>NW_028270151.1:64758994-65089741 GCF_037043375.1 Chiloscyllium plagiosum
ATCTTTTCTGAACTCTTTCAAGTTTCACAACATCCTTCCAATAGGAAGGAGACCAGAATTGCATGCAATATTCCAAAAGTGGCCTAACCAATGTCCTGTATAGCCACAACATGACCTCCCAATTCCTGTATTCAATGTTCTGACTAATAAAGGAAAGCATATCAAATGATTTCCTCACTATCCTATCTACCTGCGACTCTACTTTCAATTTATCAACTAAATGTTGTCCATTCTCATTGTACATTAAAAATTTTCTATTCCACTTTGCTTGAATCTGAAGCAGTATTGATAAAAATTAAAAGAGGTTTCGATATCAGCAAACATCACCTTTTATTCAAACATGATAAAAGCTAACCACCATGATACTGTGAGGGAGAACCATACCCACATAGCCATGTGATCTTACAACACCTCCCATTATGATTTAGTCTACCCTTTTTTACATATTAACATTAATGCCTCATACAACATCCTTCACAAGACTCTGTCTACTTCCAGTACATTACACTATATTATTTACATCTCCCTCTAGGTCTTTGACGTCATCTGATATTCAAATAGATAACTGCTGTGGCAGTTTCACCAGTCTTCCCAAATAAGTTTGCAGCCATCCTGAAAGAGATCAAGAATTCAAGCTCACCATGCTGTTTCTTGAATATTTTTGGACAGAATGAGAATCTTCAGATGGTACCAGTTTACAATTAAAGACACCTTGTTAATCGATAAAAGCCTGGCTACATTGGCTGCTTTCAAAACAAATTCGTTTGTTTTGGGATAAAGGTATTTACAAGGGAGAGATCCTTTAGGAACAAAACTTGTGACCAACTGAGGGGGCTGAAGAAGAAAGGAGAGCCACTTTGACCCTCCTCGCTATGAGTTGACGGTTTACAGTATCCATCCAGGACCATAATACCCTGAGAAGCCTTGTCCAGGGTTGGATCATGACATCAGTCAAATGCTGTCTTGATGTCACACTTGGACATCAGTCAAATGCTGTCTTGATGTCACACCTTGGCAGCAAGAAAAGTGTCTATCATCTTACTTTCAATTAGACAGTGCCAACTAGCTGTGTTCCCAGTATTCAGTATAATGTCTGCCCCATGCATCTTAGTCCAAGTTTATTGCAGATCCAATACATTCATGCTTCAGTATGCACGAAGTTGCTAAACCAGTGGTGGTACACACCTGTACTGCTACATGCTTTACATTCAGCTGCTTCGTTTCAAATGTATCTACCATGAGCTTAGGTGCAGAACTGGGTCATTTACTTACTTCATATGGCAAGTGATTGAAATGTTCCCATAATCCAATGACATTATTATAATTGTAATGAATAGCTGGAAATTGGGTGATTCCAGTTAGGTAAATAATCAGTGGGAATGCCACTCTTCAAATGCAAACTATTTCAGTTATATTATTGAGATTAATTTTGTCAGGCTCCAATCATGATCCTTTTTGCAGAGCTTTGGTAAGACCATTGTGTGCATGTCTTTTTCTTTTAAGCTGGAGAGATGACTCAGATTTTACAAAAGTGAGATCAATTGCTGAAATTTGTAGAATGTCTTTTCTTTTTAAATGAAAATGTGCTTATTAAGTTTGAACAGTGAGAAAAGCAAAATGTTATATTTATTAAAACAAGCAACCAAATTACATGATAAAACATTGCATTTGAGTCATTACTTTATTTACTTACAGATGGGTAAAGATTGCCAATGATTGGTATCCATTTGCATTTCATGCAGGTAGCCAGAGTTTGAATGTACTCTAACCTGCAGTCAAACAACCAGCATTCACTGCAGTCCAATGTGAAGATTGATGATACGTCAAATGGTTTTTGTGCTCATTGCTACAAGTGGAAACGAACTTCCTTGGAAAGATGCCCCAATAAGGTTGTTGAGAAAGGAGGTTTTGTGCCACGAGTCACCATCTCTATATATGTGTCACAGATGTCTTGACTGAAACCACATTGGCCGGAACCATAATATTTTCCTATTGCTTTTCCCTGAGATTTTCACAGAATCCATTGCTTCTTCAGTGTATCTTGTCATTGGCCTTATGGCAAATGCTGATTCCATACTGTAAATAATTACAAAACAGGTAAAGGTAAAGTCGCAATACTCTTACTAGATTAAAGAGTTGCTCTATCATTTGAGAGAGACAACTGGCGGTGGTTTAACCGAAGGGTCATCATGCCTCAGGCAAGGAGAGAGGCTGAGAAGGAGAGTCCCTTATGGTGACCTCAGCCAGTGCAGGAATTGAACCCACACACAACTGGCATCATTGTGCATTGCAAACCAGCTGCATAGCTAACTGAGTGAATCAAAATACCAGAACTTTAACACATGAAGTTTAGCTTGGTGTATATAGTGGCATGTTAAGTAGATACATGATGAGGTTTCTTTTATCTTTTGTTGCAGAGCCAGAGTCATACAGCGTAGAAACAGACCTTTCGGTCTACCAGGTCTACCATGACCAACAAATGTCAAACTATATTGATCCCATTTGTATGCACTTGGTCCATAAGCTACTGCATCTTGGCATTTTAAGTGCTCATCCACATGCTGCTTCAATGTTGCAAGAGGACTAGCCTCCACAACCCTGTAAGGCACCATATTCCATATTGCTAACACTATCTGGGTGAAAAATTCCTTTCTCACAAGCAGTCTAAACCATTTACTCCTCACCTCAAACTTACGCCTTCTGGTCTTAGACACATCTGCTAACGGGAAAAGATTCTCACAATCTACTGTATCTATGCCTCTCATTATTTGTATCCCTCAATCAGATTCACCCCTCAGCCTCCTCTGTTCCAAGATAAACAAACCCAACCTAGCCAGTGTCTCATCATAAGTGAGAGTTTTTATCTCAGGCAACATCCTGGTGAGTCCCCTCAGTGTCTTTTCCAGTGTAAACATGTCCTTTCGAGAGTGTGGCAACCCAAGGGGCACGTAGTAATCCATCTTGGCCTAAACAATGCTCTGGAAAGTCTATGGGTCAAGCAAATATGTAATACTAAAGATCATCATCCATTCTAAAAAGAAGTAATTAACATGAAATGTTAACCCTGTTTCTCGCTCCAGAAATGCTTCCAGATATGTTAATTATTTCTCGCTTTTCTGGTCTTATTTCAGCTTTCCATAATTTTGTTTTCAGATCATTGTCCACTTTTGCCTCAGCCACGAAAGGGAGTGCCATATCAGCCGAATATTCCAATTCTTTTCTTTCAGCTCTGAACTCATAAATAACTCAAAGCAGCAACAGTATTTTATCTAGATAGAAGTAATTAATAACAATTGTCTTAAACTTACAAGGATTTGCAAACTGTTGCAAGGTATTTGTTGATGTAAAAAGATTTTGCTTGATCTGAGGAGTCAGTTGCTGTCAGAACAGCTATATTTAAAACAATAGTTGGCTCTATTTTTAATTCAATCAGTCTAACCGTATTTGTACAATATGGCAGTGAAATATGATTTCACATATTCCTGAAAAAAAATGTAAAAAATATTTTAAGGGTATTAAAAAGACTATAACCATTAGAAAACAGATTAATGTACTTGTGTAAATTAAGCTGTGTTGCTACTTATCTACAGATGTATTTTGCTATTTTATAATTTACAATTGGCAATACATATATTTGTTTTGTAATTGCAATTACACAGAGTCATAAAAATGTATAACATGGTTCAACTCGTCCATGCTGACTTGATATCTTACATTAATCAAGTCCCACTTGTCAGCATTTGGCCCAAATCCCTCTAAATCCTTCCTATTCGTGTATTACCTAGATGTCTTTTACACGTTGTAATTGTCTCAACCTCCACCACTTCCTTTAGCAGCTCATTCCATACACGCATCACCCTCTGTGTGAAAATATTGCCCATTTGGTCACTTTTAAATCTTTATCAGCAAGTGTGTAGAGGAAAGCATACCGAGGAAGTCGATCTAGGTGTTCCCCAACAGGAA
The DNA here is from genome assembly GCF_037043375.1 of Chiloscyllium plagiosum. Taxonomy (NCBI): domain Eukaryota; kingdom Metazoa; phylum Chordata; class Chondrichthyes; order Orectolobiformes; family Hemiscylliidae; genus Chiloscyllium; species Chiloscyllium plagiosum. The sequence goes on from NW_028270151.1 coordinate 64,762,958, forward strand.
ACCCTGAATGAATCTGGACATACAGAACCTGCTAAAAACCAGGCATGAGGCCGTCAGTATAGGAGACCCACTCAAATATAAGGAATCCAAGTATGACCTTCACAGAGCCATTAAGACCAATACTGTTCCAAACTAGAGACCCAGACAGATACCCAGCAACTATGGCAAGGACTGAATGACATCATAGGTTCTAAAAAGAGACAGTGCAAGATAGCAGATGATGACACATCGCTCTCAGATCGTTCAACGCCTCCTATGCTCTCTTTGAGCAGAATTTCAGCGGAGAGTTAACACCTATTCCGACAAGTCCTGAACCTATCCCAACAGTCACTGCATCAGAGGTCAGATCAGTTTACCTTCGTGTGAATCCAAGGAAAGCAATGGGACCAGACTGAGTACCAGGCCGTGCACTCAGAGCATGCACAGATCAAGTGGCAGAGGTCTTCTCAGACATCTTCAACCTTTCCCTGTAGCAGTTCACTGTCCCTGCCTGTTTCAAGAGGGCAAACATCATCCCTGCGCCAAAGAAGGCTTATGCAGCATGTCTCAATGACTACTGCCCAGTGGCCCTAACTTTCGTGGTCATGAAGTGCTTTGAAAGGTTGGTCATGGCATTAATCAACTCCAGCCTCCCCACTACTCTTGACCCACTCCAGTTTGGCTATTGGACTAACAGATCCATATCAGATGCCATATCACTTTGCCCTTCACTCCTCCCTAGAACACCTTGACAAGTACAGCTACATAAGAATCCTACTCATTGACTACAGTTCAACCTTCAACACTATTATCCCCTCGAGAATTATTACTAAACTTAGTGATCCCGGACTAAGTCCCACTCTCTACAACTGGATCCTCAGTTTCTTGAACCACAGACCACAATCAGTGAAGATTGGGGACAATATTTCATCCTCACTAAGACTCAACACTGGAGCCCACAAGAGGTGCGTACTCAGCCCCCTACTGCACTCACTGTATACCCATGACTGCGTTGCCAAATACCAGACTAATGTCATTTATAAGTTCGCTGATGACACACCGTAATGGGTCGAATCTCAGATGGTGACAAAACAGGTGGAAGTCCTGGAAAAATGGTGCACTGAGAACAACCTAGCTCTCAATGCTGGCAAAACCAAGGAACTCATTATTGACTTTCAGCGGGATGTTACTCATGGCCCCCTACACATTAACAGCATAGAGGTGGAACGAGTGGAGAGTGTCAAGCTCCTGGGAGTGGTCATCCACAACAAGCTTTCTTGGACTCATGTGGATGCACTGGTTACAAAGGCCCAACAATGTCTCTTCTTCCTCAGGCAGCTGAGGAAATTTGGGATGATGGTGAATACCCTTGCCAACCTTTATAGGTGTGCCAATGAAAGCATTCTGTCTGGATGTATCACTACCTGGTATGGCAACTGTTACATTCAAGATCAGAGACGGTTACAGAGAGTGGTGAACTCAGCCCGGACAATCACAAAGGCCAACCTCCCATCTATAGAATCCATCTATCAGGCCCATTGTCAAGGAAAGGCCGCCAGCATGCTTAAAGATCCATCCCACTCTGGGCAATATTTTTCTACAACCTCTACCATTGGGGAGAAGAACACACACACCAGCCTGTTCCGAAACAGTTTCTACCCTACTGTTGTAGAATACTGAATGGACTCAAAAACTCTTAACTTTTGTCTGTACCTGTGTTTTTGTTTTTGCCGCTGTTTACCTATTATTTACTATCTATGTTATTTAACTCTGCGATCTGCCTGTATTGCTCGCAAGACAAAGCCTTTCACTGTGCCTCGGTATACATGACAATAAATTCAATTCAATTCAATTCCCCTCTCACCCTAGACCAATGTCCTGTAGTTTTGGACTCCCCATGACAACTACCCTGGTGCTTTTCACCTATCTGACAACATATAGGGTAGACAATATGTTCTACTTACAAAGGCGCAACAGTCTTTTGCTAACCAGCGACACACACATATGCACTATATCAATGCTAACTTAATTTTAAATCTGTGATCATTAGATTTCTGCAAGATAAGAATATAAAAGGATACAAGCCACTCCCCCCAAGGGAGAATAATGATGCAGATTACACAAAATCCCATTGAATGGAAAGAACAATTTCACAGGGTTGAATGTATACTCCTGTTCCTATCAATCAGAGTTGATTTCTGTGCAGAAAAGTCTAATTTTGAAAGCTGACTTTTTAAAAATCAGGAAAAGTCGTGCAGGACAGGCAGGGCTAACACAGTTAAACTGAGGGCTTCTGTGCATAGGCAGCTAGTTTTCTGGGCTGGTATGGCTGGAATGATCATTCCATGCTCTCTGGCTTCCACTGTATTTATTATGAAACTTGTTCATGTGTTGAGCCGAGGAGTATCCATTAATTAACACCTGCACTTGTTTGCTATCCAGAGTCTTCTTTCTATGTGAGAAATTTTTGAAATGAACTGATTACTCTTGCAATCTTCTTTCCTTATTATCGTTGATCTGTCCACACCTCCTCCAGGATGTTTAAATTCTCAACAATCAGCAAATTGCAACCTCCCTTACATGCCTGAACAATTTACTCTCTAACCAATCACCTTGAGATGGCAATCAATAGCAGTTGTCAATTACTTTACTGCCTTTATCATTATCAGGTTCCCAATTGCTTCTGCCATTTCCTTTTCTACAGTCTTGCTTATTCTTCTATTAACTGTTATATCTTACTAATCATAGCACATAGGTTAATCAGACTGCCTCTGAGAAACATTTGAACCCAACTTAATCTCAGCTCCAGTCTATCTTCTTCACATAGTTTTGATGCCTCTAATGTCAATACTTTTGCATGCCATTTACATTATTGTTTCCAATAGGTTAGTCCAACTACTCTCTGCATTGTGTTTGCTGAATGTTCTATCTTCTTGTTATTTGAAACTTCTTTTATCTTCACACTCTTAGCAAGTGTATGGTCTGATTTCAGCTTTCCAGCAAGCATAATTTTATTTTCAGATCATTGTCCAGCTTTACCTCAGCCACTGAAGGGAGTATCATATCAGGCAATGTTCTCCTTCCTTGTATTTAGTGGTAGCCAATTGCACCTCAATGTCAATTCACTGAAATATACTCTTGAAGTGAAATAGAATATGCCCTTTGCGTTATCACAAATTGTTCTGTATTTTGCCAGATTAATGGATCCATTTCAAAACAAAAATTTGACAAGCCAACATACTTTTGTGCACATATTCTTGTTCAGTCTTGCATGCAATATTACCACCTGCAGAAAAAAAGATGTCACAGTGAATGCTGATTCACTTTATTCATCAATTCAGGTTGATTTTGAATTAACCTTTGTGCCCTCCATGAAATATCCTCTCTGACAGCTTGTGTTATCTTTTGATTGCCATAATTGCTCTTCCAGTAGTTTAAAGTATTGTGTCTGACTGCTGTTTTAGTCTGTGTGGCTGAGCACAGCATAACCATTCTTTAGTGTAAATCCATGCACAATGAACACATGCAGCATTCTGAATATATTAGGTACAGCTGCGGTTCTGCAGTGTTTTTGTTAAGTTATTGAGGGGAGGAAAGCCAGATTCTGGCTACAAATGTATTTTATTGAACATCTAAATATAGTAAAGTATGTTCATTCCTTGGAGGCCAATGGCTTGTGTTATTAGATCATGGTGCTGTTTAATGCAAACTCAGCCACCTGAAATCAATCCTTATTCATCAATGCTACAAAGCCTGACCTTCATGGGATAATTGAAAGTGAATTTGGACTTGATTTTCATTCATCTATGTCAGAATATGCTCCAATTGTGTAATATTTTGAGCACGTTTTATATTTTGAGCAGTTTTTGCAGCAAGGTGATAATATTTCACTGTGCTTTGCGAGGTGCAAAGTTAAAAATTGCTAGAGTTGTATGTGTTTGAACATGTGCAGGATACTTTTTTGGCTTCTTTCAAATGTTGTCTAATAAGAATAACTATCAAGATAATGCATAAACAACTTAAATATTGTGTCTCCACAGGAGTTACTCATTCACTAAAGAATTAGGAGATGACCTTCATATCCAGGAGAGTAGTATATCACTATTTTATAAAGAAAGAAGGCACATCAGAGGCTTTCATTACATTTGCAATAACGTTTGCATGCCTTCAATGTCTGAATGAACTAAGATATGATGTTTCTCCTTTGGAACTTTGTGATTGTTGCCAAATAATATATCCAGCTTATTTTGCCCATTTTTAATTGAGATTTGATCTATGTATTTGAGTGAAACAGTGATTGAATAATGCATGTCTACCAAGAGCACAATCTTTGTGCAACTGAGAAAAGGGGTACTAAAAATATTGCGTTACCGGTTCTGTTTCCTTGTATACTTGTTCCTAAGCCAATTAGGACAGAAGTTAATAGGAAATTGCATCAGCCCACCAGCAATACATAGGAGTATAATTGGCTTCCAGGTCATCTTCTTGGGTTTCATGATCAGAATGGTGGAAAACTCAATGACTGGGAAGATCAAAGAAGCATTTCTGATCTTTCTAGCCCCGTGAGGGACTTTATGTTGATACCCATAGACTGTGCTACTTGCATTGACATAAGCCTGCATCATTATACCTCATTGACTGTCTTCCATTGGGCCTCTGTTTTGCATTCTTGAGTTTGCTCTATCCAGCTAGTATGTTCCTGCTTGGAGCCTCCCTATTTAAGAATAACTCTCCCTCAATTTCAATGAGGGCTGTAAACACTTTGGTTACATTCAACTATGCAGAATACTGACTCTAGCTCTCTAATATAGTGCTTCCACTGCTCTCTTCTCAATAGCTCGTCTGTTGCTGTCAGAAGTGCATGATGTACATCATCATTAACATTTTAATTTCTCATTATATATCCCCTCCTTCCAACGTTGTCTCTACTTCTTTCTTACATAATTGCAACAATTTGTTTTAACGGTTCACATTTTCACCATCTTCCACCCACCCACACCCACCCATCTTAAAGCTGGATATCAGAAGGTGAGACATTGTGAAACACTCATCACTTGCCCTGATCTTGCCTGATTGTGAATTGAAGAGAATAATCTTCCATAATTTCTGGAACTCTTACACTACCTTGTGATAACTGATGTAGTTTTATTATCCCTGTTCCACATTCAATGACAATCATGCTTCGTCTCTCTTCTGTTAAGATGAGTGCCTTGTTCTTCCTCCTGAATATTCGTTCAAGTGAATGAACAATACAAAATCACAGTTGTTCTGCTCTTCTGAGGATTGTACCCTCTGCTTCTCTGTCCCTCATCCAAACTTTGGGACCTGCTGTCAGACATGGAGGAGTTTTTGCCCCCAGCCTGGAATTGTATTAATTTAGTTGCTTTCTTCTGTAGCCTTTTCTATTCCCTTCACTTTCTGTTGATCCTGAGCTGTTATATTTCGTCTAAGATTGTGCCTTAATAAAGGGAGTTTTTAATTTTAATCTTCCTTCCATGAGTAATTCCACCAGTGAATATCCATTACTTAATTCTATGGACTTGCAGCTTAATAAATAGCAATTGCCAATCTATGGTTTTGACCACTGTCTCTGCTTCTCTGTTTGTCTGTGAATAAAATGGAGGATTTGTGACCTGGTTGATAGTTTTATTTGTTGAGAGCTTCTTGAACTCTTCATTCACGACTTCTGGTCCATTATCTAAAACTACTTCAGCCGTGAAAATTCTCTTCAGTGTTGTAATTACTAACTCAGCTGTAGTTGAACAAAACTGAGCAATGTTTATCTACCAAGAGTAGTAGCCAACCAGAACCGAGTTTGCCTTCACCTTAAAAGGTGAATAAGTCTAATCCCAGGGACTGCCAAGGACTGTCTGGGCGGGTTACAGACACTAATGAATCTGTTGGTATCTGATTATTGAGAACATGTGTGATAGGATGATATCGAGGTGTTTATATTCCTTGAAATACAAATTGATGAGCTTTCTACAAATTGCTTCTTAAGTTTATTAATGAAGTTGTCTTAGCATTTCTTGTTTCATGTTTATTGTATTACAAGCCTATGGTCACACACTCGTGGATCATGCACTGCTGTTAAGTGTTGCCTCTATTCAAGAGTCCATCTTTAGAACTTTGATTGTTGGACTATATTTCAACCAACAGTTTAGACAAAGTTGTCTAATATTGGTGAATTCCTCATTTGTTTTCTATACTCTCTTTAATTCATTCTTGGCATTTGAGCATCGTTGGCTGGGCCACTAAATTGTGCATCCCTATTTGCCTTTGAGAAGATGGTGGTAAGCTGTCATCTTGAAACTGCTGAGATGCAATTGGTGTAAGTATACTCACAATACCATTAGGAAGAAAATTCCAGGATTTTGACCCAGTTACATTGAAGGAATAGTAATATGTTGCCAAGGACGGTGAGTGTATTGGAGAGGAACTTGTAGATGGTGGTGTTCCCATGTATCTGCTATCCTTCTTCTAGATAGTAGTGGTCATGAGTTTAAAAGGAGCTGTCTAAGGATCCTTAGTGAATTTCTGCATTGCATCTCGTAAATAATACAAACTGTTGATACGGAACGTCAGTGCTGGAGTGAGTGAAGATTTGTGAATGTGATGTCAATCAAGTTGGCTGTTTTTTTCACTCGATAGTGTCAAATGTTGTTGGAGATGCACCCATTCAAGCAAATGGAAGGAATTCCATCATACACCTGATTTGTGCTATGTCAATAGTGGTCAGATTTTGGAGAGTTAGCACTTGAGTTACATGTCACAGAATTCCTAATCTCTGACCTGCTTTTGTTGCCACAGTACTTATATGGTTAGTTCAGTATCATTTCTGGTCAATAGTAAACCCCCAGCATATCGATAGTGCTTATGTTAATGTCTGTTAGCTTCAATTTTGTAGTTAGTAATGAACTCATCATTCCTGTGGAAAATGAGAACTAAAACTTCTGATTCAACATGATCCACTGTCACTCAGGTTAGTGCATCAGCTGTAATCTATATTTTCCCTGGGATGTAAAGGTTCCATAGTTCTCTTCTTAGAGTCTAAAGAGCATGGTCCTATTAGAGTTGCATCATTAATTGGAAATTAAATAATTGAGAATTCAGATTCAGGTCCTGAATCCCTTTTTCTGGCATCTTCACAACTGTAAACAAAACCATTGTATTTTCCCACTGCACCCATTCACTTAAAATTATAGTCATGTCCTGATTGCCTTGTATGTAAGAAAGAAGACCTGTTTGAGGTTATTTCGAGGAATAAACATTTATATTTTCAAATCACAAACTAAGTCTGTAAATAAGCTTTGCATAATAATTGAACCAGTTTAATTTATTAAACACAAAACAAGTGATTTATTGTAAAGAATCCTGGTTGATGGATCTGTTTATTTTGAATACAGAGAAAGCATATGATGACCACATCAGGAATCAGGTAAAACAACTAAATTTTATGTTTCAACCCATGAAGTAATTGTGCTAGAGAAGAATAGTGCACTCCATTTGTCTTGGTCCTAGCATTATTCTATCTGTCCTTCCATCTGAGGTTTCTTGGCCTTTGTGGTGTTCTTGGGACTTGAGAACATCTTGATTTGGTCCAGAATATAACATTGGCTGCCTTTGTAACTCAGTGCTTTTTCTTGTCTTTCCTTACAACTCCATCTAATAATGTTATTCTATATAGTATCTTCAAGTGAACACTATATGCAAGTTACAATTTCAAGTCAGTACCACATCCATCCACTTTTTAATAAAGAGAGGCTCAGCATGTTTCAATAATTTGCCTGTAAAGTTTAAACAATAAACTTAAGTGTAACTTGAACATTCAACTTATTTAGTTATTTAGTGAGATGAGAGGTTTATTCACTAACTGAAAATAGGTCACTTCATTATGCAGTCACTTTGGAATACTGGATATCTTCTGTGACAGTTAGAATATTGTCGAACCTTGGGGTATGGTCTCATTTAAGTAATGTCCTTCCTCTGAAAAGTCAGTGTCAGAATCAGATTCAATGCTCATGATTGGTGTTTTTAGTGCGTTGAAGAATAATGCATTTAGCGTGATGATTTGTGAACTGTGTTTGACAGTGATCTTTTGTGCTGGCCACAACAAATGGCTGAATGTCAGAAGGAATTGCTTGCTTTCCAACATGATCATGATTTTTCACAAAAACTTTATTGCTGAGCTTTATTAATGTATCTCTGAATTTCTTTCTTTGGTCTGCGTTTTTTCTCATTTGATTTGTCTGGTCTTGGTGACATTCATATATATGTTGATCATGAGCTCCATAGACCAGCTTTCCTTTATATTTTGTCATAGCAGTGTAAAATGTGGACAATTGATTTTTGAATTCTATCATGAGATTTTCAGTCAAAAAAATAGTTTTTAAAATGAACATTAACACAGACACAAAATGGCCCTCGGCATCACCTGATCACAAGTTGTCAACTTTTAATGTGGATAAAGAGGCAAGCTAAAATTAACATTGTATCAAAAGCACAGAAGGTAGTCAAACCCTCCTGGGCATTAAAAGATTTTCATCTCTTACATTTGTTTTACACCTTCATGAGAATGTTACAAGTTGGAGATGAAATCTTCACCTGCAATTATTAAACTTGGATCAATGGATGCAGCCACAGAAATGCACAAACAAACTAGTATTCAAGAAGCTGTTTTGGTAGAAAGACAGATAGATGAGAACATGCATTTTTGACAGCAGAATTGAATGAACTTACTGCCATTTAAGGTTTAAATAGTGTCCAATGATAAATGAATTATAAAGCAATATCAATACACTGAGAACTCAAATGATAACTGCAACATTTCCTCCTGCTTATGATCCAGGGCACCAATAAAACAACCATGGTCTCAATTTGAAAACTTACACCTCAAAGACTCCCTAAGGATGTTAAACTGTATTTTCCTTTCAACTTCATTTGGGACTGCTCACTATCCCTTGTTTAACCTTGTACCTGTGGAAAAGTATTCATGATATTACACCTTCATTAGTTTTCTTGGAATTAACATGCAATAGACTAGCTTTTTCTTTCATTCAAGAAAACCTTGCCATGGATTCCTGACTGCTGCATTGGAGAGTAATTAATTACATTTTAATTGGAGAAGTTAATTATTTGTTGTGGCTAGCAGAATGTTGAAAAGAGAGGAGCCAATTCACCTCAACTCACTTGGTGCTAACAACCACTTTAATGTTAATACATTGAATCATACAATCTCTACAGTATAGAAATAGGCCATTCAGCCCATCAAGTCTGCACCAACCCTCCAAACCCAGCTCCTCACCCAATCCCTGTAAACCTGAAGTTCCTGTGGCTAATCCACCTATTGTGCACATCCCTGGACATGACAGGCAATGTGGCATGACCAATTCACCTAATACACACATTTTTGGACTGTGGGAGAGAACCAGAGCAGACACGGGGAGAATGTGCAAACTCCACACAGGCAAACATTCAAGGCTGGAATCAAATCTGGGTCCCTGGCACTGTGAGGCAGCAGTGATAACCACTGGGCCACATGAAACCCCACATGATTATGATCAAATTAAAACTATCAGAAAGCAAATCATGATCTAAAATAAGTTTAAAAATACGTCCAAGTTTAAGATCATCAGATTTTAAGTACAGTCCACAGATAGCATGAGGGAAAAAGATTTATTGCAGACTTTGTAGGTAAAGAATGTAAATATAAGTGAGCTGAGGTGGCAATCCTTCTCTTATTGTTTTTCCACATAATTGATATTTCCTGGACAAACTGAGAACTCAAATGATAACTGTAACATTTCCTCCTGCTTATGATCCAGGGCGCCAATAAAATAACCATGGTCTCAATTTGAAAACTTATACCTCAAGGACTCCCTAAGGATGTTAAACTGTATTTTCCTTTCAACTTCATTTGGGACTGGTCACTGTTCCTTTTTTAACCTTGTACCTTTGGGAAAGTGTTCTTGAACTTGCCTCCCCGCACCATTTGCTTTGAATGCAGTCTGTGTCTACATCCAGAAAATGTGGACAACATTTGATTGCACCTTTCAAACTCATGGCCTCTACTACCTAGAAGAACAAGAACAATAGATGCATGGGATCAGCACCATCTACAAGTTCGCCTCAAAGTCACACATCATCCTGACTTGGAAATACATGATATGTTGAAATCCTGGAGCTCTTTCGCTTAACAGTGCTGACCATGGCACCTATGCCTCATGGATTATGGTATTTAAGGAAATAGTGTGCAATCACTTTCTCAAGGGAAATCAGAGATGAGAAATAAATGCAGACATTGCAAGCAGTACCCACATCCCACGAAGGAATATAATCATCAGACCAACGTATCTATGTCAAACAAGATAAATGAAAAACTAATGAAAGTGAAATTGCAAAGCTACTCCTTGTCATTTGTGCTTGTATTCCTGAAAGACAAATTTATAAAAGTAGTACACCAGTATCAGGATTTCTGTTGGATTCTTCAGAAATAAGCATTTCCAAAAGATCACTAAATATCATAGATACTATCTGACAAATTCAATCACTGAACTTACAATTATTATCAACAAGACAGGTTCGGATGTTTAATGAAGTGAGGTGCTGAGTTTTGAACACATGGAAACAATAAATAAGTTTGCAAGTGATTCAAAGAAATAGATGAATAATTATAAAATGAGGTATTAGTAGTGTGATATGTTTCAGAGGAGGATAGCATCATAGGTTACAATCGTTGTGTGTATTCATTGTGGCAGCAAGGAGAAGAAAAATTGCAGTATGATGGAATAGGTGATTTGGGTCGATCCCAAAGGCGAAAATAATTCTGTTGGGAAAGCACTTTGAAATATAACATATTTTTTGATGCGTTCCATGTGTGTCTTTTTTTCTATCTGCAGCAATTTCCACTGGTATTGAAGAGAGATTGAATGGCTCACACTATCTTTTGACCTACTCATGAAATCACTCTTGGGCTTTTTACGCTGGTCCCAATCCAGTCTAAAGGGGTGAAAGTCTCCTTTCTGACAGCTGCGAGATTCCCAGGTGAAAGCAGCTTGGACAGACTCATTTCCTGGTGCATAGAAACAGTGCCAGTATGCCCATGATTCACTTCAGGTTGGCAATCTCACTCAAATTTGAACTTCACAATCAATTTAAGATGCCATCCTGATTTTTCTCGCTTGTCAATTATTCTCCATTTACTACTGTCTTTTTGACTTGCCAGGGAGTACTTCATTGACTTTAATAGAGAGATTTAACTTCAGAAATAGAATAGTGTGAATATATCTGTGATCAAAACTAAAAGCCTGGCTCTCGTGCAAGCTTCCCAGAAACAATAAAGAATAAACATTTAAACTTTCTGCTTTGTTCTATGAAAACAGGGGAATACTTTTAATTTAATGTGGCTCTCTTTGCGATACATACTTTTCTAACAATGTTGGCTAACCAGAGAAAAATATTGCTATCACATCAAAACATTTATTTTATTCATGCAAATATCCACAGAATTAACATTTCTTATAGGCCAATAAATGGAGAAAAATGAGAAATCTTATTATTTTGGGAAGCCTATAGAATCCCCTATTTCATTTTCAATATTTGTATTAGATGGACATGGAAAATGAATCTCTGATAAGATCAGCTGAAAATGTAACAAATGATAATTTCTGAACTATTAAGGTAATTGGCAATATCTCTGATTTTATAAACAATGTTTAATTTGACTTTTAACTAGGTTATTGATTTTTCCCCTAACTGCTGATGATAAATGACACAGCCCAGGAATTTTGGTTTGTCTGTTCTCTGCACAAATTGTTTCTGAACCCCTGAGTGTTTCAGGCTGTTACTTTTGTTGTTTGAGATTTAAAGAATTGACAGTATTTTGCTTTGGTCTTTGCAAAATAATGGTATAATTATACAGAGTATTCTTTGATGTCCCATCACGAGCTTAAAATAAAGTACAGCTAAAATAATCAAAAAGCCAAGTTGATCTAATCTTTTCATATATTGAATCAAAATTCTTTTCCTGCTGTGCACCACTATATTGTACAGAACAGCCAAATGCACACTTTTCAAACCTGATACTTTCAAATTAGAAGTTTATATTTATTATAAACTTCTGCCTCCACTAATTCGTTGAACCTTTTTTTTGAGACTTATTTTAAAAAATTAAAGTGGTACTTAACAATAGGCATTGTGGACATGTGTTTTTGGAGGTATGCAAACACAATAATACAACATTAATTGTGACAAAAGTCTCATTGCATCATTTGCACATTAAGGCATAGTGACAATAATAATGCAGAGTCGTTTATTTATAGACATGTACAACACAGAAACAGACCCTTCGGTGAAACTCAACCATGCCAACCAGGTCTCCTAAATAAATCTAGTCCCATTTGCCTACATTTAACCCAAATCCCTCTAAACCCTTCCTATTTGTATAACCATCCAGATGCTTTTTAAATATTATACTTGTACCAGCTTCCACCACTTCCTCTGGCAGTTCATTCCATACATGCAGCATCCTCTGCATGAAAGTATTGTCCCTTAGGTCCCTTTTAAATCTTTCCCCTTTCATCCTAAACCTATGCCCTCCAGTTTTGGACTCCCCTATCCTCAGTAAAAGACCTTGTCTATTCACTCTATCCCTGCCCCTCATGATTTTATAAACCTCAGTGCTCTAGGGAAAATAGTCACAGCTTATTCAGCTTCTCCCTTTACCTCAAACCCTTCAATTCTAGAAATATCCATGTAAATCTTTTCTGAACCCTTTCAAGTTTCACAACATTTTCCCTACAAAAGGGAGATTAGAAATGAACTTCGGGCTCTTTGACTTTCCAAAATCAATTCAAACTTTACATCATTTTCTTTTCCCAAAAATAATATCCTGCTAAGCAAGTTAAAAAGAATCAAATACAGCTGTTTTACATTAGACTAGTTGAAAACAAAACTCTTTTAAGACATAGTTGATATTTCAGATCATGGTATAAACAGTTTAATATTTAAGGCTAACTGGAGTCAATCCTTCAAACTTCAAAAAATATTGTTTCTCTTTATACTTCTTGTTAAGATAACTCAAATAATAAACTAGTCAAATCAGCTTAACCTGATTTAGTTATGCAATCTTAAATTTACCTCAGGTAAATTTGTATCTGTAATGGATGAAAGTATATGGCAGGGGAGAGGTAGGAGGGTCATGTCATCGATGTAGAAAATGTAGAAAACAAAGAATAATTAATTCAACAATGAGTATACTTTCTAAAATTGGCTCAAGCTAACTTCCAGGGTATGGAGCTTCCTGGGATGAAAAAGGTTGGTTAACATTCAAAATCTATCTTCAGTCTTCACTGAAGCATTCAATGATTATTTTCGAGGTTGTACTAAGGGAAATCCTCCTCAGATCAAAATAGATCCATTAGAAACAATGCTGAGCTAATTAATGATTTAATTAGTTCAATGATGAAATAATCATATGCTGCTTCAGCACTTCAAACTACTGGGGCCTTTGGTTTCCAGCTGCTAATATCCATCAAGTAAAATGTTTTGCCAAATACGTTGAGATAAGTCTCAAACTAGAGGAACATTTTAATCACAATAGGATGTCTTTTTCACACGTGAAACCCAAACTTCTTGGGATGGGGTGGTAACTATACTCTATCATCAGTGACCATGACAATTCTGTACTCACATCATTATCAAGAAATGACTGCAAATGCTGGGAAAATAAGGCTGAGTGGAAGCAGCAGAAGTAGCTTAAGGTAAAGTTAGGGCAGCATGGACAGTGACTGAAGCAAATTACTGAAGTTGTGAAGCAGCGTGGTTTTGGAAATGCAGGAAGACTAATGGTTGTGTGGGAGTCTTCAGGCAGAGAGGGATCAGGAAGGGATATTTAAGCTTGATACTGGGGATTATTTTGACTTCTAACAGTATTATAAAACAAGGAAGATCATATTTACTGATAGTTAAACAGCTCATTTTTGGATATTTGAATTGAACAGCAACGAACATCGGGAAAAGTATAAAAAAGGGGATTGTTTTGATATTACCCATCTTAGGTCATCACCCAAAATTAACATGACCTCTTTGAGTGGGGTTTGGGATGCAGGATCTGACACTTCAAAGAAGAGTAAGCAGAGATATTGGGGCAGAAACTTTTGAGTTGTGGAAGAATAACTGATAGGTTCTGAAGCATTCAAAATAAAATTAAAAATCATACAACACCAGGTTATAATCCAACAGGTTTATTTAGAAGCAGTAGCTTTCTCAAGAGGCAGTGTTCTGAAAGCTAGTGTTTCCAAATAAACCTGTTGGACTATAACCTGTTGTTGTGTGATTTTTAACTTTATACACTCCAGTCCAACACCGGCATCTCCAATTCAAAATAAAATATATGTTCACAAATGGTGATGGTTCAAAATTCTAGTTACTATAAATATTCAGTATCCAAGTCTTATTTGTACATCAATGTCAACAGTTAATGGAGGTTCTCACACAATGTTTTGTGTCCCTGCAGATAGAGTGATTAAGGCATAGAGTAATAGAGATGTACAGCATGGAAACAGATCCTTCACTCTAACTTGTCCATGCCAACCAGATATCCCAACCTTGTCTAGTCCCAACCCAGCACCCAGCCCATATCTCTCCAAATCCTTCCCCTATTCATATACCCATCCAGATGTCTTTTAAATGTGGTAATTGTACCAGCCTCCACCACTTCCTCTCACAGTTGATTCCATACACACAGCACTCTGTGTGAAAAAATTGCCCCTTAGGTCTCTTTTATATCTTTCTCTTCTCACCCTAAACCTATGCCCTCTAGTTCTGGATCCCCATCCCAGGGAAAAGACCTTGTCTATTTATCCTATCCATGCCCTTCATGATTTTATAAACCTCCAAAAGGCCACCCCTCAGACTCTGATGCTCCAGGGAAAACAGCCCCAGCCTGTTCAGCCTCTCCCTATAGCTCAGATCCTCCAACTCTGGCAACATCCTTGTAAATCTTTTCTGAACCCTTTCAAGTTTCACAACATCTTTCTGATAGGAAGGAGACCAGAATTGCATGCAATATTCCAATAGTGGCCTAACCAATGTCCTATACAGCCACAACAAGACCTCCCAACTCCTGTACTCAATACTCTGACCAATAAAGGAAAGCATACCAAATGCCTTCTTCACTATCCTATCTACCTGTGACTCTATTCCAAGGAGCTATGAACCTGCACTCCAAAGTCTCATTGTTCAGTAACACTCCCTAGGACCTTACCATTACAATTCCCAAATGCAGCACCTCGCATTTATCTAAATTAAACTCCTTCTGCCATGCCTCAGCCCATTGGCTTATTTGATCAAGATCCCATTGTAAACTGAGGTAACCTTCCTCACTGTCCACTACACCTCTAATTTTGGTGTCATCAGCAAACTTACTAATTATACCTCCTAGGTTCATATCCAAATCGTTTATATAAATGACGAAAAGTAGTGGACCCAGCACCCATCCTTGTGGCAGTCCTCTGGTCACAGGCCTCCAGTCTGAAAAGCAACCCTCCACCACCACCCTCTGACTTCTACCTTCGAGGCAGTTCTGTACCCAAATGTATCCAGATGTGTGAGATGGATTTACAGTGGCTTCCAAAAATAAGATTCTATTGTTGTCTGTGCAGCACCAGTTCAAGATAAGGTGGAAGAGAGTGGAGTCTTTCAGAAGTTGAAAGTACCTCAATCTGTCACAATGTAGCTCACAAAGTGTGAGCCTGCATTGTTAGCAATGAAGTTGTAAGTTGTGTTGATTTGCAAGAATGGATTGAGACTTCTCACTGATTGAGGTAGCTGAGAAAATGGATTAGCCTCTTGATGTCAAATAATCAAACTAGACATGGACGCACTTCCTAATTTGCTAACTCTGACTATAGTTGAGAATCAAACACAAAATTGTTGCAAACTGCAGCAAGTAGCAACAAAGGAAAAGAATGAAACTGTGTATAAAATGCTTAATGGCACATATAGCAATCAACTCAGCTTCTGGAAATTTGTAATAGTGATAGCAGGAAGAAGGAAGGAATCATGATCAAACTGACTTTAACATTTGGTGATGTGTGCAGTTGCATCATTTTCATTAATAAGTCAATGATGAAGAAGGTGAGAAATTCCTCAACACTTTTCCCATCATGTGCAAACTCAGAAATTTCCCCAAACATTTCTGTAATCTGTCCATCACATGTAATTTAGAGGACAGCATAGAGGCAATATTTGTGTGTCCTGAGACACTGGATGCAAATAGCATGCAGCCAGAGCAAAGGAAATGGACAGCTCATGTGTCCACTTGTTGGAGGATCAGATCACCTATGAGATCTGCTGCACAGGACTGAGTGGGAGACTTCATTGGGACAGCCTACAGAAGTAAGCAGACGAATATGTACCATGAAATACTTGTTACGTTGGAAAGCCTATCGGAAAGCCAGCAGCCAGTGGTGAGAAATCCAGGTGGCTCAGCACTTACATGGGCAATTTTTTTCTGCAGCGCTCTAAGCACTATTGTCATTCTATTTACATACTTGTGAATTCAACCATGATGCCTCACCTGATTGTCAATGTTACAGTTTTTACTGTAGCACAAGCCACAGGCTCAGAAATTCTCAGTGCTTTCGTGAAAGCTGAAACATTTTCCATCTGCCTGCTCTGTACATTTGCACCAGATATTCACTGCAGTTCTGCTATATGCCAGCTTGTTTCACACCATAAGTATGCACACACACCGTGTTGGGAGCTTTAAGGGACTCTCAATTTGTAAGGAAAGGATGCAAAACATCTCATGGCTCCTAATTTGAATTTTGAAGTTAGTTTGAAGAATATGTGCACAAAGTGTGTCAACAACAGTTTGAACTCAGCAGAAACAGAGAGAAGAATATTGTTTAGTTTAATTGGTAACATTACTGTACTGTGGGCTGATTTAATTGAAAGTTATCCTTCTGCCTGGTGCGCTGTGGGCACATCAATATGTGCTTATTTAAACCACAAATTTCACGCACATTAATGTTTTACTTAAAGAGAAACAGAAATCTTTACTCATCAGCATTACTAACTTTCACTGCAGAAATTAATGGCAATTCTGAAGCAGGCAGCATCACTCACTATATTGTCTTAAAACACAAATTACGATGTTGGGAAAGAGAAGAGACTTGGGTATTACATGATTACTTTTCTGTCTTTCATCTCTGAGGTGTGTGGTTGGACTTTACTCAGAATACAGATGAAAGTCTCTCTTCTCTGTCACTTAGCAGGCTCTTACATAAAATAAAGTTGGGCAACTTGAACCCAATTCCTGTCAGGAAAGAAAAAAATCATTCACATGATGACTGGTATGCAAAATGGAAACAAATCTGATACCACAAGAAAATGTTCCTCAGAGATTTAGATTGGAATATTTTGAGTCTGAAATCCCTCCTGGCAGTGTGAGTACAAAGTGGAATATCCTGTACTCATATTCTTTTTTGACAGGAGTGCATTTCATTTCTGTATTTGGAGTGTCAAGTGTTGCTTTAGATTCAGCATCATCACATTGTCAGAAAATTGGAGTGAGTTGTGCTTGCTTCATGAACTTAGACAAGTTGAGTGAATGGCCAAATGCATAGCAGATACAATACAATGTGACAAACTGTTATACACTCTGGTGTGCTAAACAGAAAGGAAGCATATTATTTAAATAGTGATGTATCGAGAATTGTAGATATACAAAGGGATCTGTGAATCCTTGTCAACTAAAGTATACAGAGATTCGACAAACAACTTGGAAGGCAAAAGATATATTGGCCTTCATTGGAAGAGGGTCAAGTTCAGAAATAGGGATGTCTGACTGCAGTAACACAGGTTCTTGCTGAGATGTGGAGTATTGCATGCAGAGTTGGGTATACTTGCATGGAGATTCACAAGGCCAAAACTGAGGCTGGCAGGACTGCCCAGTACAGGTTCAGCTGGGCCTATATTCATTAACGTTTAGAGTTTAAAATTTAAAATTTAAATTTAAAGTTTAGAGAGAATCCAACTGAAACATAAAAAAATTCTTAAGAGGGCTAGACAGACTGATGCAGGGAGAATGTTTTCCCTTTTTGGAGAGCTTAGAACCGGGGATCATTGTCTCAGGATATCATTGAGGTAGACCATTTAGGGCTGAAATGAGAAAACATTTTTTCATTTCCAAGTTAATGAACCTGTCAAATTTTCTACCATAGAAGTCTGAGAGGCCAGGTCACTGAGTATATTCAGAGATAGTCAAATGTTTGGATTTTCAAGGCATCACTGGGTAAGATTAGAAAATCAGAATATAGCACTGAGATCGAGAATCAGCATCAATCATATTAAATGTTGGAGCAGGTTGAAAGGGCCAAATGACTTGCCCACGCTACTAGTTTCTATGGACTTCAATAGACCCAAATTATTCATTGACCCTTGAACATATAAAGTAGTGGCTAACTTTTGTTTGAGGAACCAGCTGCTGTGTGTGTTTCCAATGTAACAGGTAGGTGTTGCCTTTAATTATGGCTGCCATGGTCCTTCTGCATAAAGCACCACTGTACCTGTGGTATCATGCCAGTTTTAATGATGTTTAAAAGCATCTGAAGTCTCTTTGACAATTTATTAATGACGAGCAGGTCAGACTCCGGATTCTCCACCAGCAGTCACCAATGAGATTCAGTTTATTCCATCACTTACCTGCCCCCTGCCTCAAATCACAACAAGTAGGCCTTCTCTGGAAAAACAGGAAAAGCAGGAGTGCATTGTCTGGTGCCATAGCAATAACAAAGGCAGTTCTCAGCCTTCTCTTTACTTCATCTCAATAACTTTGTTCCGCCACTCCATCACCCTGTTCCACACACTCATCAGGAGCCTGTAATTCACTGGTTAGCAACTGCTCGCCAATCTTATTCAAGGAAATCCAAAAGCTAAATTCTGGCAGCCCTCAGGCTGACCATGTTCATTTTAATACGACTTTAAATTATAATCATTTCACTGTTACCAATTCCTTTTATTAAGAAAAATATTTTAATTTTTGGATAAAGATACTTTTGTTCCTGTCTTAACCCAGCAGGCTTTGGATATTTTGGTGAGATAGCTGAAATCATTGAAACCTCCTGCTTTGAGAAAAGGTCGCTCTGCCCTTTCCCTGACTCTTGTATTATCAGCTGAAAAATGAGAAAGGACATCGGAAAATAGTAACATCTCAGCTCACTTCAGTTTAAAGGGTGTACTGAGATCGTGTGTTCATCAAAGCTGACACAAGGGTGATATCCTATCTGAAAAGGCTGAAAAATAACTTCACAGATGATTCCCTGTGTACCAGAGATCTGAGATATTGTTGTGAAATGGGTTCACTTAAATGAGTCTGTACTGCCTTCCCACTCCAGAACTCAATTGTAATACGATGATTGATATTGCATGATCTGATGCCTCCATATTAGACCCAGAGTGTCGGCTGTATCATTTTGACTGGGCGGCATGCTATAACTATACTGGTGCCTATATTAATCAGTTCATTCTGAGTTCATTGCACAAAAAAATGTGTTTTTATCTTATTCGTCTATCATTTGTGACTTCAAAGGCTTTACGTTTGAAAAGTAACCTTAAAATATATTTTAATACACAAATCTCATTACCATGTTAGGAAATCAAAGGAAAGAGCCAATTGCATTACATTTCAATTTTAAAAAAAAGTATGTTATTATGATGATAGGTCCAGAAACCTTGTCATTGTTCTGTACATGATTTGAGCTATAGGGAAAGGTTGAAGCGGCTAGGGCTATTTTCCCTGGAGTGTTGGAGGCTGAGGGGTGACCTTATCGAGGGTTATAAAATCATGAGGGGCATAGATACGATAAATAGACAAGGTCTCTTCCCTGGGATGGGGGAGTCAAGAACTAGAGGGCATAGGTTTAGGATGAGAGGGAAAAGATATAAAAAAGACCAAAGGGGCAATTTTTCACGCAGAGGCTGGTACGTGTATGAAATGAGCTGCCAGAGGAAGTGGTGGAGGCTGGTACAATTTCAACATTTAAAAGGCATCTGGATGGGTATATATATAGGAAAGGTTTGGAGGGATATGGGCCGGGTGTGGCAGGTGGGACTAGATTGTGTTGGGATATCTGGTCGGCATGAACGGGTTGGACCGAAGGGTCTGTTTCTGTGCTGTACATCTCTATGACTCTATGACTCTATAATTGCCTACACAGAAGAACATACATATTCTCTTTAAATGCATAAAGTAATAGAATCATACTGTACAGAAGAGGACTTTCAGCCTATTAAATCTGTACTAAAAGTACCCTACTAACCTGTACTCTATTTTCCATTTTTCCACACTAGGTCTATAGCTTCAAATGTTATGACACTTCAAGTGTTCATCCAGGTACATTTTTAAAGGTTATGAGGATTCTTGCCTTAATTACCATCACAGACAATGCATTCCAGCCCCCTGCTGGATCTGGATGAAAATATTTTTTCCCAAATTGCCTCTAAACCTCCTGCCTTTCACTTTACAAGTGTGGCCCCTTGTTCTTGATCCGCCGACTAAGAGGAACAGTTGCTTTCTATCCACCCAGTACATGACGCCCATAATCTTAGACACTCCAACAGGTCACACCTCAACCTTCTCTGCTCCTAAGAAAGTAAACCAAGCTTATCTAACCTCTCTTCATAGCTAAACTGCTCCAACCTAGGCAACATTCTGGTGCATTCATCAGGATAAATGCAAGAATGCCAAATTTCAGGGGATCATAAGAGTCAGCTGCCCTATTTGCTCAGTTCACAGATGCCTACTTTTCCTCACTGTACCATTACAAGCCTGCACCCCAAAATATCATAAACATGAAATAGGCATGGGTAAATCTAATTGATGACAATGGAATCACATTTACAGCAAATTATGGTTTACCACATTTGATAGAAAACATGGTCTCAGGTGAAGCACACACAGAGTTTAGATTTGAATACATAGAGAGTGGGATTCCTATGGACTGAACTATGCAAAAATGCAGTGAAGATATAGAATGTGGGAAAATCAAAGAAACAATTTCAGTGGTATTTGAAGAAGTGGGTGATTAGTTTTGTAGACTGAACAGATGCGTAGCAAGATCTTTTTGACCGTATTCTTTCCTATTTTGTTATGGAAGGTACTGACTGCTGGCCAGGCTATCAAACTTGAGAGGTCCAACATGTCTTTATGGTTCAGTTTCACGCTGGACAGTCTACTTGCCAATTGAACACTTTGGGCAATCAACTTACTTAAAACTAAAACACTATTTTCCATTAGAAACAGGAAATAATGATTGGACCAGTTTTCCAAAGATAGTGTTGTATAAAGGGCTTCCAACCAGGAGGTCACAAGTTCAAATCTTAGCTTCGATTGACATTTGACCTGGACTAACCTGACTGAATGATTTTTCCGAAGTCAAAGTTAAGCTGCATGATGGATCAAAGTATAAACTGTTTCATCTTGGAGAATGCAAATCTGATTTGCATCACATCCTGACTTATCACAAGGTAACATAGATAGTGGATCGTGAAAATGCTTGTGACCTAGATTGCCTTAACTTCAAGAAGGAGGAGTTTCGGGATGGGAGGTCATAGTGAGCAATTTCAAAGGTCATTCAGCAATGAGCAATTGCCAATGTAAAAGCTATAGAATATTAATTAGCGCATTAATATACAGCCCATTTAAATGCCTAAAAATACTTTGTATACTTATGTGAACAGGCTTCGCTATGGCATGGCTACTATTGGCATCTGTTATGAGTGAGACATGTCCTTGCACATTTAGATTGTTATATATTTTGTGAGGGAAGTTTGTGAAAGTTTGAGCTGATAAAACACAGTCAGGGGTGCAGGGCATCTGTGACCTGTGTGAGCCAAGCAAACAACTGCCTATCACCCCAATTAATGAAATGGAAGGATTGTAAAATTAAAGTGCAAGGATTGAAGAGAAAGAGTAAGTTAAGAGTTTGTGAAGTTAATGCCAAATCAGGTAGAGAAAGAGTAATAAATAGAGGAAAATAAGGATTGGAAAAAGAGGGAAAAAAGGAACAGAAAGGAAAAGAAAAGAAAATTAATTAATAATTTTTAAATAGTCAATAACAATTTTAAACTAGACTCCACAACTGTTAGTTAGTTTTCAATGCCAGAGAGCGTGGACAATAATCAAATTGTTAAAAGGATATTTAAAGTAAAAAAGAAAAGACAACTTTCTGTCACACATCTAGTATATAATTTAGTGCCATTCAATGTATTGAAATGATGAGAGAGATAGCAAAAAGCCACTTTTGTACTCCTAAGGTAGAATGGCACAACATTACAAAACAACATATTGATATTTGCACTTTGCTGTGCAATATAATTGTCCCTCATCTAATGTAGTTGGAGTACTTATACACAAGTACCAAAGAGTCAACTTGCTTCAGTCATTCTGAAAGAAAAGGCCAATTGTTTCCTTTTTGTGAATCAAAAGCTGAACTTTGAAAGTACGATAATTAATGATTAGTGAATGATTTAACAATAGGGAAAATATAAATGAACAAAATGTTTATTGTATTGATTGTACTTATCCATTTTAAATGTATTGGCCGCTTTAGATGTACAAAGATGAAGTAGATTTTTTCTATCTCAGGTGATTAGTTAATTCAGTCTTACCTCTTTGGTAGAAATGTCTTTGCACGAGTTTAATTATTATGCCTAGACTAATTGAAAATATAAAGATCCTGATGAATGTTGATGCCTTGATAATTATCCACCTGTATTACTGTTCATTTTCCATTATCTATCAAGAGCTTTAGCAGACATGCGGCTGCTTAATATTCTGCCCTGGTCTTGACTGAATGAGCCACTTTGTCTGGATCCATTTTAAGTCTATCCTCAAGGTGGTTAAAAGAAATTGGTTCAAAATGAGGTTCTCTGTGTTGTTTGAAATCATAATGCACACAAGACCAGCATTAACAAAAAGAAGCTAAATGAAGTTACCTTACTACCTACTTTATTTCATGTCTATTTCACATTTTGATTTTCCCTTTTCTTATCAATTGCTTTTGTGTTTAATCATTTTTTCAGTTAATATTTTACATTTTTTCATTTTGTCTATTTCCTTGAAGAGCCTTTATATGTTTCTTTTTGTTTTTTTCTTATTAATGCCTTTTTTAATAACATTTTTTTCAAAATTCCACTGATCATCTCGAATCTTATTTTCTCTTATTGAAAGTAGATGTGCACATTTAAGTTGAAGCGAAGATAAAAAAACGATATTGTTAATAGAAACCTGTTTTCTCTAACATTGGCCAAGAATATGTTCTTGATTTTGTTCGTTTTCTCTCAGTTTAAAAAAAAAATCTTCACCATTTGCTGCTCCAAAGCAGACCTCATAAGTGATTGATTTTAATTGCCTTGTTTGATTCTGCTTAGGCATTTATAACTAAATGTGCCAACAAGTGATATGTACAGGTTCCATTGGAGATACAGCCAGGAAAGAAATAGCCACTGATTAATACAACAGAAGTCAAAGGACACTGTCTTGATATCCTTGTTACATTTAATGTCTTTGTAAGTTCAATGAAGTCAGTTATAAATATGGGATATTGATTTTCAGCTATAAATTATAGCCTCAGATACGCAATTGTATTGCTTCAAAAGAACGGACGTAATCTGTATGATTAAGAAAAGATGTTTTATAATCCATTTGTTCTTAGTTCTTTCTCTTGCTCTCACTGCAAGAATCAATGACAGTCTCACACTCCTGAAGGGCAGCATGTTACAGGGCTGCAAGGTTCTTTACTGAAGCAAAATCAGCTAATGAAATGTGTGACTACTGGTCCTGCTTTGTCACTTATCTTCCTCATGGGAAATAAAATCACGACACCCACTCACCTCAGTAACATGTAACAGTGGGAGCCAGGACCTCGATGAGTTGAATGGGAGACAGATGTGCCAATATCATTAGTCAATCCAAAGAAAATTAATCATCTAAGTAGAAACTGTCTGCTTAATGCATTAATGTAAGAATAGAAATGCAAACAGGAACTCTTTACTAATAGAAGGTGTCTTGCTTCCATATAACCTGAATTAGTGGAAGTGCAGTTGGTGTGAAGGTGATGGGAATGAAACACAGATCCTCAGCAACTTAAATAACTCAGATTATTGTAATAATGGAATATTCACTTGATATGAAACAGCCCTCCTGGACTGAGACTTCCCAAAAATTGGCAAAATGCCAATTTCAGGGAGTTTCATGGAAGGTTTCTTTCTCTGAGCTCTATTGGGGTTTTTTCATGCAATTTTATGCTGCTCACCTTATTAAGTATGCACCAAGCCCCAAAACACTGAGCTGGCTTTATCTGCATTCAATAGCATCAGACATGTTCGTCACTGCAGGGTCTTCCAGTGCCAAATTTAAACTCCAATTGTGCATCTATGAAAACACTGCAATGCAATCAAGGAATAGACTTCACAGTTGCAGTGTGGGAAGAAATGCCCCAAACATGGCCAACAGAGACATGTTAGCACCTGCTTTATGGGTAGGGACCTAGTGTTCCTCAGGATAGGCTAGTGGAGAGAACGGCCATCCTCATTCCTCAGGACCACCAGAAGCAACTACGGCACCAGGTTCTTGACCTATCACCCTTACCATTGCATGGAGCATCTTCTCTCAGTGGCTCTCAACCACTTTATTCTCCAGACTACTAAACCTGCATGTCCTCTGCACTTCCTACTCAGGACACCTCAGCACTTTTCTCCCACCTGTATCAACATTAATACTTGTGGCAGCCACACTCACTGAATTCTACCTCCCCCCCCCGCTTTGTCTCATTTAGCAGAAAACAGCCCTTGAGAGAGCCAAGACATGTGGCTGGGTGCCTATTATTGGTCTCCTTGCCCCATACGGGGAGAAAGGTATTGAGCTCGCAAGACAGGATAGGCATTGCATTTGTAATGCTGAGATTGCATGCCCCAGCAACCAAGCAAGATTCATTGTCAGGTGTTGTGTTGCTATCCCATGAGCAGCTTAATGAATGAATTATTGTCATGCCTAAATGTCTACTTTTCTTTTGTAACTCATTCATTCGCTTATCGTCTGTCGGCAGCAGTGGCACCTGCACAAGATCCATCCTGAAGACAGCAGCCAACATCTCCTCTTCCAATTCTGAGGAAGAAGTCACAGATCCCTCAGTGGAAGCAAAACAGCCTCCTGCACCTTTCATCAGTTCAGATACTGACACCTCCGTGGTACTTTAGCGGGCCTCCATTTTGAACAGAGCGGCGAGGAGAGAGGGCAGAGAGAAGTGAGGAGTGCCAGGTAGGTCAATTTTTCCCACTTAACAAGGGACTTACCGCAGGATTCGGGCCTCCATTTTGAACAGAGCGGTGAGGGGAGAGGATGAAGAGAATCGAGGGCTGCTGGGAAGTTTTTAAGTGTGTGAGATCTAAACCCAAGACCCTACACCGTAGGGCGTCCCTCCCAACCACCTCCTCTAACCTTACTAAGAGACTGTAAACTCAGTAAGTTTTCAGGTTTTCTCATGTTTTCTTTTCTTCTCTTCCTTGTTTAGTCCTGTGTGGGCTTTCATATTAGCGGGGTATGGCTGTTAGGGCAGTTGTATGTTCCTCCTGCAGAATGTGGCAGGTGAGAGCCACGACACATGTCTCCGCCGACCATATCTGTGGGAAGTGCACCCAACTCCAGCTCCTCGAAAACCAAGTTAGGGAACTGGATGAACTGCAGATCATCCAGGAGACTGAGGAGGAAATTGAGAGGATGTAGAGAGAGGCGGTCACTCCTCAGACACAGGAGAAGGACAGCTGGGTTACAGTCAGGGGGAGGAAAGGGAACTGATGGACAGAGCAGGGATCCCCTGTGGCCGTTCCACTCGGCAGTAACTATACCATTGGTGCCAATAGTACCACTATTTCTGGCTGCTCGCCCTCCCCCTTCAGAATCCTGTAAACCTGATCGGAAACATCCTGGACCATTTTATATACTGCTGGTGGGGATGGCCTACCAGGGGAAAGCCATAGTTGTCAGGTCTCTGGCACTAAGCCTAGCACGGTGGCTCAGAAGGGAAGGGGTGAGAATAGAAAAGTGCTAGTGTACTCAATAGTTAGATGGATCGACAGGAAATTTTGTGGTTAGGAACGGGACTCCCGGAAGACTCCCTCGTCAGGTCCACAACCCCCAGCAACCCAACCTCCACTCACGGCACCTTCCCCTGCAACTGCAAGAAATGCAAAACTTGCGCCCACACCTCCCCCCTCACTTCCCTCCAAGGCCCCAAGGGATACTTCCATATCCGCCACAAATTCACCTGCACCTCCACACACATCATTTATTGCATCCGCTGCACCCGATGTGGCCTCCTCTATATTGGGGAGACAGGCCGCCTACTTGCGGAACGTTTCAGAGAACACCTCTGGGACACCCGGACCAACCACCCAACCACCCCGTGGCTCAACACTTCAACTCCCCCTCCAACTCCACCAAGGACATGCAGGACCTTGGACTCCTCCATCGCCAGACCATAGCAACATGACGGTTGGAGGAAGAGCACCTCATCTTCCGCCTAGGAACCCTCCAACCAGAAGGGATGAACTCAGATTTCTCCAGTTTCCTCATTTCCCCTCCCCCCACCTTGACTCAGTCAAATCCCTCGAACTCAGCACCACCTTCCTAACCTGCAATCTTCTTTCTGACCTCTCCGCCCCCATCCCACTCTGGCCTTTCACCCTCACCTTGACCTCCTTCCACCTATCGCATTTCCAACGCCCCTCCCCCAAGCCCCTCCTCCCTACCTTTTATCTTAGCCTGCTGGACACACTTTCCTCATTCCTGAAGAAGGGCTTATGCCCGAAACGTCGATTCTCCTGTTCCTTGGATGCTGCCTGACCTGCTGCGCTTTTCCAACAACACATTTTCAGCACCAATGATCTAGCCAGGAAAAGGATTGAAGATCTGAAAAGTGACTACAGAGAGCTAGGTTGGAACCTGAAGAGCAGGATGAGTAGATTAGTGATCTCAGGTTTGCTACCTGTGCCATGAGACAGTGAGGTGAGGAACAGTCAGCAAATGCAGCTTAACACGTGGCTGCGAGGCTGGTGCAGGACGGAGGGCTTTAGATACTTAGACTATTGGGATGCCTTCTGGGGAAGGTGGGACCTGTACATGAAGGACAGGTTGCACCTGAACTGAAGGGGCACAATTGTCCTGGGTGGGAGATATATTCATGTGGTTCAGAAGGGTTTGAACGAGTTTGGCAAAGGGATGAGAATCAGAGCTACATATCTGCGAGGGAGGTAGTTGTAGATGGGGCAGTGATAGAATCTATCAGAAAGGCTTTTTCATGTGATGAAGCAAAAGGATTGGTTTAAGTGTAACGCAAGGAGTATCAGAAATAAGAGGGATGAACTTAGAGCATGGATCAGTTCTTGGGACTATGATGGTGTGGCCATAACGGTGATGTGGGTTTTACAGGGGCAGGAATGGTTGCTAGATGTTACAGGGTTTAGAACATTTAAAAAGAACAGGGAGGGTGGAAAAGAGGAGGGGGTGCAGCATTGCTAATCAGAGAGTGCATCACAGCTACAGAAATGACGGTTGTCGAGGAAGGTTTGTCTACGGAATCAGTATGGGTGGAAGTTAGGAACAGCAAAGGAGCAGTTGCCTAATTGGGGGATTTCTACAGACTCCCTAATAGCAGTAGGGCGATCGAAGAACTCATAGGCCGGCAAATTTTGGAAAAATGGAAATGTAGTGGGGTTGTTGTTATGGGTGACTTCAACTTTCCCAATATTGACTGAAGCTGAAACTTGACTGAAACCTCCTTAGTGCAGGTGGTTTAGATGGAGCCATTTTTGTCAGGTGTGTTCAGGAGGGTTTCCTTACTCAGTATGCAGACAGGCCATTTTGGCTTTGGTGATCAGCAATGAGCCAGGACAGTTGTCAGATATCACAGTGGGAGAACACTTTAGTGACAGTGATCAGAACTGCCTCACATTTACCATTGCCATGGAGAAGGAAAGGAGCAGTTATCATGGGAAGATATTTAATTGGGGAAAAGGAAATTATGATGCTATCAGACAGGGGTTTGGAAGTACAGATTGGGAGCAATTGTTCCACAGAAACGGCACACAGACATGTGGAGACTGTTTAAGGAGCAGTTGTTGCGAGTGATGCACAAATTTGTTCTTCTGAGACAGGCAAGAAGGGGTAAGATTAAAGAGCCTTGGATGATGAGAACAGAGGAGCTTCTCGTCAAAAGGAAGAAGACAGCTTATTTATGGTGGAGGAAGCAGGGATCTAGATCGGCTTTAGAGGATTACAGGCTTACTGTAAGGAGAAAGGTGCTCAGAAATTGACTCAGGAGAGCTAGTAGGGGCCATGAGAAAGGCTTGGCAGGAAGGATTAGGGAGAACCCAAAGGCATTTCACTCATACATGAGGAATAAGAGAATGATCAGGGAGAAGGTAGGGCCGATCAGGGATAGCGTAGGGAACTTGCGCATGGAGTCTGACCAGATAGGGAAGCCTTAAGTGGGTTTTTTGCTTCGGTTTTCACTAAGGAAAGGGACCTTGTTGTGAATAAGAACTTTGAGGAGCTGAGAAATAGGCTTGAACAGATCAAGATTGATGAAGTTGATGTGCTGGAAATGTTGGCAAACATTAAGATTGCTAAGTCCCTAAGGCCAGACCAGATTTAGCCTGCATTGCTCAGGGAAGTGAGAAACAAGGTTGCTAAGCCTCTGGTGAAGATCTTTGCTTCCTCACTCTCCATGGGAGTCATATCGGAGGATTGAAGAGACATGTATGTTGTTCCTCTTTTCAAGAAGGGTATCAGGGAAATCTGTAGCAATTAAACACCAGTAAGCCTTACATCTGTGGTCAGCAAGATTTTGGAAAGAATTCTGAGGGATAGGATTTATGACTATTTGGAAAAACATAGAATGATTAAAGGCAGTCAACATGGCTTTGTGAGGGACAGGTCATGCCTCACAAATCATATTGAGTTCTTTGAGCAGGTGATGAGACAGGTCAACGAAGGTCAAGCAGTGGATGTGGTTTATATGGACTTCAGCAAGGCATTTGATAAGGTTCCCCACGGTAGGCTCATTCATAAAATCAGAAGGTATGAGATACAGGGAGATTTCGCTGTCTGGATTCAGAATTGGCTGGCTGACAGAAGGCAGAGAGTGGTTATATATGGGAAGTTTAAGAGTCGCAAGGTTTTGCTGCAGTTCTACAAACCCCTGGTGAGACCACACTTGGTACATTGTGTCCAGTTCTGATCGCCCTATTATCTGGAGGCTTTGGAGAGTGTGCAAAGAAGGTTTTCCAGGATGCTGCCTGGACTGGAGGGCTTGTCTTATGAAGACAGGTTGCCTAAGCACGGACTTTTCTCTCTGGAGAGAAAGAGGAAGAGAGGTGACTTAATTAAGGTATACAAAGTAATGAGAGGCATGGATAGAGTCAATAGCCAGAGACATTTCCCCAGGGCAGGACTGACTGCCATAAGGGTTCATAGTTTTAAGGTGTTAGGAGGAAGGTATAGTGGAGATTTCGGAGGTAGGTTCTTTATACAGAGAGTTGTGAATGCATGGAATACGTTGCCAGCGATGGTGGTGGAAGCAGAGTCATTAGGGACATTTAAGCGACTGCTGGACATATACATGGACAGCAGTGAGTTGAGGAGTGCGTAGGTTAGGCTATTTTGTTTTAGATTAGGAATAATCCTCGGCACAACATCGTAGGTTGATGGGCCTGTTCTGTGCTGTACTTTTCTATGTTCTATGTTTAGACTTGGTAGATTTGGTGAGCATCTCACTGCCACATTTCTACAGACGACAAAAGAAAAAATGTACCAGGTATCTGGCACTCAGGGGATTCTGGAGACCAACCACCAGCTCAGCTTTAGGCAGGAGATTTAGGTTTAGCAGGGCATTAGTGGTGTCAGCCAGTAATAACCATCAAAATGCACAAGCAACATTGAAGCAGGAGGCAAGTTTGTTAGGGGACACTCAGAAAATGGAATTAAAGATTGGAGGAGTGCATCAATGCCATCTTGGCTCAAAGCCAAATCCACCACACTAATCGTCTGCTAAATATGACCCTCAGCCTATTCTCCATCACTTCAGCCACCAATGTTCAGCACCAATAGCAAGGTGATAGGTGGGGGAGCAAGGGACTTTGTCCTTACTCGAGGTTAAGCTAAGAGGTGTAAGCCTGCATGGGGACTGGGTATTTCTGGGCTGTTGAGCCTCAAATGCCCCCATTGGTTGGTGCCCTAATGGCAATAGGTCCAATATAGAGCAGGCTCCGTCTATACCAGCTGTGGACTCTGGGACCACACTTGGATGTAATGGTAGGAAAAGGAGAATCATAGCCTTCTGAGGGCACATAGGCAGCATGCGTAAAACTTCATTGTAAATGCTTGATCACATTTGTAATAAATCTTCACTTTTCATCATCAGCTGTCTGAACAAATGTCGCTTTCGCTGAAACTACAAGAATGAAGAAAGAGAGTCTTCCAAGTGTTAGCATCACATGATATTTTAATCCTGTTTGAAGGATAGGTATTCTTTCCACATCACCCATATGAACATGAAACTTTGTAATGATTGCAAGAGAGAGAGAATCAGATCATGTAAATATTTTCATCAGTTTGTCTCCTTCACTTTTACTGAACAACACAAGAAGCTAAGAAAGAACAGACTGGGATTTTCAGTTGTGATTAAACAGGACATGGACACCGTCAGCACTAAAGCACTTACAGTCACTGAGCACAGTGAATACAACTCACTTCCATTGAAAACAACAAATGCTGGAGATCACAGCAGGTAGGCAGCATCCATGGAGAGGCAGCAAGCTAATGTTTCGAGGTTAGATGACATCCACAGACTCTATCAACAAACACATCGACCTGGACCCAATATACCGGCCACTGCAGTGGACAGCTGGAACTGACAACCGGAAGCGGCAGAGACAAACCACTATAAATGCCGGAGGAAACATCACAGAAGTGCTTCACAGAAGGCTCCCAAGCACTGAGGATGTCACCTAGACAGGGGACGAAACGTCTGCAACACAAATTCCCAGCTCGGTGAACAGAACCACAACAACGAGCACCCGAGCTACAAATCTTCTAACAAACTTTAGATGACTCTTCATCAGAGCTCAGCTGTGATCTCCAGCATTTGTTGTTTTCAATACAGATTCCAGCACCTGCAATAATTTGTTCTTACATTCAATTCCATTGAAAGCAATTGCCAAACAAGTTCCACCTGCATTTCTTTGGTCAGCAATGCCACGCTATTGGTACCGTGATACACCACTGATGAACATTCTAATTTTCCTGCTTACTGGAATAGAAGAACAAAAAACTGTATATCACAGAAACGGATGCTTTGGCTATGTTAATACATGATGCCTTTCTAAACTGAGAACCTTTTGCCTCTATGCTGTCCATATCCTCTATGATGAAGGGCTTATGCCTGAAATGTCAATTGTCCTGCTCCTCGGATGCTGCCTGACCTGTTGTGCTTTTCTAGCGCCACACTTTTTGACTCTATTCATATATCTGCCAAGATGCTTCTTAAACTAATGCTGTGACTTACACAGATCCTCATCATCCAACATGTACACTTATTATATAATGCAGTTCTCCTGAGTAAAACATCTCAGAATTAAGTGGTGTCCTCTGTCAATACAATAATCCCCAGACCTGACAAACATGGGAATTTGATGTTAAGGAGACATTCTGTCGCCTTCGTTGTTGAAGAACTGCTGCACCACTTTCCCTAGTCTGACACATTCAGAATGACTGTCCATCCATCACTGAGCAGGGCAACATTGGATTGCTAATGCTTGACCACTTACACAGCATCCTTTTAAAGATAGCATGAGAATCAGGGATGCCAAAGTATTGATGGATATTGGTGAGTGGTCAGTTGTTCTGAGAATGAGGTAGAATCATACTAGGATCAAACAATTACCGTACCACAGGAAGGGGTTTGATAAGATGCTTTGAGAAAAATCATGGAGAGAAACTCTGTGAAACTGATATTTAGTGAAACAACCTCAGCCCACGATATCTGATTATTAAGTCAGTTAATTGCTTTGTGTAGGATTTTTTTGTATTCAAGTTGTCTCTTGTATTTACCTAGATAACAATGCTGTTATGACTACTCTTCAAAAGTAATCCTTAATGGTCTTTGAGTTAAGATAAAGTTTAATGAAAGCTCATTCCTTATATTGCAGCAGCAATGCATTAACCAGCACGTAGGGAGAGGGCGGGAGAATACAAATCACAGCTCCATTCTCACACCAACTGAAAAATCATTGTTTTCAGTCTCAATTCTGCCAGTTCAAGACAAAACCAGGGACAGAATTGATTAAATTGTTGATGTATAGGTTCATGAATTATCATATTTCCCATTACTAAGAAAATATGTTTAGGAAAATAAAGATTCAAGCAAATGTGAATTTTAAATGTTGTAAGAAAACAACTCACATTATGGAGAGGTTGGTGACCTAAACTGGACAGCCCTGCCTTTCATTCTACTGAAGTCATTAGGGACTAAACCTTGAGAATCACCTTTATTGGATATTGTTAGAAAATGTATATGGAGTCAACAAAAATCTATGATATAAACATTCATCCAAAAATAAGTGACTGTAGTGAGATAAATGAACATTGCAGTAGTACCTGCTTCCTTTGTTAATACATTAGAGTTACAGAGGTTCACAGCACAGAAATAGGCCCTTCAGTCAATCAAATCTGTGCTGGTCCAAAACAATCAGCCAACTGTTCTAATCCCATTTTCCAACATTTGGCCCATTGCTCTGGCATCACAGGTGCATATTTAAATTCTTCTTAGATATTATGAGGGCTTCTGCCTTTACCACTCTTACAATCAGAGAGTTCCAGATTCCCACCACTCTTGGGTGAAAAACAAATTCCTCACATCCCCTCTAAACCTCCTGCCTCATATCTTAAATCTACATCCCCTTGTCTTTGATCACTTCACCAAGGGGAACAGCTTCTTCCTGTCTCCTCTGTGTATGCCCCTCATAATTTTCTGCATCTCAATTATGTATCCCTCCTTCCGTCTCCTCTCCACTTAGGAAAACATCCCCCCATTCATCCAATATGTAATACTCAATCTCTTCACTAAACTAATTCTGAGAAATCTCAAAGGCAATATATTCAAGATTTTTCCTGCTTTGTGTTTCATTCATTGTACTAGTAAATGCAATAAATATTTCTTCCAGTTCATTCTCTAGAAATCAATGCAATAATTGCTTTTGAGCTTGATGAATTAAGTAATCAGTGTTCAATGTGAGCCATCATGAGGGTACCATATCTGACAGAAGCTTTTTTTTGTCAAAAATGTCTCAGATGTTTTGCAAAGAGAAGAAACAAGAGAATAAATGGAATAAAGTAGAGTTACAGGTTTTAAAGGGAAGCACATTTGGAACTGACTTTATCAAACAAATGCATAGGGCACAATCTGTGAAAAGGGAGCTAGTTAATGGGTAAAGAAAAGTGCTGGATATGCATACCAAGCGGTAGAATAAGACTAAATGAGATATTAATGTGCTGGAAGCAAAATGACAGACCTGGTGGACCGACTGGCATCCTTGTACATTCTAACATTATTTGCTTCCTGTGGAAAAAAAATAATTTTACTAAGTCATGTACAACTCAGGTCTTTTTCACTGTCCAGGGAACTATGTATTTTGAACCAATATTAAAGTACATATTGAGTGCTGCTGCATCAGATAAGGACTCACAAACAATACTTAAATAAATGAACAGATAATTTGTTTTAGTAATGTTGACTGAGAGATAAAGGTTGACCATAATTCTGCACATGCCTTTAAGTATCAACAGTCTCCTTGATTTCCTGCCTTTCAAATCAGCAGATTTCTTTTATGGAGCATGATTTACGGTAATGTTATTATAATGTGACAATATCATAAGAAAGGATTAGGCTATGATCATCAGGGTAGGTGAAGCAACCAGCTCGCCTGACATCCACCTGATTTATGTAGTATGCAAAAGTGAAGACTTTGGAGTCACATGTTGTGAGGAATTAATGTCAATCATTGCAGACATAAAAAAAAATCTGTCCAATGCCAAGTCAAGTAAATGATACGAAAGATTTGTTTCATCATAATGAGTACATTTTCTTTTGCTGAATTGTAAGAATGGGCAATACTCAAACACAAGTGCTAATTACCACATATTATTTTTAAAAAAACCTACTGGATAATTATGTACAAATGACAAATAACATGCGTACTACACAAAAAGAGACAATCTAACCAATACCCCTTGATATTCAATTGTGTTACCATTACTATCAGCATTCTGGATGTTACCATTGACCAGGAAGTGAAATGGATTAGCCATATAAATGCAATGGCTACAAGAGTAGGTCAGAGACTTGGAATACTGCAGCAAGTAACTCATCTCCTGACTCCCCAAAACCTGTTCATCATCTATAACGTACAAGCCAGGAGTGTGATGGAAAACTCCTCACTTGTCTGGCTGACTGCAGCTCCAACAACACTCAAGAAGCTTGGCTCCATCCAAGACAAAGCAGCCCGCATGATTGACACCACATCCACCAATATTCAGTCCCTCCGCTACCGAAGCTCGGGAGCAGCAGTGTAAACCACTACAAGATGCACTGCAGAAATTCACCGAAGATCTTTAGACAGCATCTTCGAAACCCAAGACTGCTGCCATTTAGAAAGAGAAGGGCAGCAGATACATAAAAGCACCTTGGAGTTTCCCTCCAAGCCACTCACCATCCTGACTTGAAAATATATCGCTGTTCCTTCTTTAGCACTGAGTCAAAATCCAGGAACTTCCTCCTTATCTGCACAAATGGACGGCAGCATTTCCAGAAGGTTGCTCATCACCATCTTCTCAATGGCAACTAAGGACAGATGATAAGTGCTGGTCCAGTCAGCAAGACCCACATCCGATGATTGAACTAAAAGTTATATACAAGATGAGGCAGAGAGAATAGAAAAATAAGAGAAGTATAGGGTGAAAGTGAAGAATAACAATATTTAAAATCCAGCTATGAATGGAGCTAAGGACAAACTATTGCCTTTGCTGGATCACATTCCCACCAAAACACAATAATACAGTGCAGCCTTTAAAATCAGGAACCTGTACACCATATGCAGATTGTCAATAAAGAGTTTTTAAGCATATGAAGAAGCCAATCAATTCCAATAAAATGTTCGGTCAGTCATAATAGAGTCTGTGAATGTGAGGAACACCACGTGAGGAACTTAATCTGTAATCATTTACTTTGTCATTTAAATGCAGCTGCTGCAATCATTGCCACACCTCGGCAATTTGGCCTGATGGGAGATGTGTGTTATTCAGAGTGCAAGTTTAGCACAATTGTTTGCTTTTGTAAGATTTGGACAGTTGAAAATTGCAGGCATTATTGCATATCAGCTGTCTCATCTGCACTTTACACTGTGAGTTAGTTTGAAAATCGGGATAGTGGTCTCTATGGGAGACACAACCTCCAGCGAACAGGACGTGGTAAGCAGGAGGAGAGGAAAAAAGGTGGAAGTGTAGGATGCACCAGAGAGAATAGAGGTTGCTCACCCAAATGTATTGGATGAAAGAGAAGCAATGTGCAGGATAGTGAACACTCAAAGGTGTTCCAGAAGGCATTTTGCAGATATCAGAATTTACCGCATCCAATCTATATTATTTGCAAATGTCTCAGGTACAGTGCCACAAGAGACTGAGGTCTTCATCCACTGTAGCATCACTTTGTGACATACTAGCTGGGATATAGCCATTAACAGCATATGCAGACATCCAGTGTCAGTGACTTCAAAGTTGACGGTGGCCTGCGTTTCTTTGCTAGTGAACCTTCACAGACAGCATGTAGTGACCGATATGGAGCTACCCAGCTTGCAGCCCATCACTGCATTAAAGTTTTCACAAATGCAATATTCTGACAAACTGAGCTTACAATGGACTGTTACAGCCACTCTGATAGAGTGAGAGTGTTAGCTGTAATGGCAGGCTTCCCAAGGGTTCGGTGTATCATTGACTCTGCACATGTTGTTATGGAGCCACCAGCAACCTGGACTTGCATATTCATCAACAGGGAAGATTTCCATTGTATGAATGCCCAATTGATCTTCAATAATGAGTACTGCAAATGTGTGCCTGGGTGGCATCCAAGCCTCATATACAGGTATGTTGGAAGAACTCTCAGGCACCAGAAATGTTTAATGCCTAATGCTTTTGAGGTGTGAAGAAATGGTTCCTGACCCTTTTCAGGGTGCTTACGATGGAAGGGGGAGTGAAGCTACCAAAGTTAGAGACTTTTTTTTACTTACAATGCGGAAGTTACTAGGGGATCATTCTTTAACTATGACCTTCATGGTACACTGTTATCACCAAACATTGGCTATTTTCTGAAGAGCAAAAATGGGTGACTGCAGTTAGCTGAAAGCAATTGAAAAGCACATATCTATGAGTTAGGAATTACAGCCTAGCTATGACAGATGCATCTCAGGGACATGGAGGCTAAATGCATGTGGCAGGGAAGATAGTCGCATATAACAGCATCTGGATCAATGGTGCTGGAAGAGCACAGCAATTCAGGCAGCATTGAGGAGCTTCAGCAAAATCGATGTTTCGGGCAAAAGCCCTTCATCAGGAATAAAGGCAGAGAGCCTGAAGTGTGGAGAGATAAGCTAGGGGAGGGTGCGGGTGGGGAGAGAGTAGCATACAGTACAATGGGTGAGTGGGGGAGGAGATGAAGGTGATAGGTCAGGGAGGAGAGGGTGGAGTGGATAGGTGGAAAAGGAGCTAGGCAGGTTGGACAAGTCCGAACAAGTCAAGGGGACTGGAAGTTTGAAACTAGGATGAGGTAGGGGAAGGGGAAATGAGGAAGCTGATGAAGTCCACATTGATGCCCTGGGGTTGAAGTGTTCCGAGGCGGAAGATGAGGCGTTCTTCCTCCAGGCGTCTGGTGGTGAGGGAGCGGCAGTGAAGGAGGCCCAGGACCTCCATGTCCTCGGCAGAGTGGGAGGGGGAGTTGAAATGTTGGGCCACGGGGCGGTTTGGTTGATTGGTGCGGGTGTCTCGGAGATGTTCCCTAAAGCGCTCTGCTAGGAGGCGCCCAGTCTCCCCAATGTAGAGGAGACCGCATCGGGAGCAACGGATACAATAAATGATATTAGTGGATGTGCAGGTAAAATTTTGATGGATATGGAAGGCTCCTTTAGGGCCTTGGATAGAGGTGAGGGAGGAGGTGTGGGCACAGGTTTTACAGTTCCTGCGGTGGCAGGGGAAAGTGCCAGGATGTGAGGGTGGGTCGTAGGGGGGCGTGGACCTAACCAGATAGTCACGGAGGGAACGGTCTTTGCGGAAGGCGGAAAGGGGAAATTGTTAAGGGTGAGAACCAGTTCGGCCAAACGAATGAGAGTGTCGGTGGAAGGATACTGTTGGGGACATCTGGAGAGGAAAAAATGGAGGGCTTGGAGGCCCTGGTCATGGCGGATGGAGGTGTAGAGGGATTGGATATCCATGGTGAAGATGAGGCGTTGGGGGCTGGGCAAACGGAAGTCTTGGAGGAGGTGGAGGGCGTGGGTGGTGTCTCGAACGTATGTGGGGAGTTCCTGAACTAGGGGGGATAGGACAGTGTCGAGGTAGGTAGAGATAAGTTCAGTGGGGCAGGAGCATGCTGAGACAATGGATCGGCCAGGGTGGTCAAGCTTGTGGATCTTGGGAAGGAGGTAGAACCGGGCAGTGCGGGGCTTCCGGACTATGAGGGTGGAAGCTGTGGGTGGGAGATCTCCTGAGGTGATGAGGTTCTGTATGGTTTGGGAGATGATGGTTTGGTGATTGGGGGTGGGGTCATGGTCGAGTGGGCAGTAGGAAGAGGTGTCCTCGAGTTGGCGTTTGGCTTCAGCGGTGTATAGGTCAGTGCGCCAGACTACCACTGCACCCCCTTTATCCCCTGGCTTCATGGTGAGGTTGGGATTAGAGCAGAGGGATTGGAGGGCTGCACGTTGTGAGGGTGAGAGGTTGGAGTGGGGGAGGGGGGTAGACAGGCTGAGGTGGTTAATGTCCCGGCAGCAGTTGGAAATGAAGAGGTCGAGGGCAAGTAATAGGCCAGTGCGGGGTGTCCAGGTGGATGCAGTTTGTTGGAGGTGGGCGAAGGGGTCCTTGGAAGGTGGGCGGGGGTCCTGATTGTGAAAGTAAGCTCGCAGGCGGAGGCGACGGAAGAAGTGTTCGATGTCACGGCGTGTATTAAATTCATTGATGCGTGGACGGAGGGGGATGAATGTGAGTCCTTTGCTGAGGACTAATCGTTCGTCCTCAGTGAGTGGGAGGTCCGGGGGGATGGTGAAAACCCGGCAGGGCTGGGAGCTGGGATCTGGTCGACCCATTGTCTCAGCATGCTCCTGCCCCACTGAACTTATCTCTACCTACCTCAACACTGTCCTATCCCCCCTAGTCCAGGAACTCCCCACATACGTTCGAGACACCACCCATGCCATCCACCTCCTCCAAGACTTCCGTTTCCCCGGCCCCCCCATGCCTCATCTTCACCATGGATATCCAATCCCTCTACACCTCCATCCGCCATGACCAGGGCCTCCCAGCCCTCTGTTTTTTCCTCTCCAGACGTCCCCAACAGTACCCTTCCACCGACACTCTCATTCGTTTGGCCGAACTGGTCCTCACCCTTAACAATTTCTCCTTTGATTCCTCCCACTTCCTCCAGACCAAAGGGGTAGCCATGGGCACACGTATGGGCCCCAGCTATGCCTGTCACTTTGTTGGCTACGTAGAACAGTTGATCTTCCGTAATTACACCGGCACCACTCCCCACCTCATCCTCCGCTACATTGATGACTGCATTGGTGCCACCTCGTGCTCCCGCGAGGAGGTTGAGCAATTCATCAACTTCACCAACACATTCCACCCTGACCTTAAATTTACCTGGACCATCTCTGACACCTCCCTCCCCTTCCTAGACCTCTCCATCTCCATTAGTGAAGATCGACTTGACACTGGCATTTTTTACAAACCCACCAACTCCCACAGCTACCTGGATTACACCTCTTCCCACCCTATCTCTTGCAAAAATGCCATCCCGTATTCCCAATTCCTCCGCCTCCGCCGCATCTGCTCCCAGGAGGACCAGTTCCACCACAGAACACACCAGATGGCCTCCTTCTTTAGAGACTGCAATTTCCCTTCCCATGTGGTTAAAGGTGCTCTCCAACACATCTCGTCCACATCCCGCACCTCCGCCCTCAGACCCCACCCCTCCAACCGTAACAAGGACAGAACGCCCCTGGTGCTCACCTTCCACCCTACAAACCTCCGCATAAACCATATCATCCGCCGACATTTCCGCCACCTCCAAAAAGACCCCACCACCAGGGATATATTTCCCTCCCCACACCATTCCGCCTTCCGCAAAGACCGTTCCCTCTGTGACTACCTGGTTAGGTCCACGCCCCCCTACGACCCACCCTCACATCCTGGCACTTTCCCCTGCCACCGCAGGAACTGTAAAACCTGTGCCCACACCTCCTCCCTCACCTCTATCCAAGGCCCTAAAGGAGCCTTCCATATCTATCAAAATTTTACCTGCACATCCACTAATATCATTTATTGTATCCGTTGCTCCCGATGCGGTCTCCTCTACATTGGGGAGACTGGGCGCCTCCTAGCAGAGCGCTTTAGGGAACATCTCCGAGACACCCGCACCAATCAACCAAACCGCCCCGTGGCCCAACATTTCAACTCCCCCTCCCACTCTGCCGAGGACATGGAGGTCCTGGACCTCCTTCACCACCGCTCCCTCACCACCAGATGCCTGGAGGAAGAACGCCTCATCTTCCGCCTCGGAACACTTCAACCCCAGGGCATCAATGTGGACTTCAACAGCTTCCTCATTTCCCCTTCCCCCACCTCATCCTAGTTTCAAACTTCCAGCCCGCACTGTCCCCTTGACTTGTCCGGACTTGTCCGACCTGCCTAGCTCCTTTTCCACCTATCCACTCCACCCTCTCCTCCCTGACCTATCACCTTCATCTCCTCCCCCACTCACCCATTGTACTCGATGCTACTCTCTCCCCACCCCCACCCTCCCCTAGCTTATCTCTCCACACTTCAGGCTCTCTGCCTTTATTCCTGATGAAGGGCTTTTGCCCGAAACGTCGATTTTGAAGCTCCTCAATGCTGCCTGAATTACTGTGCTCTTCCAGCACCACTGATCCAGAATCTGGTTTCCAGCATCTGCAGTCATTGTTTTTACCTTGCATATAACAGCATTACAATTTTTCCTCTTTGAAAAAAAGCAAAGCTTGCTCCCATTTGCAAGTGATTCATTCCAGTTTCAGACCTTGTTATGCTGTTAATTTGTGGTTCAATATGGTTACATTTCATTTCATTTCAATTGATCCCCTTGGCATCACAATTAATTTGCCCTCTTTACTCCCAGAGATCATGACTCTCGAGGTTCTGATATCCTTGCTGGTCCTGCTCCTTCCTACATCAAGGCCAGAATGACCATGACTTGTTTTAACACTTCCTTTGAAACTATAGTTCCATCTCTTACACAGCCTGCAATCTGCATTTGTCACCATCACTGTGACCATTCTCTCAGCCAAATTCAAGATTTTAGCTGTCCGTAGCCTCAAAGATGTGATAGATTAAATTCTGGAAAGCTTCCTGATTACATGTGATCAATCTCCTTGATTGACCATGGCTTATCCCTCTGAGTGACTTGGCAGGGGAGTCCCAATTGACCACAACCTGCCCTCCAGTGTGATCTTGCAACATTACCTTGATGGACCAACAAGTATGACCCTGACCATTTTTACTTATCTCTGGGACTGACTGTGGTTCATTCTCACAATGCAATGATGTGGATCCCAAACTCGTAACGGACCATTTGTCTGACTGACTGTGGCTAAGTCCCTGACTAGAAAAGGTCCAGCCCATGACTGACTGTTGTCATACCTTTGACTGACTTGACCCCCCTTCATCTCACTAAACACTGATTCCCCACTGAGTTTCACACATCACCATTCTGTTCAAGCCCTTGCAATGCATTTGTAGCATAAGCTACATCAGATATTGAAGCATCACCATGCTCTACAATGACACATCCACCAACTTCAGCACTTTCAACCTTTATTCTGCACTGTTTCCAAGAGCCACAAGCTTCCTATTCCTCCTTCTGCAGCAAACTATTGTCTGAAAGCCAGAAAATATGTATCCAAACCAATAGGCAATAGTTAGAGGATATCTGACTTCTCACCAGCAATAAAGAAACAGTCTGAAGCCAGAAGGTGCCTGGCTGCTCTTGTCCAAAAAGGCTGCTTCTAAGCCAAACAAGTGATGCCTATCCTGCCCAATAAAATGCAATCTGATATTCTGAGGCTGATGTGTTCAGTTGCTCAGTT
The DNA here is from genome assembly GCF_037043375.1 of Chiloscyllium plagiosum. NCBI lineage: Eukaryota > Metazoa > Chordata > Chondrichthyes > Orectolobiformes > Hemiscylliidae > Chiloscyllium > Chiloscyllium plagiosum. The sequence continues at coordinate 64,804,436 of NW_028270151.1, forward strand.
GTTGAAAGGGGGATGTCCAAGGACACCATTGCCATTGAGAATGAAAGGATCTGCTACAACTGAAGCAGTTCCATGTAAAGTAGAAGAAGATGGCTAGCACAGCCATGAACCCATCAGGACTCAATGCTGAGATCCTTAGATAGGTATCTGCCAGTTTTTAATGTTGAGCTTTTGAAATGGTCAGTGCTTTGATTAGGGCTGAGTTAATTGAGAAGAAGTTGTTACGAGTTGTGTAATTAATGAGAAGCAAATACATGCTAATAGGCTTCTCATCATCAAAAGAGGAAGAAATTAATTGCAAGAGGTTTTCTTGAAGGTGAGAATCTGACTTCAGCATTCCCACCTCATTACGTCACCTCATTCTCAACACCGTGGGAGGGGAAAATTGTGCCCTTGGTGCTCAGGTAGGGACAAAACATCATGATCTGATGATAGCTGCATCATGAATCAAAGGAGTGGGATTTAAACATCATCTGCCTTTTTTACAGCCATGAGCACAAAGGCAAATGTTAACCAACTTCTTAATGCATTTATATGATATTCCTGTCTGTTATATTAAGGCAAATATAAAGCTATTTTAAATGGTTTAACATCTCAGCTAATCCTACATAGGAATGCCATACAACTGCAGCTTATTGTGATCAATCAAATCACCATGAGTTTTTAATCTGTTTCAGAATAATAATTTGTTTCATACAGATCTGTATGTAACATGTAATTAATAAATGCTAGCCAAAAAAGGAAAGTTATCTTCATTCTTCTCTCACCATCTGACTTGGATCTGAATTGACATTTGGGGTTTGGGAGGTGCTATCAGTTGTGTCCATGCAGACATTTTGAATATGATACACATTGTACACACAGAGCACTTACGGTGCGTGGATGGAATGCTGATCAAACAGAGTATTATGTACTGGATGGTTCCGATAATTTTGAACATTGTTGGGAGCTACTCTGATTCAGACAACTGAAAAGAATTCCATTACATTTCTGACTTGTGCTTTCTAGATTATGAAGACTGCTGCCTCAAAGTGCTAGGGACCAGGACTCAATTCCACACTTGGGAGTTTGTCTGTTCTCCCTGTTTGTATGTGACTTTCCTCCAGGTGATCTGGTTTCCTCCCACAGTCCAAAACTGTGGAGCTGAGGTGGATTGCCTATGCTAAGTTACCCAGGCTAGATGAATTAATATGGTTACAGGGATGGGGTGGGTCTGGGTGGGATGCTTTTTAGAGATGTGGATTTGATAGTTCAAATGGCCTGCTTCCAAATTGTAGAGATTCTATGAACTTTATTAGAGTTTATTGAATGTAGCCCTAATCTCAGGAGCAATGATTATTGCCTCATCTTTTGGTTATATTTAGGTGAAGGCTGTAATAAGGTCTAGAACTAAAGAGGCCTGGCAGAATCCATACTGAGCAACCATAAGCAGGTTATTTCTGTATAAGTGCCAGTTGATAGCAATACTGATGACTGTTCCTTATTTTTCACTGATAATTGAGGATATGCAGATTGGGGGATTATTGGCTGGATTGAATTTCCGTACTTTTTGAGGTTAGGACACACCTGAACAATTTTCCACTTTCAGGTAGGTAACTTTGAAAATATATTGTACATCAGTTTATTTTGATATTGTCATTAATAGCATTGCAGAAATTAAGACTGACAATTTTGATTTGACCTAAGATAATGGATAAATACACATATATTGTTACCTGTAAACCAAACAGAATGTTAATCAGTTTACAGTTTCATTACTTTGTTGGGAATACCTTTCAAATCTTCATTATAGTTATTCTCCCCATGAGTGCTCTTTGCATTTTTTGTAATCTTAAAATCAATATTAAACTCTATTATCCTAAATTAAATTTACAACGGTTTTAAAATATCTCCAGTTGAAGAGGTGAGATTAAATATAGACTGATTTTGCAATTTATTTTGCAGGTGGACAGTTGGGTAACAAAGGCTGTCAAAACATCACTAACATATCCAGAAAGACTGCCATTTGGTCAGTTGTGTCCATGCAGGCGTTTTGAAAATGATACACACAGAGCACTTATTGTGCGTATTCCATGAATACAGCAGAGGGGAGTGTAATAATAAACTTTTAATGTACAGTTGTGTTCTTGCACAACCCTGCATCATAGAAAAATCACGCTTTAGAAACAGTGCTGAAAGAGTTGGCGATGTAATCACATTACAGCCAACACACGTTTTAAATGTTCAGACTTTAGAAACAGTGTCCCCAATCGCATTGCAGCGAACTTGCATTTTCAAAATGCGCATTATAACAGAATGACCTGTATATTCTTCCTACTGAAAAATGTTCAGTACATTTAAGAAATTGTTTTTATAAGGAAAAGGTTGAAGATAGCCAGTTAGTTTTGTGAATTTTATTGTAGTTTTTGTTTCATTATTAAAATATACTTTCTGCCTTTTTATTAATTGGTGTTATATTATTAACATATTAACATTTTCTTAGTACATAGATTATTGAACCAGTGGTATGACATTTCTACTGTTATTTGTTCTTCTTCAAGCATTTCTCCTTCAATTATATTCACTGGGTTTACGATGTTCAACAATGGATTGTGGCATTCAATTTTAATTATTTCATAAGGACTGAGTAATGGGATACCTTCTCTTCCAACTTCCAAAAAAGTACAGCAGGTTCTGTGTCCTAAATGGTAAAATAATGTCCAATATGAACCAAAATTAATAATGGAAATATTGTGAAAACATTTATTTTGAATCCGCGAATCCTTGCAATACAAGCAAGCCATCTGACACTGGCTTGCAACCACTACATGTTTTGACTCAGCAGTACGTCCAGTACATTGGACGATTGGATAGAGCAACATTTGCTGAGATAGATGATACACCTGGTGTCAATATTTATCATACACATGGCAAATTGCTTGCTTTAGAATTCAAAAGAGAAATGTTTTAATTGGCACAATTAACTCCCAACTTCGTCTTATCTCCTGCTGATGATCAAAATATAAAGTATGACTTTTAAATATTTAATTATGCTATAAACCCATCTTTGTCAGTTTTAGCTCTGCCTATCATGATGTATCTTTTTGATATCAAATTTTGATTACTGTAGATTAAATATAATGAACTGTCAACAGAATGAGCGAACTACAATTGAAACAACTTTGTTATTGTAACAAACTGCATTTTACTACCTACTTAAATATTTGCTCATAAAACTGTCAGACTTCAATTAAGTACTAACACACATAGCAATTTATATTTGTCATTAATAAAAGGTGAACTGATTATATTGATTCATTTAGCCAATGTCTGATCTTTTATATTTGTCTTAATTTATATGTCCTTAAATATTACTGTTGGGATTATATCATACCATAAAGAATCTTAAGTGCCTTTTGACATTTGTTGAGGTAATGCCAAGACAGCACATTAACTTAGGTGAGAGAATTGTACAATTAAGCATAAGTTTAATTAATTTATCGTGCAGTCAACTAAACATTTTTAACCATTTTACATGAACAGTCAACAATAAATGGCAACATTAATATGAAGTGAATTATTCATAGAATCCCAACAATGTGGAAACAGGCCCTTCAGCCCAACAAGTTCACACCAACCCTTTAAAGAGTATCCCACCAAAACCCATTCCCCATTATTCTACATTTACTCCCGACTAAAACACACTATGTAAATATCCCTGAACACGATGGATAATTTAGCACAGCCAATTCACCTAACCTGCACATCTTTGTATTATGGGAAGAAACTGTTGCACCTGAAGTAACCCATGCAGACATGGGGAAACTCCACACAGACAGTCGCCCAAGACTGGAATCGAACCTGGGTCACTGGTGCTGAGAGGCAACAGTTCTGACCACTGAGCCACTGTGCCACCCATCACTGAGCCAAGCCACCCATGAAGAGTAAAAACAATGCAGAGTATTACCACTTATTTAGGTATTAGAATTTTAGTTTTAAATTGACAACAAATCTAAAACCACGGAAGTGGAACACAAAAGCACTAGGGTTTGCACCTGCTGTATTAGTTTACTAACTACTGCAAAACCAACAATGAATGGTCATTAGTTGATTTTCTTATGCTGATAGAGCAACATCCTTTAGATATACCTGGATAAGATCCATATGCAAGTATTTTAAAATGAATTAAATTGCACATTTCACAATTGGAGAGACCCTAACATCATATCAATTTGCATTTTAAACACATTCTGGGTGTGCTTTTTTGAAAGAAATGCGCCATAGGATGGCATGTTCCCTATTTGGCCATGGGTCGCCAGTCACATAGAAAGAAGCAGACTTAGTGGAAACTGAGGAGGTGCATCCAGGGCGAGATGAATACCACAGTATCAGCAGCAAATAAATTATGATGTTTAGAGATTTCACCAGATCAACCAAAATAAAACCAGTTAGCATTTCTTTTCATTAATGAGGAATCCAAAACATGCATGGCACAAAACAGTTTCTTCTGTCAATGCTCCCACAATGTTTGCACAAGAAATTTACATGAAAAATATTTCCTCCTTTAGTTCCAACCAAAAATGTCCAACTATCTGAATGTAACTGTATGACACACAAGCATGCAGTGAACCAAAAAGAAAGCTGCAGGATTAATTTGACCAGTCAATGAATGTTCTGCTGTCCATTTCAACTGGTTAACTGTAAGAAGAATGTTACATATCAGAACTAGAGTGCCTACCACTAAGAATTGAATGAACACTTGCAGGGGAAGTTAAGGGGGATTAAGAGAAGACACAGGATAGATGAAATTTCTCAGGTGCTGCTCTCGGCTTACCCACACTCCAAAATTTGTAGATATTATAATGTTAGCAGACATTATTGTGGAGTACCCTCTTCTCATTCTATGCCAGCACAGATTTCCAACTGGCACCATGATCAGATGTAAATGTTTGTCTAAGCAAGAGCTGGAAAAGCTGAAAAGTTCATTCATAGCCAAGTTCTAAGTTGCAACATCACTCATCACTTCTCTCTGATGCCTTCATCTATGAGTTTCTTCACCTGCATCTTTACCTGTCTTTTCTTAACCCCCTTTCTCTCCAACCTTGGTAGATGCTATTGGTGAGATGTTGAGATGCATTTTGAGTTTTGTAAATTTTGTCATTTTAAAAAATTAACCTATACTTAGTTTGACAAGACAATTTCTCTCTTCAACCCAAAACTGACCTACCTGCATTTGCACTTGCAGTTGTGAATAGGTATAAATAAATCTGCTCATAAAATGTAATCTTATTAGACATGAATTTCAAGCAGGTCTTTAAAAATATGCAAACCAAATTGGCAATTGACAAGTAAAGGAAGGCAGAGAATGAAAATCAAACATTTGTGCTTGTAAATCTCTTTAGTGAAGTCATGTAAATATCAGAATGTATAACATTTGGTGATTTCTTAAGAAAACATTCCTGGCTTTCCTCATAATTGGCAACTATATGAAGATGATAGACAAAGCGAGTTATTTTCATGTAAGTGTGAAAATAAATGTGAAATGCTTAAGAAACTCCTGTTTTATAGTCAAGTTTTCACATGAAGTTTCTAATCCCACTCATCTTCCTCTCCTGTCCTCTTGCAGTTGCTAGTACTGGTCCAGTCCAACAAGTCATCCTTTCAACCAAAAGGGAAATCTTAGCAAGATGGCATGGTTAAGCACCCTTTCTCCTGACAGCAAGTTATCAGATATTATTGTGAAGTCTTCTGTCCCCAGCATTGCTGTGCAAGCACACATCTTAATGACATATGTCCAATAAGTACCATAGGCCTTAAGTTATTTACCAATCCTGTGCCCTACACTGGACGTGGTCTAAATTGAGATTTCAGTTGAAAACTATTTTGGCACATCAGAGACATTTTAGCACCTAAGAGAACCATCAAAAAAATGACCTGCCAAATGCATTCGATTTTTTTTCAATTTGCAAAGCTAGCAGAAGTATTCTCTAGACTCCTGAAAGCATTTTTGACTGATTACAAGAATTTTTAATAGGATATACTGTGAAATCATAAAGGCGTGATTAAAATCATCAATCAGCACAGATGACAGGGCTGAAAGGTGAAATCTTTCACTGCAAAATATCTGACCACACTGTATGCAGCAGATAGGCTAGTTTAATATGATTGTAATAATGTTCCTTCTACAACTGAAGTTTTTTTCCCTGTTGATGCGACATTAGAACTTCATTCAGAAAAATACGCTTGTTAGGTTTCCTTTCATGTGATGTGGATATCCTTGGCAAGTCTAGCAATTGTTACCTATTCCTAATTACTCTTGAGTAGCTGCTTCTAGAACGGCTGTAGTTAATCTGGTGTAGGTATACAATCATAATATCGTTAGAGAGGAACTTCCAGAGTTTTGATCAAAGGGCTTTGAAGGAATGGCACTATAGTTGCAAGTCAGGATGATGTATGATTTCGGAGGAGAGTTTGCAGGTGCCGATGTTCCCATGCATCTGCTATTTTTGTTCTTCTAGGTATAAGGTCACATGTTTGAAACTTGCTTTCAAAGGAGGCTTAGCAAGTTGCTGCTGTGTGTTTTGCATATGAGACGGGCTGTTGGTACTGTGTGTCAGTGGTGGACAGGGTTGCCAATCAAGTTCCTTTTATCTTGGATACTGGTGACTTTCTTGGGTGTTGTTGGATCTGCATTCATTCAGGTAAGTGGACAGTATTCCACTACAGTCCTGACTTTTGCCTTGTAGATGGTATATAGATTTTAGGGAGCCAAGATATAAATTATTCCAATACTCTCTCCTCAATATTTGATCTGGTCTTGTAACCACAGTATTGAAATGGCATCTCAGTTTCTATTCAACAATAGCTCCCGAATATAGACAGTGATGATTCAGCAAAAATGGTGCCATTGAACATCAAAGAGATATTGTTGGATTCTCTTGTTGTCAAGTAAATGCTTCAAAAAGAATATGGAAGTGATCTGTTTCCAAATTCTGTTAATGTAATTCTATTAACTGAAGATTATAATGTGGCAAAACCAAAACAAGCTGATCTTGCTATAAACTTGTCTTCTCTGGGGTCAATTTCTTGCTCAGAACATGTCACAATCGAAAACTGAGCACATTTTTCCATTTACTCACACAGATCAGGAAGATCACATGTTCAAACTTGGACATTACTGCCTTAACTTGATGTCAGCTCAAACTAAGGTTGGGCATTGTAGAACTGGATACAGAATCACAAAGGAAAATAGATCAGGGTTTCTGCTTCTAATTGTTCACATGGACATAGTATGGATGTTAGCTAAATTCTGCCATAGCTGTGAGGTATTGTCAAATTGTCAGTGGTTGTCCTGACTCATGTGTATATTGAAAATTGAATAAGGTATCAGAGGACTGTCTGCACCATTGGATATATTTCCCTAGCAAGGAAAAAAACATGTTAAGAAATAAGTAAATGGAACCATTCTGGAAATGTTGCTCTATCTCCAGAAGTGTAGGGGAGCAAGACTTCCAGCTTCCTGCTGATTAGGGTATTTATCCAGCACTAAATAATTTACTTGAACAACCCATTTTGTCGCAAAACATAGGAAAAAGCATAGACAAAATGAATGGCTCTTCTAAGTGCTGGAACCAGAAGCTGTAATGGATCAAACAGAAAAACTGAAAAAGAGAAATCATTTGGCCCATTTGTTCAGAGGGGAGATATATAAAAGGGACCTATGGAGCAACTTTTTCATGCACAGGGTGGTGCGTGTATTGAATGAGTTCCAGAGTAATAGTGGAGGCGGGTACATTTACAACATTTAAAAGGGAACTAGATGGGTGCATAAATTAGGAAGGCTTTAAAGGGCTCTGGGCCAAATACTGGCAAAAGGAACTAGATTAATTTAGGATAACCATAGGATATATGGATGAGGTGGACCGAAGGGTCTGTTTCCGTGCTGTACAACTGTATGTATCAATGAAAGCAGAAGGGATTGTTTTTAATTTTGGTGCAAATTGGGAAAGTGTCCTGTGTAAGTGAGTATTCTGTGCAGAGGGAACACAGTGTTTGAGGTGTTGCAGGTTGGGATGGGTGAGGGCAAGAAGAAATGATGATGCATGCAATAATGAACATGGTAAAACATGAGTCTTGATGGGAAGTGGGTGCCGGAGCAGAGACAGAGTGAGTGTAAGGCATCAGAGAAAACCCTTCTGCTGGCAGAGTGGGGAAGTATGTTGTCCGAAAGTGCTAGACATCCAGCTCGACAGTTGGGTGGCAACATCAGACCAGGCTGGTGAGGTCTAGTGGCATGACATCGATAACTGGTCCTAAGGAAGGAGTAAGGCCACCTTTGCACCTGTCCAGGTGGACCTTCACGACCCTGCCCATCAAGTGGGATGCTAATTTCTACTTGTCTGCCAGATCTGGGATAAATGTCAGGAATTCTGAAGGACAGTTCCAGACTAACAGTACCAGTCGAGGTGCACAACAGGCTTTTGAAGACTATTCCTGTGCCAGATTTACCGGTCAATTCTGGGATACCCAATGTGTGGCGAATTGTTCTGGGATGAGCATAAGGTAAGATGGGACAGAAATCAGACGTGATTCTCACTGCCAGGATGGCAAAGGCAATTAAGTCAACAAGTTTAGAGTGTGTTGCTGGAAAAGTACAGCAGATCAGGCAGCATCCGAGGAGCAGGAAAATCGATGTTTCAGACTCATTCTTCCTGAAGAAGGGTTCCGGCCCGAAACATTGATTTTCCTGCTTCTCGAATGCTGCCTGACCTACTGAGTATTTCCAGCTACACACTCCCAACTCTGATCTGCAGCATCTGCAGACCTCACTGTCTCCTAATTAAGCACTTAGCAAAACAGAAGATTTAGCCACATGTTTTTCTTTATTCAATGCTGGCTGGGCCGGCATTTATAGCTCATCTTCAGCTGTCCTTGAGAAGGTGATGGTCACCCAAAATGCCATCGGGGAGAGAGTTCTAGGGTTTTGAGCCAGTCAGGGAGAAAGCAAGACCTATATTTACAAGTCAGAATGGTGGGTGATTCAGAGGGGAACTTGCAGGTGGTAGTGGTGGTCAGTGTATCTGTTGCCCTTCCCCGTTCAGGTGGTAGTAGTCATTGGTTTGGAACATGCTGTCTAAGAAGCCTTGGTGAATTTCTGCTGTCCATCTTGAAACCTTAAGACCAGAAGATGTAGGAGCAGAAGTAGGCCATTTAGCCCATTGAGTCTGCTCTGCCAATCAACAAGATTATGGCTGATCTGAAAATCCTAAACTCCACATTCCTGCTTTTCCCCATAATCCCTGATCCCCTTATTGATTAACAATTTGTCTACCTCAGCTTTGAATATACTTAAGAACCCAGTCTCAACAGCCTGCTGTAGTAAAGTATTCCACAGATTCACTCCCCTTTTAGGGAGGAAATTCCTCCTCATCCCTGTCTTAAATGTGCCACCCCTTATTCTGAGGTTAAGCCCTCTGCTGCTACACTCTTCCACAAGGGGAAACAACCTTTCCACACCTACCCTGTGAAGTCCCCGAAGAATCTTATATAAGACCAGGAATTGCAGAAATCTGAAAGAAAAAGAGAAATTACTGAAATTCTGTTACTGGACCCCAAGATGTTAACTCTGCTTTCTCTCCACAATTGCTGCTAGTTTCTCCAGCAATTTCTGTATTTTGTGTCCCTGATAATCTTGTATGGTTTCATTAATATCACCTCCCATTCTCTAAATTCCAATGTGAGCAGGTCCAACCTACTCAATGACTCCCCGTAAGACAGTCTCCTCGCATCAACCTAACAAATATTTTCTGGAGTGCCTTTAATGCTTATATATCTTTCCTTATATAAGGGGTACAAAACTGTTCACAGTATTCCAGGTGTGGTCTGACTACAGCAATGCATAGTTTAAGCAAGATCTCCCAACCTTTATACATTGAAATAAAGGACAACATTTCATTTGACTTATAAATTACCTGCTAAAATACCCTTCTTGTAGATATACCTTATTATTCCATCTTATATTTGGCAAACCCTGCAGCTGCTGAGCATCGCTGTTGGAGGGAGTGGTTGTTTGTGGATATTATGCGAATCAAGCAGACTGCTTTGTCCTGGATGATCTCAAGCTTCTTGATTGTTACACTCATTCAGTTGAGATGGTTAGGCCTAAGGTACTATCCTGAGGAACTTCTGCACTGACATCCTGAAGCTGAGATGACTGATCTCCAAAACAAACACAACCTTCCTTTGTGCTACGTATGACTCCAACCAACAGAGCTCCCACAGTTTTTCTCGAATTCCTTGATGCCATAACAAATAATCTATTATAAAGAATATGATAACTGGAAACTAATGATCTGAATGACCAGAGTCAACACAAATTTATGAAAGGGAAATCATGTTTGACAAATCTGTTGAAAATTTTGGAGAATGTTATCAGCAGATTGGGTTAAAGGAGTGGGGGGGACCAGTGAATGTGGTGTATTTGGATTTTCAGAGGGCTTTCAATAGTATCCCACAGGAAAGTTCAGTGAACAAAATTCGAGCACATGTAATCATTGGTAATGTAAGTAAAAATTAATGAAAAGGAAACAGAGTATAGGTTATTCTCAGGTTGAAAGTCTGTGATTAGTGGGGCACCATAAGGATCAGCTGCACCACAACTGTGTGCAATCTACATCAACCACTTTGATGTGGATCAAATGTATAATTTCCAATTTTTGAATGACACAATACCAGGTGGAAACATGAGCTGCAAGGAGGATACAAAGAAGTTCCAAGGAGCTTTGGACAGCTTTGATGAGTGGGCAAGAACATGGCAGATGGAATTAAAATGCAGTTAAGTATGATGGCATCTATATTACCCACACAACAGAATCATCTGAAAAGCAATAACATGCATAGTCAGTTATTTTGCTTTCGGCCGTAATGGGATGATCAGTTGGAAATATATTGATCTTCTTTGAATAACATCATACTGGCCACTTGACCTCATGAGGACAGCATTTTTCACAATGTAGCACTTTGTATGTATTACACTGAATGGTGGCATCCGAGGAGCAGGAAAATCAACGTTTTGGGCAAAAGCCCAATCCCTGCTCTATTCCTGATGAAGGGTTTTTGCCCGAAATGTCAATTTTCCTGCTCTTTGGATGCTGCCTGACCTGCTGTGCTTTTCCAGCACCACTCTAATTTAGACTCTGGTTTCCAGCATCTGCAGCCCTTGTTTTTACACTGTATGGTCACAAGTGGAAAACTAGTGACTACCCTGCTGTGGCCATACTTAGGAGGCTTCATGAGATCAGTTCAGAACTGGCACCTACCTGTCAGTTGTCAGGCTTCCAGGTTCCTAGGAGACAAATCTTCCACCAAACATTCCACCACCAGTAGCAGTAGGCACTACCAGTTATGTAGTGTGGCCTACAACTGGGTTTGGCAATGGAGTCTTAGGTAAAAGGGCCAGACAGGGGGTTTTAGCAGGGAGGAGGTGGTTTTGGAGGGGTGGAGAATTATTATCCTCTCGTTCTCTCCCTTTCTCTCAGTGAGCACCCAGTAAAGGCAGTCACCCATTACCAGTCTCAGGGCCTTTTTGACAGGGTTGTCAGGTTACAGCCCATGTAGTATGGTCATGTCTGCTGCTGATTAAATACTAGTTGTGGAAGGATAATGATCTTTGGTGCCACTTAACAGCCTCAACTGCCAGTCCAGTTTTGCCCCCAATTTCATGTTGAATCACACTTGGATCCTTCCTCTCAATCAGATTCACGGGGAAACAGGCATTCAAGTTTTCTATGTACATGGGAAGCAACTGTGCTCAGTTCGCTCAGCAGAAAGTAGAGGTCAAACCTATTATCTGCCTCATGTCTTCCTGCACAATTCTACATGGGCATCACCAATTGCAGCAAACTGAATTGGCAGCATTTTTGTGGAGCATCATATTTTTTAAAAAATGTTTTAGTAAGTACAATGAATTTTTGTCTTTACTAGTGTGGGAGTCTTTATTCGGTTCATTTCTCTGGCTGGAAACATCCTCACAACAAATAACAAGTTACATTATATCTCAAATCCATAATAAAAACGTTGCACTGCAGCAACTCACGAAGTTCCTTAACAGCACCTTCCAAACACACAACCCCTACCACCCAGAAGGACCAAGGTACCTTTGCATAGGAACACCACTTTCTGCAAGTTCCCCTCCAAGAAACATCCTGACTTAAAAATACATTGCCATTCCTTCATTACCTCTGGATCAAATGTATGCAACTCCCTGCCGAGTAGTACTGTGGGTGTAGCTATATCCTAAGTACAAGAGTTGTTCAAGAAGGCAGCTTACCACCATCTTATTGAGGGCAATTAAGAATGGACAAGCGCTGGCCTACCTAGGGATGCCCACACCCTATGAATGAATATCAAAAAGAAAATCATGAGTTAATCTGGCCTATCAGTAATGCAGCCTTAGGAACCATGCTGTCGGCAAACATGTTTGGGTGGGGGGAGGTTGCAGGGCAATGGTATCCAGCTTAAATTGTTTTAAAGTCATGTGCCCTGCTACTCTATATGGAGCAGCTTGAAAACAGAGGGAATGATGGTAAATGTCGCCTGACTTGAGGGTTTCCTGCTTCTGGAAATTTTTCAAAAGAAATGTTGTGCTTTGACTACTTTATTCTACAAAATGTCAGGAATATTTTAAACAAAAAAAAATCTATTACAGACTTCCGTTCTTCTTTAAATAATATAGAACTCAATATGCAACTTTCAGCATACAGCAGCATCATGTAACTTATCTGTTTCAATTTTATTCTGAACGTCGTTCATTTTCTAAGTAAGATATTTAAGTTTGAATTCTAGAGTTAACCTTAAATATCTCCGAAAGCTGTCATTTACAATCAAATAAATGTTAGATCACAACTGATGATAACATATTGGAATTACTTATAATAGTTTTCATATGTTCCTTTTTTAAAATTAGATAAGGTACTTCCAAAATTATCTTTGCATTCAGTCTTGTTGCTGTTATGCCACTTAATGCAGCACTGAGACAGAGCTCGTAACTGTAGAGCAGAGGTCTGGGTTGGATAAGGCCCCTTCAACATTTCCAAAATATTATAATTGCATCTGAAAATCATTTTATGAATAAACAGGCTCTATGTTTAGATATTGGTTTCTTAGATTCAATTTCCATTTCCCTTTATAAATGAATCAGTGCCCTAAATGCACATACTACAGTTTTCCCAGAGATCACTTGAATGATTGCTGACCAAGGAACTGAATTAATTTCTAAACATTATTTCTCAGAACTAAGCAACAGATGTAGTAAATTGGCATTATGTCTCTTTTTACCTGTCAGATCCATGTTTTGCAACAATCATATTTACTATGCAGTGATATAATGATGATGTCACTAACTACTAGTCCAGAACTTCAGTCAAATGTTCTGGGGACATATGTTTGAATCCTACTATGGGACATATAAAATTTGAATTCAATTAAAATCGGGAATGTCAAGCTTTTATGTGGCATCCATGTAATCACAAAATCCCATCTGGATGACTAAGCTTTTTTAGGGAAGGAAATCTGCCATCTTTACCTTGTCTGACCTCTAAGTGACTCCAGACAGACAGCAATAACAAAAAAAACTTTTTTTGACTTTACAAAAATATAAAATTATGGAAAATATGACAAATACCAGTATAATTAAAAAAAACACACAAATTACAATACAACTACTGTCTACTAACTATGAACCTACCCTATAAAACAAAACAAAACCAAATACTATGCAAAGCAACACCAATAAATAAGTAAGTGATTAAAAAAACAGTAGAACACACAAAAAACACAAAATAACAATGCTTGAGGCAGAGCTCCCAAACAAAAAACGAGAGCATTGTATATGTACCCATATTAACTCAGGAGTCCCCCTTCCAGGGCCCAGGGCTCAGTAAACCTAACCATCCCGGTTAAACGAACACCCTAGTTAAGATAGCAGACAAATCTGTGTCCAAATAACTCAAAAAGGGCTGCCATGTCTTATATAAAAGATCTGTTGTGTGGTGCACCGTATTTGTGAAAAATTCCAAGGGAAGGTGCTCCATAATTAATTTTTGCCATCCCAGCAAGCCCGGCGGGTTCTCAGACACCCAATTCATCAGAATATTCTTCCGTGCACAGTAAGTAAGAATATTGATTAGTTTCTTCCCATGCCCATCTAAAGATGGTAAATTCCGTAGACCAAGGAGGAGAGATATTGGGTCTACTGTGATTTCAGTCCTCAATACCTTCCCTCTCTCTCCCGCCACAGCGCTCCAATAAACACGGAGCCTGTGGCATGTCCAGAAGCAATGGGTAAGAGTACCTACACTTATTTTACATTTGAGCCACATTGGAGCTTCCCCTTTTTTAAACTTCGCCAGATGGTCTGGTGCCAAATGAACCCTGTGCAGAATTTTAACTGCATAGCATATGTCCTACTACAGATTGAGATGTTTCATGCATTCTCCCATATGTCCTCCCACGTTTCAGAAGAGATCTCCACTCCAAGCTCTTGCTCCCAGACTTCATATAACCAGTTAATATCCTGCCAGGCCCTGCCACCCAGTAGGTGATAGAGGGCACTAATGGAAAGGGTGCTCGTGGCACGTAGCAACAACCTCTCTCTATCAGGCTTATAGGGCTTAGTGAGAAATGTAGTCTTCTTCTGGATGAAATCCCTAACCTGGAAACAAATGGAAAAGTCTCCACTGAGCAGCCCGTATTTGCTGCTCAATCGCTCGAAAGACATCATAACCTCCCCCTCAAACAAGCCTCCCAAACTAAAAACTCCTCTCGCTGTCCATAGCTTGAACCCTGAGTCCATCACCCCGACATACCAACAATGGGGGTGAGTGGTGAAGTCTAAGATAAGCAACTCTCACTCTGACACATCGCCCTCCATGTCTTGGCCATACTAATGATAATGGAGTTCCGGCTGTGGTCCATAACTGTCCTCATCTTATCCATGAACAACAGGTTAATAAGAGGGCACTTTGCCTGGGAGGCCTCAATATCCAGCCATATTGAGTTCGGATCGTTACCAACCCAGTCACAGACAAAGGACAGCAGGGAACTCAATTGATACATCCTGATGTCTGGGAAATCAACTCCTCCCCCTCCTTGAGGCAACTGCAATTTAGTAAGTTTAATGAGGGGCTGCCCACAATGCCAAATGAAAGAATTAAACAAATCCATAAGTTTCTGCAACATTGATCTGGGGAAACATTATAGGGAGCATACGCATGGGATAAAGCAAACGAGGAAGGACATTCATCTTAATAAGGGCTATTCGGCCCAGCCATGAAAGGAAGAGCCTCCCATCTCTGGAGATCCTGCCTAATATTGTCAACCAGGTGAACAAAGTTAGTCCGAAATAACAGGTGAATTGGCCATGCTAAATTGCCCGTCGTGTTAGGTAAAGGGGTGAATGTAGAGGTATGGGTGGGTTGCGCTTCGGCGGGTCGGTATGGACTTGTTGGACCGAAGGGCCTGTTTCCGCACTGTAAATAATCTAATCTAATCTAATCGATCAAACGGGGGGGGCAACAAAAATACCTAGATATTGGAAACCCACCCTCCAAAGGCATAGTCTCTGACTTTGCAAAGTTGATCTTGATCAGATTCCCTACAGTGTGGCAACAGGCTCTTTGGCCCAACCAGTCCACACCAACCCTCCGAAGAGTAACCTACCCAGACCCACTTCCCTCTGACTAATGCACCTAACACTATGGACAATTTAGCATGGCCAATTCACCTGACCTGCACATCTTTGGACTGTGAGAGGAAACTGGAGCACCCGGAGGAAACCCACGCAGACACAGGGAGAATGTGCAAACTCCACACAGACAGTCACCCAAGGCTGGAATTGAACCTAGGACCCTGGTGCTCTGAGGCAGCAATGCTAACCACTGAGCCACCGTGCCACCCATTATATCCTGAAAAAGCCTCAAATTAATTAAAACATTGTATCAGATGGGGTACGGAGGTCATTGAGTTTGATAAAAGCAGAAGGACGTCGTCTGCATACAATGTAATCTTGTGTACCCTCAATCCCACTTCCGAAGCGGTTATGTGGGTGTTATAACGAATGACTCTGCCAGCGGCTCTATCACCAACGTAAACAACGACGGTGAAAGGGGGCAGCCTTTCTGACTACCCCTGCCAATCCTAAAGTTCCCAGACTTCACCGCATTGGTGATGACCACAGCCAGAGGGTGGCGATATAAAATCTCCACTCACCTAGCAAAGACCGAACCCAGCCCAAATCATTCTAAGACATAAAAGAGACACGGCCATTCCACCTGGTCAAATGCTTTCTCTGTATCTAAGGAAATCACCAACCCCTGGATCAATTGTTGCTGACAAATTTGGACCATATTCAGCAACCTTCTAATATTATTAGAGGACATACAGCCCCTTATAAAGGCTCTCCAACCTCAGCGCCAAATTCTTAGACAGAATTTTAAAATCTAAATTTAATAGAGAGATGGGCCTGTATGAGGCACAATCCTCAGGAATCCTCCTCTTCTTAAGAATGAGGGAAATATAAGCTTCTCTCAAAGGTGGTGGTAGGCATTCATGTATATAGGAGTGATTGTACATCACCAACATCGGCCCTGTCAGAATCCCTATAAACTCCTTATAAAACTCACCTAGGAGACCATCAAGGCCAGGCGGATTCCCATTCTGAAATTGCCTAGCTGCCTCTTGTATTTCCTGAACTGTCAGGGGACATTAAGGAGAGAAACCTGTTCCAAGGTTATCCCCAGAAGGTCCAGGCTCTTAAAAAATGTTTCCATCTTGGCCTTCCTATCCTCACAACCTTCAGACCGATACAATTCAGAGTAAAAACTCTGAAAAGTTTCTTTAATCCTTTTAGCATCGTATATAAGGACCCAGGCGTTGTCTCTGATTACAGTACTGGATTGGGGAGCACATCTTTTCCTAGTCAGGTACGCTAAATACTTCCCTGGCCTATCCCCATAACGAACAACCTTTGTCTAGCAAAAGCAAGTTCTTTCTTTGTGGTTTCTGTTTTGAATTCAGAGCAGCCCATAGGGCCATGATCCACTGTAGCTTAGTCACTGAAGGCCTTGCAAAATGTGCCACCTCAGCGAATTTCAGCCGCGTCTCAAGTGGACGCTGCTATCCCTCCTTCTGTCGTTTCCGGCTAGCCAAATAGGAAATAGCTAATCCCCCAACAAAGGCCTTAGCAGTCTCCCATAACATAGACAGACTACTAGCCGTGCCTGAATTGATAGTCACGAACTCCTGAAACTTCTTCAAAAGTATTTCACAAATTTAGAATCTTTGAGGAGAAAAGGATCTAGCTGCCAATATCATGAACCTAACCTCTCACTCTTGGCCTTAACCTCCAAATATACCACTATGTGTTCAGAAATAGCTATGTTTTCAATTTTACAACCCATAATCGAATCGAGGAGGGTTGGGGGAGCCAGAAAAAGATCAATCCTTGTGTGATATTTATGTGGGTTTGAAAAAAAGGTGAAGTCCCTGCCGGTAGGGTGAGGACATCTTCAAACGTCCACCAGCCTCAAATCCTCGCATAAGTCAGTCATCTGCTTGGCCTGCGAAGAAATTGTCGGCACCCATTAGGCATCCTGTCCACTGTTGGATCCAAAAAACAATTGAATCCTCCCCTATAATAATGTGCCAAGGGCACTCAGCTTAGAGAAGGCACTAATCAAAAACTTGAGGGGATGCGTCAGGGTACAGTAGCCATTTAAAATGCCATATTCCTCCCCATGTTTCAGGGCCTTAAGTATCACAAATCACCCTTGCTCATTTTCACCTGCTCTAATAATGTGAATGGAAGATTTTTTTGGATAAGTATAGCCACTCCCCTACTTTTAGTAGTAAAGGATGAAAAGAATACATGGTGATAACCCCCCTGTTGTAGCTTTAGGTGTTCCCCACTGTCAAGATGGGCTTCCTGCAACAGGGCAATATCAACCCTTTCCCTCTTAAGACTAGAAAGCACTTCCTTTTAACAGGCGAATGAGTTTCCTTGATGTTCCAGGTGAACCATTTAACAAGACATTTAGCCATATCCCCTTTCTGACACCCTTGAACCCCTGGGAAGGTGAACCCTGCTTGCTATGTGCCGAGTACAAGTAAGTGGAGACTCATAGAGTTGTAAAATTATGTATACAAAACCTACTCTAACATAACTACAAATGACTATTGCTACCAAAAAACTACAAAGAAAACCAACTGTAAAACCTTGAACAGGAGACTCTTCCCCCTCTTCATAGGGGGCAGTCACCCTACCCATCCCCTCCTGTACAGCTCCTTCAGGCTTAGATTGTGCCCAGCCTTAGGCAAAAATAAATAAGGAGATGATCCTTAAATCAACAAAAGAAGACAAAGTCAGGATAAGCACTCCACCCATCCCCAGCTCCATGTCAATCCCAAATATGACTAAAAGAGAAAAGGAACAAAAAAAGAGGAAAACAACAAAGGGCACCTGTAAAATTTCCCATGACAAGATCCAGTTATAAAAATATAATAGGAATAAGGTATTCGAAGATTTTCTTCTAACAGAAAGAAAATTATTAGGGGGAGAGAGAAAAAAAACGGGAAAAGGGAAAACACAGGGAAAGAAGGAAAAGAGGACAAACATTAACCATATCCTTCAGATCAGTCAGACTAGTTTAAAGTGTCCACAAAGCTCTTGGCTTTATCTGCCCAAGTCAAATGTATAAACTGAATCCTCATGGCTGAAATGAAGCACCGCGGGCTACCTCATGGAGTACTGGATGCCCAGGTTCCTCAACCTCTTCTTAATTTCATCAAAGGACTTCCACTTTCGAATTACAGCTGCTGAGAAATCTTGAAAAAACATAATTTTTGACCCCTTGTGCAGCAGTGCAAATGGATATCTCCCCAGTGATCTGGAAGCTTCTATCATTCTTTGCTTGTCCCTCTATGTGTGGAAGTGCACTAGGACTGGACGATGGTGCTGTACCAGCCCAGACCTGTGCACTGCGAGCCGATAGACTCTTTCAATCTGCAGCTGGCTAGACTTGATGTGAAGGCCCAGGAACTGTGGCAGCCAGTGTTCAAAAAAGCTGACTGGCTGCCCACCTTCTTCACTTCCGGGAACCCAACAATCCGTAGATTCGTCCTCCGATCTTGAATTTTCGAGATCGTTGACCTGATCTCACAAGGCCTGTATTTGTTGTTCCAGGGTCTGAATCCATCCAGATGAGGACTCGATCACCGATTCTGAGGCCGTGTTTCAACCCTCCACCTTCTCCATCCAATCCCCGAGGCCCTGGAGCTCCCGTTCATGCTTTTGCAGCATAGACGCGAGGGGTTGAATCTGGGAGTGGATCTCCTCGATTGCAGCCTCAACCTTCATGGTAAGTCTCGCCATCGCTGCTGCCAATTCCTGCCAGTCTGTTAAGTCCCTCAGAGGTTTGGGTGAGGCTGCTGCTGTGGGCTCTGATGTGCCTGGTGCTGCAGGGGAGTGTCCTCCCTGCTGCTGTTTGCTCGCTCCCTTTCCCTTTGGCATCCTTTCCACTCCCAAATATTAACAAATATGTGTTCCCAAGGCCTTAAATGAACAACTCTCTCATAGGAGTTAGCCAGGAATGGCAAAAAACATCAATATGCCTTGGCTGTTCAGCAGAACCATCCACAGCAGTTTGACTGAATCGCCGCCATCTTGCCAAGTCGTGGTTGATTCTTAACTGCCCTCTAAGCAATAGACAATACATACTAGCCTAGCTAGCAACACCCAAATCCCATGAATTAATTAAAAGAAAATTACTTGTCGATTGACTGGCAGGTTTACACTTGATGAGCGTCAGGAATGTACAGCATAAATTGACCAAATTCATTTTGAGC
Source organism: Chiloscyllium plagiosum (assembly GCF_037043375.1). Classification (NCBI taxonomy): domain Eukaryota; kingdom Metazoa; phylum Chordata; class Chondrichthyes; order Orectolobiformes; family Hemiscylliidae; genus Chiloscyllium; species Chiloscyllium plagiosum. Next base: position 64,824,314 of record NW_028270151.1, read on the forward strand.
AGGCTTGAAGCAGAAGGCAGGAAGGGGGTGTGCGCTTGAGGTAAGCCCCTCTCTCACCTCCAAACACAGAGAAGAGTGAAGGCTGATGAAAATTGTTCTTTTATGATACAATAAGAAACACTTCTGTGTTTGGAAATATTCATGCAGAGGAAATGCTGGTTAAAAGACAGACATCTGCTAGACATCTCAAAATAGCACTTGGGATAGTGATTGTTGCCAGGCAAGCTAGCTGGAGGGTTCAACATGTCAGAGGGTTCAATCATTCTCTACTGAATACAGTCACTGAATCATTTCAGTGCTCTGATAAAGAGTCATCAGCCAGATCATTGTTTTTGTTCGAAGGTTAAGTTCTGTAACTGCTTGGAATTGGGCCATTTATCTATTGTGAGAAACCAGGAGGTGCTGCTAGATTTATGGAAATGAGAGGAAAAATAAATCAATTCACAGCAGTAAAAGTCATCAATGAAGTGAAAATAAAAAGTCATATTGTTGACAAAGAACCTCACATATAAACTGTATCACATAGTATGGTATGATGGATAAAGAAGGGTTCAATGTTCCTGTACATCACATAACTGAAAATGGGTTACCTCAATAAGATGGCCCCCAACTAGATAGAAAGCATCAACTCTGTATTAGAATTAGACAGTAGAGCTGTGGTAATTTGAAAGATTGAGGACAGAAGACTTTAAATAAGGAGTAGAAATCTAATGAGGTTACAGGAATAAGATGCTCATAATGATTTGTGCACATAGTCATAGACATTTACAGCATGGAAACAGGCCCTATAGCCTAACTTGTTCATGCTGCCAGTTTTCACAATTAATCTAGTCCCATTTGCCAGTATTTGGTCCATGTCACTCCATACTTGTCCCATCCATTTACTTATCCAGATGTTTCTTAAATGACAAACTTGTACTAACCTCAACTATTATCCCTGGCAGAAAGTGAGGACTGCAGATGCTGGAAATAAGAGTCAAAAAGTGTGGCGCTGGAAAAATGTTGATTTCACCAGTTTCCCCATCTCCCCACAATTTTCATCTATCTATCACATGCCCAGCTACCTTCCCCCCAGCCCTGCCCCCCTCCCATATATCTCTCAGTCCCCTTGGGCCACCCACATTCCTGATGAAGAGCTTATGCTCGAAACGTTGACTCTGCTGCTCCTCAGATGCTACCTGACCGGCTGTGTTTTTTCCAGTGCTACACTTGTTGACACTTTCCCTGGCACTGCATTTCAGACAATCACCACCCTCTGTATGAAAAGATTCCCCTCTGGACCCTTTTTGTATCTCTGTCCTCTCATCTTAAACCTATGCCCTCTACCACTGAGGAAAAGCTGTTCATTATTACCTACCTATGCCTCTAAGGCATTTTAGACCTCTTCAGTCCAGGTAGCATCATAATGAATCTTTTCTGCACTCTTTCTAGCTTAATAATATCCTTTCTGTAGCAGAGTGACTAGAACTGCACACTGTGCTGTAAATATGGCCTTGCCAACATCTTGGGCAGCTGCAGCAAGATGTCCCAACTCCTATACTCAGTGTTTTGACCATTGAGACCAAGCATACTGAAAGCCTTCCTCAGCACCCTGTCTACCTGTGACTCCACTTTCAAGGAGTATGAACTTCTATCCCTTGATTTATTAATTCTATAGTGCTCCCCAGGGCCCCATCATTGACTACCCAAGTCCTGCCCTGGTTTGACCTACCAAAAAGCAACACCTTGTATTTATCTAAATTAAACTCCATCTGCCATTCCTCAGCCCACTGGCCTACTTGATCAAGATCTCACCGTATTTCCACATAGCATGCTTCACTATCCACTAAACCCAACAATCTTGGTGTCATCTGCAAATTTACTAACTGTACCTCCTAAATTTTCATCCAAATCATTTATATTAGATAGCATGTTGGCTCAGTGGTTAGCACTGCTGCCTCACAGCACCAGAGACCTAGTTCGATTCCAGCCTCAAACTGTCTGTGTGGAGTTTGCACATTCTCCCCATGTCTGTGTGGGTTTCTTCCCACTGTCCAAGGATGTGCTAGTCAGGTGAATTGACCATGCTAAATTGCGCATAGTGGTAGGTGCATTAGTCAGTGGGAAATGGGTCTGGATGGGTTATTCTTCAGGGGGTTGGTGTGGACTTGTTGGGCCAAATGGCCTTTTTTCACATTGTAGGGAAACTAATCTAATATAAATTATGAATAACAGTGGATTAAGCACCAATCCCTGTGGCACACTGCTGGTCACAGGCCTCCACTTTGAAAAACAACCCTTTCCCAACATTCTCTGTCTTCTACCATCAAGACAATTTTGTATCTCATTGGCTAGCTCTCCTTGGAACCCATGAGATTTAAACTTATTCAACAACCCACCATGCAGTACCTTGTCAAAGGCCCTGCTAAAGTCCATGTAGACAATGTCTACCACACTTCGCTCATCTACTTTCTGGAGAATCAGCCTCCTTTTGAGCTCTAATGATGTTATGAAAAATCAACGGGGCATTATTCGCATGCTACAGGAGAAATGTATCCAGGCACAGTGTAATGTATAGGAGCATTAAAATGAATACCTTAAACCCCAGAATTATGCCACACACTTTACAGGAAAGGATAGTAGCAGAATTAGATGGAGTATGATGGCATAATTGAGAAAATCTGCCACCATGATCAGGCAAGTCCAATTATGTTTGTGATAAAACTTGTACAGAGCTGTTTAGAGTCTAGGTTTTTGTAGGTAAAAGCATGGAGACAGGCATCAAATAAAGCATTGATGCCGGTTACCATGTGGTTTCAAGAAATTGCAGTCATTTTATTATTTGTTCGCACAATGTGGACACTGTCAGCGGCATTTAGTTTCCATTAATATGAAAGGTGAGCCAGATTCTTGAAAAGAGCCGAATGGCATGCTAAGCCATTTCAGAGAACAGCTAATTAGTCAACCATACTATTGTGGATCTGGAATCACATTGAGGCTAGACCAGGCAAGGACAGCAAATGTTCTTCTGTAAATGTCAAGAAGGAACTAAATGGGCTTTTATGTCAAGCTCTTTAATAGCATAGTATTACTGATGTTGTTATTTTTAATCTAAGTGTATTTAATTTACTTTAAAGTCCCAACTACTCAACTGGTGGGATTTGAGTTTATATCTCTGGATTACTGGACCAGTAAATTAACTTCTATGTTATCATATGCCTTGCTCAATCCATATAGCAAGAAGCATGAGCATTTCTTCTTACTGTTAGTTCATACTAGGCCCTATCCAGCAACCAGATACTTTCTCAGCAATACTGTTCAAGCTAAAGCAAAATGTTGACAGGTTCTTTGGATCCCAAGCATTTGCTGGAGATCCAAGACTTTACACCGCACTACAGATTTCGGAAGACAATCACAACGTAGAAGAGAGGGAAAGTTTGAGATTTCTGAAATCTGAGGAACATCGGCATTATTCTGAATAGTCACAAGTTTCCTAAACAAGACCATTCTACAGATGGTGCAATAGTTTATGAAGTAATATGACGACCTGACAGTTAATGTTTAAGTCCCACCGTAGCCATTGTTCTTTCTATTGTTTTAACTTTCTCTAGTCCTCTTACCCTCCAAGATCATCCCAGGTCCTTCAATTCTGGCCTTTTGAAAATCCCCAATTTAATCACTGTCCAATTAATGGGCATGTTTTAAGCTGTCATGGCCCTAAAACCTGAAATTACCTCTTTGCACTACCTTCCTACCTTCCTTCTAAGACTGTCCTTAAAATTTAATTTTTGACCGTGTTTTTGGTCATCTGCCTTAATTTTTCTTCACGTGGTTCAGGTTGAATTATGATTATGCTTGTGTGAAAACCATTCGGAGTCTTTGCTGCATTAATGATGCTTTACAAATGCTTCTTGCTGTTGTTGAATTGCTTAGATTATGAAAAGCAATTAATCAGATTTGTCCTTTAGTGTTCATCTCAAAGGATAAAGTGTATTCATACTACTTGTAAGTTTTTAACAGAACACTAGACAATTTCCTGATGGGTATAATTAGAATGACCCAAAATATGAAATTATAAATTCACACAAATGTCAGCAGTTGTCAACATTATTATGTAAAGTCGACAACGATACATATGTGCAGTTAAAAGTAAAAATTTGTAAGTTGCTATCAGTAATGTCGTCCTCCCCCATAAGTCGCTATTTTGCCAAAAAAAAAGTGTTGGAAAATTAAGAAGATTGGGTAGCATCTGTGGAGAAAGAAGAGTTAATGTTTTTAATCGAATATGATTATCCCTCAGAATTGACTGAAATGTGATGGGTTCCATGCTGTTGAAGGAGGTGGGGGGCGAGAGAGAAATAAGGGGAGAGTTTGGAATAGGATAGTGGGCTGGAGAAATTAAATGACAAAGGTGAAATGGAACAAAAGGTAAAGAGAGTGGACATAGCTATAGGAAAGAAACAAAGTATTTCTCCAGAGTGAACATGAAAGAAACAGGTACATTTTCAGATTTTAGAGGCATCAAGATGTTTAGAGAGAAATCAGGAATATGACATTGAGGTAAAGGATCAACCATGATCATATTGGATGGTGGAGCAGGAGCACAGGGCCTAATTACCTACTCCTGCTTTTAGTTTCAATCTTTCTATCAATGGTGGAATAATGAGCATCTCAGTCCTAGAGTAAAAACGTGAAAAACAATATTCTTCCTGTCTCACACACACATTTCTGTCATTGGTCTGCTGCATTGATCAAATGAATTTTCATGCAAATTTATCTTCCAGTTAAGTGATTTATAGCCCTATGAATTCAATGTTGAGTTCACCAATTTCAAACCATGAGCTGTGTCTTCATTTTGATTCTGGATTTTTTTTTGCCGTATGCTGATATAAATCTTGCTTTATTCCTTATTAAAGTTTGTTCACATTTCAAATTCTGCCTTTATCGCATATGTTTATCCCAATCATTGTAAGGTTTTATGTAAAATTATTAAATTATAGTCTTTTTTTTACATCTTGGTTTGCCATCCAGGAGAATTATTCAATGTAATTGCTTGCTTTCCAGTTTGCAGCACTGGCTCTGTATGTCATATGAACAACCTAGTAAAGTAGAAAGTTAAAAATCACACAACACTAGGTTATAGTCTAATAGATTTATTTGGAAGCACTAGCTTTTGGAGCGCTGCTCCTTCATAGACAATCACCTGATGAAGGAACAGTGCTCTGAAAGCTAGTGCTTCCAAATAAACCTGTTGGACTATAACCTGGTGTTTAGCGATTTTAAACTTTGTACACCACAGGCGTCTCCAAATCATGACTAACGATATAGAGCAGTCTCAAAAGTGCAGCCCAGACACCACAGTAGGCAGAATCCATATGGGTATAACAGTGCAGGCTTAATGTGCAAGATTGACGGTCACATCAATATAGGGAAGGTTAACACTTCAGAGTTTAGCAAGTTTTTTTGGACAATATTTGTCAGAGTCAATAGCAAACACTGTCCCTAGTCTGTTAACTACAAATTCCGGGCAATTGTCATAAATATTCTCCGCTGCAAATTTTGTTATTCCTTGGCAGAATATCCTATGGAATCTCAAAGTTAAAAGAAATGCAACTAGTTATTACCAAAACAAATTAGGCACTTATTCAGTAATAACATAAATCATACTGTTTTGAGCTTTTAATTAACATACTTCTCCTTGATCCCTGTTCAACTACCTAGTTCTGCTGCGTACAGTTATTAATTTGATTGTTTTATTGACTTCTAATTTATTGTTGACCCAAGTCGTCATGTACTTTTTTCAAAAATGCAAAATCAAATCTAAACTCTGACACAATGCACTGGTTGAATTGGGATTGGGTTTGAATTTTTGATTGAATACTGTCCTCAGGTTTTTTATGATTTCACTGAGCTGATAGTGAAAATAGTTTAAACTGTTTCTCTTTTTGCTTCCCCTTCCAAGTACATCAGTATACTGTGACTCAACTCCTCTTTGGCAATGATTTGGAGATGCCGGTGTTGGAGTGGGGTGTACAAAGTTAAAAATCACACAACACCAGGTTATAGTCCAACAGGTTTAATTGGAAACACACTAGCTTTCGGAGCGTCGCTCCTCTATCAGGTGGTAGTGGAGGGCTCAATCCTAACACACAGAATTTATAGCAAACATTTACATTGTGATGTAACTGAAATTATACATTGAAAAATTGATTGTCTGTTAAACCTTTCATCTGTTAGAATACTGTGATAGTTTCACTTATTTCATGCGTAAATCACAAAACCTTTTTTTAAAAACGGTGCATTCTCGGGTTAGCTGTTAACAATGGCGATAGTTAGACAATATGTTGAAGGTGTTGACCTCCTGTGTTCTCTGTCTATGCAATGATGTTTAGATTGATTCTAATCTAAAAAGTGAGATAACGGAGTTTTACATGAATTCATGCAGTTTTTGAGCTCAGAGTTCTACATGAATGCATGCAGTTTTTGAGCTAAGTACAATGTAACCCTGCAAGTATAAATTCACCCAACAAAATATACGTGTGCATGTGGGTCTTTGTCTGTCTGGGTTGGGGTTGTGAGTGTGAGAAAGTGTATGTGTGTGTGTAGTGAGTGCAGAGTGTCTTAAGTCTGTGAGGGGGTCTGCCTCTTTGGCAAAGTAGCAGAGGCAGAGTAATTTATTATTCTTCTGGACAGCTTACCATATTGTTATGATGCATAATGTGTATGATATCGCAGTGTCAAAATGATCCAGTTTCCTAACTCAAACAAGAATTTCAGTAAAAATCCTAATGAATTATATTTTCTAAATTTATTTAATCTTAATTATCAAGAAAATAAATAATTTCTCATTGCATCCAAACTTTATCACACTTTAAAGCATCTAACGTGTGATAAATTATTTTGAACAGAGGTCCCTGGTGTGTGTAAACAAATACAGCAGCCATTTTGTTTTATACACTGCACTGTGCATGAAGATATGAGATAAATGAGAAAATAACCTAGTGTTAGCTAAGGGAAGAGTGTTCACTGAAATGTCACAAGAGCTCATTGTTCTCCCTTGAGAAGTCTTGTGGTATCTTTAACATTTGTCTGAATCACTGGAGAAGTCAGTCAGGGCTTAATGTTAATAATGATGTACATAATGATACAATTCTGTAACTCAACAGTCACATGATCAAGACTCTAAGAGGAGAAAAATGGAAGAACCATATGAGGGAGCTCTAATGAGTCCTCTGTATATGATAAAGTGAAAACACAGTTTTACAAGACTTACTGAGAGTTGGATGATGGTTACACTTAGATAAGTTAAACGACAAAAGATTCAGGGTAGGAAAAACCTAGTGAAGTAGAGCAGTCTCAAAAGTGCAGCCCAAACATCACACTAGGCAGAATCCATGTAGGTATAACAGTGCAGGCTTGAGTCAATGGGAGCAATACAGTTCATGGAGATGGACACCTAAGCAAAAAATCAATTTTCATTTTGCATTTCATCTGTTATACAACAACTCCATCAGTAATTCTAAATTTCTTCATTTGGGCCTGGACCAACAACGCTTGGAATGAGAATTCAAGATATTAACAACTGGAGAAAACTAACGTTCCTTAATTAAGCTTGCCAAAGGGTCGACTGGAAGATTTGTAAAGAAATTCTTCATGACTTTTGGGATTCAGTGTCAACATGACAGATTGTCACTTGGTCAACTGGTTATCCACTTGCTGGCAGTGAGAAAAAAAAACAGGGTTCATTTTGCTGACCAGAATGATCTTTCAATAGTAGTAAGAGTGGTGTGAGGTTCTATAAAAGTGGATGTATTTTAGTCAGATTTGGATGTAGGCAGTTAAACTACTTTTGTACAATGTATCTCCAAGAATGTACTATTTGGATTTGAGCAAATGAAAATGGGAGCTACCCTGGGAGAATGACCAGGCTAAGGGAGGAAATGTGTTGTTGAACAGCAAAGGGGCTGGTAAAGTAGTGGTGGATGATGATTTATCCCAGAATAATGTTTTTTTAAACAAAAGTTAGATTAACAACATTTTCCGTTGGAGTTACATCAGTTTCTCACATGACTAAATTGGGCAGAGCCAGTAGATCACTTAGAGACCTGTTCAGCTAACTGCCTATAGACTGCTATCATTTTTGCCTCAGGTGACCTACCCAATCACAGACAAAGGACAGCGGGGAACTCAATTGATACCTCCTGATGCCTGGGAAATCAACTCCTTCCCCTCCTTGAGGCAACTGCAATTTGGTAAGTTTGATGAGGGGCCACCCACAATGCCAGACAAAGGAACCAAACCATCCCTTAAGTTTCCACAGCGTTGACTTGGGAAACATTAAAGGGAGCATATGTATGGAATAAAGCAAACGAGGAAGAACATTAATGAGAGATATTCGGCCCAGCCATGAAATTGGAACAGCCTCCCATCTTTGGAAATCCCACTTAATATTGTTGAGCAAGTGAGCAAAGTTAGTCCGAAATAACCGATCAAACTTTGGGGTAATAAAAATGCCGAGGTATCAGACCCTGCCCGTGACTACTTAAAAGGGAACTTAGGACCACCTTCAACTTCTGGCACATCCTTGAGGTTCCCCAAAGGCATAGCCTCCGATTTTGCAAAGTTAATCTTATATCCTGAAATAGCCCCAAATGAATTGATACATTGTATCAAATGGGGAATGGAGGTCATCGGGTTCGATAAAAACAGAAGGACATCATCCGTATGCAGTGCAATCTTGTGTACCCTTGATCCCACTTCCGGAGCGGTTATGTGGACGTTCTGACAAATGGCCTCTGCCAATGATTCCATCACCAACGTAAACAACAACGGTGAAAGGGGCAGCCTTGCCGACTACCCCTACCAATCCTAAAGTTCCCAGACTTCACCCCATCAGTGATGACCGCAGCCAGAGGGTGGCGAAATAAAACCTCCACCCACCTAGCAAAGACCCTACACAATCCAAACCATTCTAAGACATAAAAAAGATATGGCCATTCCCCCTGGCCAAATGCTTTTTCTGCATCTAAGGAAATTACCAACCCCTGAATCGATCGTTGTTGACAAACTTGGACCATATTTATCAACCTTCTAATATTATTGGAGGACTTACAGCCCCTTATAAAGTGTGTCTGGTCCTCTTTAACAATATAGGTCAACACCTTTTCCAACCTCAGCGCCAAGATCTTAGACAGAATCTTGAAATCTGAATTTAATAGAGAGATGGGACTTTATGAGGCACACTCATCAGGAACCTTCCCCCTCTTAAGAATTAGGGAAATATTAGCTTCTCTCAAAGATGGTGGTGAGCATTCATGCATATAGGAGTGATTGTACATCTCCAACATCAGCCCTGACAGAACCCTTATAAACTCTTTATAAAACTCACCCGGAAGACCATCAGAGCCAGGCGCATTCCCACTCTGAAGTTGCCTAGCTGCCTCCGGTATTTCCTGAACTGTCAAGGGGGCATTAAGGAGAGAGGCCTGTTCCAAGGTTACCCCTGCGAGGTTCAGTTTCTTAAAAAAGGCCTCCATTTTAGCCCTCCTGTCCTCGCAACCTTCAGACCGATACAATTCAGAGTAAAAACTCTGAAAAGCTTCAATGGCAAAGCACTTTGTGAATTCAGGAGTTTTATATGGTTGTATTTACAACTACAAATGTCCAATCTAAAAGTCAGGAAATCCTCTTGCCTGATCAGACAAAGGCTTTTAAGCATAAACTTGATTATCTGTTGTCAGTATCAAGGGAATTAAAAGCAAACAGGACACTCTTTATGATACAGGAGAATTCAACCAGTAAAGTACTTTTATCTCTACAAGTGGCAAAAAAACTAAATAAAGCAATTAACACCATCATGTGACACTGTCAGAAATACTGGAGCAACTATTACTTCCTGCCTAATTTGTGAAAGGCCAGGCTTTTGCTGTTAATAAATTACTTGAATTATACAAGTCTGTAGGGAAAGACAAAAGCAAATTGTTGAAATGATTATGTGTCTACAGACGGAGAGGAAATGTCATTTATCCTTTCGCTTTCCATGGATCCCAGTCAGCTGTGACATACTAATTTCACCCCTATAACCTAGGTGTGAATTGTGACAAAATGCTGTGATCCATTGAGATTTAATCAAGGTAATGTTGTCTATTTATTGTTGTGTTTTGAATGTTACTTTCACAAAGCAGTTGTTTCAGATGAATTTGAGCAGTAAACAATGCTTGAATCATCTGTCTAAAAACACGATAAGAATTCAGACTAATCTGAGTTCCCGAGACACCGTCAAACCCTTCATTTATCTCCAAATTTCTCTGCAGATCAAAACATATAAGTAGTCTCCATCACAAATCAGCTGCAAACCATTGTCCAGAAAATACGTTTGATGAAAATGATCAACTCAATAAAAGGCAATGTGTTGAACCAGGCACCAGTGTGATTTCCACATTATATTGCATTAAATAAAATCATAAAAACTTTCTCTTTATCTATAGCTAAAACACTAATGTAAATTTCAAATAATGAAAGAAAGGTAAGTCCTTGATTCCAGGCTGTTGGTGCTTTTTTGATTTGGAGATGCCGGTGTTGGACTGGGGTGTACAAAGTTAAAAATCACACAACGCCAGGTTATAGTCCAACAGGTTTAATTGGAAGCACACTAGCTTTTGGAGCGACGCTCCTTCATCAGGTGGTTGTGGAGGACACAATTGTAAGGCACAGAATTTATAGCAAAAATTTACAGTGTGATGTAACTGAAATTATACATTAAAAAATACCTTGATTGTCTGTTGAGTCTTTCATCTGTTCTAATACCATGCTTTTTTGTTCTCACTGAAATGATAAAAATCTCTCTAAAGAGCCAAATGAAGTCTTAGTAGTCCAAGGCGTTTCTTGTAGATCATTTGATGGTGGATAGAATGCTTTACTAAGTGGATATATGATTTGGAGATGCTGGTATTGGACTGGGGTGTACAAAGTTAAAAATCACACAACACCAGGTTGTAAGTTCACTAGAGAATGTAACTTTAAAAAAGTTCTGGGATTTACATATGAAAGAACTCAAACCAACATATTCATTCTAAGCCAGGTCTTTTTCAATATATAATTTTAGTTACATCACGCTATAAACTTTTGCTATAAACTCTGTGTCTTATGATCTTTTACTCCACAACCACCTGATGAAGGCGCAGTGCCCCGAAAGCTAGTGCTTCCAAATAATCCTGTTGGACTATAACCTGGTATTGTGTGATTTTTAATTAAGTGGATATATGCATCAGATTAGGCTATACATTTGTCAATAAGTCACTGGTTAGAATTCTGCTGCAAGATATGCATTTTCTTAAATACAAAATGGGCACAGGATCTGTTTTGCTTGACAATATTAGGAAAAAATTGATAAACATGTAAAACAAAACACTGAATTATGAGGGCAACCCATACACACATGTGTATGTTTGTATTTTGGTTGAAAAATGTGTTACTGGAAAAGCGCAGCAGGTCAGGCAGCATCCCAGGAGCAGGAGAATCGACGTTTTGGGCATAAGCCCTTCTTCAGGAATACCCAAAACGTCAATTCTCCTGATCCTGGGATGCTACCTGACCTGCTGCGCTTTTCCAGCAACACATCTTTCAGCTCTGATCTCCAGCATCTGCAGTCCTCACTTTCTCCTATGTTTGCATTTTATCTATTTAAATCAGAAACAACTGATAATTTAAAGGTTATGATTTATAAGGAATCTCTTGCTGAATTTGATTGTTTTTCTGTCCCATTTGTAACATGAACAGGATTGGAACCAAAGTTTAAACCAATAAACATAGAACAGATGAGATTTAAAAAAGCCACTGAAGGAAGGAAAATGATTAACACAAAGCATTTCACTGGCTGTTCCCTAACTATAAAATGATTCCCATAAACAGTGCCAATCTGGCAGAGTGTTAATTAGCAGAATCATACTCTGTCTCATGAGTAACAAGAACATTATGACCATGAATACAAAATGTATCTGGTAAAACAGGATGATTGTTAATTTATGACAAGTTATTTTGTATTTTTTAAATTTACATAAAGCTGTGCATTGTTGCAGTGCAACTGTAATAACATCAATAGGCTACATTTGAGCAGTAAATGAAGATGAAGGGAATGCAACTACAATATGAGAGAAAGAATTGTGATGTTAAGGAGAGCAGATAAAAGCAGCAGGAAAATTCAACATGAAACTGAAGCTAAAAGCAAAAGAGAAAGGTTAGAGAGAGAAAAATAATGACAGAAAGCAAACATAACAGAAAGCAAATGGAAAAATGATAGAACGCCTGCAGAACAGTGAGAGTAAATATTGGACAAAAACCTAGGAACAGTTGTTGAAATAGAGAGTAAATAGCAACTCTCGGTTACAGACAATAATTATTAAAAAAGCACTGGATAGATTTTCCCAGCCAAATAAAAGTCAGTCAGGTACACACATGTGAGAAAGTCCCTGAAAATGATAATGGATTGGTCTATCCTCTTTCAACTTTCTCTGGGATGGATTGCAAGTCCTGTGTGGAACCCTGGCGAAAGCAAGTAAAGTGATCAGCAATTGAGAGCCTATTTAACAAGCAACTGTACCTTCTTTCCCAAAAGCACATACATCCGCATTGTGTCTGCATCTTTTGACATTGCCAAACAAGTACACAGCAGGAACGCCTTCTTCAGTGAATTCCATGAGCTGTTTTCAGGATCCATTGAGGAACTGCTTTTCAAAGCACTTCTCTCACAGAAGTACCACAGAGGTAACTGCCAAATTCTTTGATCTCTCACGACACCAGTTATAGTCCAACAGGTTTATTTGAAATCACAAGCTTTTGGAGTGCTGCCTCTTCATCAGGTGAAGTGACATATGATTTCTAAAAAACCTGTTGGACTATAACCTGGTATCATGAGACTTTTGACTTTGCCCACCCCATCCAAAACTGGCACCTCCACAACATAACGTCTTGGAAGGCAGTTCATCTGACCAACATTTCATTCACCTTCAGCTGCAGCTCTTTGCTGCAAACTTTAATCATGTCAGAAAGCAGCTCATGTATCTCTACTTGCCATCTCTGCAGAGGGTCAAAGAAACAATGCTTATTTACACAAATGAATTTGCTGTTGCAGAGAGAGCATGATCAGAGTGATGTGGGATGCCTACCAAGTCAAAATCAATGGCTTTGTAAGGGAAAGATAGAGAAAACCAAAGGGTGAGTCATTTTGTGCAGCTTCTTGGGGATGCCTATAAAGAAAGATGCCTGCATCTCAGGCTCATTCTTCTAACTAGGTATGTTTCATGACACAAGAAGATCAAGAGAAAAGGATCTGAAATGAAATGTTCAAGTTTTCTCAGGTTATAACTTACTTTTTTTTAGATTACTTACTGTGTGGAAACAGGCCTTTCGGCCCAACAAGTCCACACCGACCCACAACCCACCCCCCTCTTCACCTAACACTACGAGCAATTTAACATGGCCAACTCACCTATCTGCACATTTTTGGCTTGTGGGAGGAAACCAGAGCACCCGGAGGAAACCCACGCAGAGAATGTACAAACTCCACACAGAGAGTCACCTGAGGCAGGCATTGAACCTGGGCCTCTAGCGCTGTGAGGCAGCAGTGCTAACCACTGTGCCACCATGCCACCCACAAGTACTCTTCTATATATTTTAAGTACTATACATCATCAGAAATCCAGATTTAATTTTAGGTTGTCATTGAAAAATTATGGCAACTTTTTTAAGACTGTCCTCTTCACATTTCTTGGAGAGGCCATACTCTTGCTGGAGGAATGTAATTCATCAAGACAATTTCAAACAAATAAACAATTTTACTTGTGGATTGATTAAAAATAACTTATGCCATAAAAGTTTATGTTACAGAAAAAATATCATCCGCAGCAGGAAGTAAGGACTGTTTCAGTCCAAGGACATTTCCAAAGATGTTATCTGTTGCTTTTCTCAGCAGACTATCAGCAGGCTGTTTAAAGCAATATCCCAAGGACCAACAATGCCCCTTTTCAGCAAAGAATTTTAGGGAAACTCACTCCCTAGGATAAGCTCAGATTTTCCATCTGATTCCTGGTTCCTGGTAACCAGTGCCATGTCTACTTTGCACATGTTGTAGGTGTGCTCACAGATGGCCTTCAGATAATCCATTCTATCAGCAGCTCACAGACCATGGAGAAGCTATTGTGTGGTGATTCTAGTCACTTTTCTTTTCTAATTAAATTAGGAAAGACAGACAGACTGAAAGTAAACAATATTTCAGGCTAGGGAGTGATGTCAAGGGATGTCAAAGGGGAAGACTTGGAGAAGGAGTCCAGTGGATTCAGTCATAAATATGCTTTTAGTTAAAATCAAAATGTATTTTAATCACAGTGGTACTATCATTCCCTTGAAAATGGGCATGGTTAAATGAAGAAGACTGTACAATGATCAAATTGGTCGGCAGACATTCATCAATTATTCAAATCATCATAGAAATAACATTATTATTTGTAAGTGAGATACCATCTATCATTCACTTTTTGGCACATCTTTTGTGTCACTTTACTATCTTTCTGTAGATTTAAAATAGTAGATACTAAGTATATGTTAAAGAAAAATATTATTTACAGTATAAAGGTCATGAATTTACAGCTTTCACAGAATAATGATCATGGTTGTGGAATTTAATAGCTTAAGCAAAAGTCCCATAATATATATGAATGAAGATGTAATTCCATTCAGTCAACATAAATCATTGGTTATGATGTTATACCCCACGTGGCACAAACACCCTTATTATAAAACAATTCTCTGCACAGCATGACTAAAGACATTGAATTATATTCATATTGCAAAAACATGCTATTTTCGGGGATGAGAGGCTGAAACATTCCTTTTTTGCCATCTCTTTGAAATATCATTAATAATTAAAAATATGTTTTCCATGGTGTTGCTCATAAAGGGAGCCAAGGATTGAGTCTTTTATAATAGGATTGTTAATAATAAAATGTGACCAATAAAGTGACAGGAAGTAAGGGTGACATTTATATGAAGCATACATTAAATGCAAGAATTGTAGTCCATTGTGTCAGAATTTGCTGAAAAATAATGCTGTGAGAAGGACATGTGCCATTATTATTGTGCAACTCAGGCAGTAAGCATGCAGTCAGAAAGAATATGCTGTATTTTGCAAATCCCTGTACAGTGCTGACCAGTTTTGTGTCATTCTACTGTTAACCTCACGCAAAAACTCATCTTATATTAACCAGCCCAATAGTTTACTGCTGAATTGTCACATTAATATTTATATCGGGTAATTAATAGTGCAGATCCCCTTTTAGCAATATGAGAGTTGTTAATGATTGCCAATCAGTCTCTCTGGCTCAGAAAGTGAATAATTAAAAGTGTGTCATCGTTCCTTTGTGAATTGTGGATTTAAAAATAAATTGCACATGAAGGGAAAAAACAGTAAAGAAAGAGCAACATTTGGAAATTAATGTACTGGTCATACTGCAGCACAATACATGACAAGTTAGACCAGGTGTCACATTCACCAGTTTTATTGGTTTCTCCTTCTGGGGTTTTATTCTTGGCTTTTTGTTCCGTTTCATTTTCTGTCCATTTTGATTGAATCTTTCTTTCTGTCATTTTATTCCCCATCTGTACCTGATTTAACTGAATTCACCTATTCTAATTCACCTTTCTACTTTGTCTTATTTCTGTTTCCTTCTCAGTCCTTGAATCACACAGTTAAAGAAAGAACTCGCTGGTCTCTCATTCACTAAAGTCTCAAATGCCCTCCTGTCATCAACTTGCATTTCCAGCAATTTACAGGCCAAAATGGTTTTAAGCAGAAGAGTCCAGCCTGTGTTGTTTTTAAGTTGCTGTACATTCCAGCAAGATTTGGATCATTAAAAGCACTTTTAAAAATACAGCAGATAGTGATTTGATGAAAACTGCAAAAATAAGAGACAGTTGGATGTTTTATCTCTGAATTTTTCTTTAAATGATAATCTATAGAAGACAGTAACATACATAATTAGGTTGATTTAGGATGATCCCTTTTTTCTGATCATGGAAAAGAGATGATTGTCATCTCTTCAAATTCCAGAAAAGGCAAGATAGAGTTCACATATTGGAGTACATGCTCAGCTGGCAGAGTTGGATGCAAATATTTAATATTTTAGATATTAGACTGAAGAACGTGCACTTCAACATGTGTTTCATTAAGGCAAACTGCATCCAATTGAATATAATTCCATAATGCATAGGCCCAATGGAAAATGCAGTTCCCGAGTCCCTAGAGCTTGTTAAGACCAGGGTTAAAATTAAAATATTGAAAACACAATTGCTCACTTTAGATTTCAGTAATTTTCTCATTATGCACATTGTTTGTAAGAAATGACTTCCTGACAGTCCCACTCTGCAGTCAGCCCATGTGTGCAGCGGGGATAAGCAAACCTTTTGTTCCCCACACAGAGTCTGGATATTACAGCTGTCACAGATCGACACCTGCCAAACTATTCTCTTAATACATCTATGTATGCCTTTATTATGTATATGAAGATCTGTCTAAGAAGGGGGACTGAAATAAAATCAGACACATCTGTGTTATTTCTAAGTGTATACTTGCCAATTTAATATAGTTGCCTCAGCTGAACAATTCCATCCAATGCTCATATATTTATTAATAAAGAAAGCACACTGTTAATATGAGGATCTTGTAAGTTGTTTTTCATGTTTGCATTACAGTTTGTCAAATATATGCAGTACTGCTAGCAGTATGAATGTAGCTGTCCTCATCTGAGTAAGGACAACAGGCAAGGAGAAGGAAATTGTCTTTTTTGTAACACATTAATTCTAGAACAATTAATTTGCTAGAGTAATTTATATTCCTAATTGCAGTTGTTAGAATGAATAATGTTGCAATCCTGCCACCATCAACCTGTAATGTTTAAAGAAAGTGAATTAATTAATTTCAGAATAGTATTCCTGTTACCTTACTCGAGTCATAGAGTCACAGGGATGTACAGCACGGAAACAAACCCTTTGGTCCAACTCGTCCATGCCAACCAGATTTCCTAAGCTAATCTAGTCCCAATTAGAACCCATCATTTCTATTGTGGGGATATGGAGCAGACTGCAACTGCCCTGACAGCCCGAGCCTATAGCCTCACCCCATTTTCAAGACTGACCTAGGCACAAGGAAAGGTTAGACCCACATTCATCTCTATTGTTCTGAGTAGATGGCTGGGGGAGGGGGAGAGGGGTCACTCTCTCAACATTGTTTTGGGAAACAAAAATCTTCACCAAGTTTTTTTAACTTTCCCTCACTATTGATCTTGAATGAATTATACTCTCAGTTGTTGTGTTGATTTTCCACAGAAAAAGAAAACATGACATTTTAATCTACTGCTTTCATGTTGCTCAACTGATTTTGCTAATGCCAGAGGATTGTATACATTGTGAAAAGGATCACAGTCAGCACTTATAGAAAAATTGGCTCCTTCAATATCTATGTCAAAAAGAGTGACAACATAAAGATTTATTGATTTCACGTTAGTTTTATCGATTATTCCAGAAAACATTATATTTGATGCTTAATAATTCAGATTGAATGGACAAATGAAACATGAAGGAAGGATTAAGCATGCCTCCCCCATTCAAAAATGCATGCTATCCCTGCAATTAATGCAAAAGCCCTATTCTAGCAGCATTACAGATTTCAGTCGCTAAATTATAGGCTTTGGTATTTTCCATAGAAATGTTGACTTCCTCAAATTCATATTGCAAAACCATCTTCCCTGAAGCATTTGAGAAATATTGAAGTATTTGATCTTCATGCTGCACTCTTCTACTTTTGGGTGTCATTGCTTGTACAAATGCATATACCTTCTAGATTTGGAGATGGGGGTGTTGGACTGGGGTGTATAAAGTTAAAAATCACACAACACCAGTTTATAGTCCAACAGGTTTATTTGGAAGTACTAGCTTCCTTCATCAGATGATTATGCTTCAAAAGCTGAAGCTTCCAAATAAGTCAGTTGGACTATAACATGGTGTTGTGTGATTTTTAGAGTCATAGAGTCATAGAGATGTACAGCATGGAATCAGACATTTCGGTCCAACCTGTCCATGTCGACCAGATATCCCAACCCAATCTAATCCCACCTGCCAGCACCTGGCCCATATCCCTCCAAACCCTCCTATTCATATACCCATCCAAATGCCTCTTAAATGTTGCAATTGTACCAGCCTCCACCACTTCCTTTGGCAGCTTATTCCATACACATACCACCCTCTGTGTGAAAAAGTTGCCCCTTAAGTCTCTTTTATATCTTTCCCCTCTCACCCTAAATCTGTGCCCTCTAGTTCTGGATTCCCCAACCCCAGGGAAAAGACTTTGCCTATTTATCCTATCCATGCCCCTCATAATTTTGTAAACCTCTATAAGTCACCCCTCAGCCTCCAACGCTCCAAGGAAAAGAGCCCCAGCCTGTTCAGCCTCTCCCGATAGCTCAAATCCTCCAACCCTGGCAACATCCTTGTAAATTTTTTTGGAATCCTTTCAAGTTTCCTGACATCTTTCCAATAGGAAGGAGACCAGAATTGCACGCAATATTCCAACAGTGGCCTAACCAATGTCCCGTACAGCCGCAACATGACCTCACAACTCCTGTACTCAATACTCTGACCAATAAAGGAAAGCATACCAAACGCCTTCTTCACTATCCTATCTATCTGCAACTCCACTTTCGAGGAGCTCTAACCTGTAAGGTCTCTTTGTTCAGCAACACTCCCTAGGACCTTACCATTAAGTGTATAATTCCTGCTAAGATTTGCTTTCCCAAAATGCAGCACCTTGCATTTATCTGAATTAAACTCCATCTGCCACTTCTCAGCCCATTGGCCCATCTGGTCCAGATCCTGTTGTAATCTGAGGTAACTCTCTTCACTGTCCACTACACCTCCAATTTTGGTGTCATCTGCAAACTTACTAACTGTACCTCTTATGCTCGCATCCAAATCATCTATGTAAATGACAAAAAGTAGAGGGCCCAACACCGATCCTTGTGGCACTCCACTGGTCACAGGCCTCCAGTCTGGAAAACAACCCTCCACAACCACCCTCTGTCTTCTACCTTTGAGCCAGTTCTGTATCCAAATGGCTAGTTTTCCCTGTATTCCATGAGATCTAACCTTGCTAATCAGTCTTCCATGGGGAACCTTGTCGTACACCTTACTGAAGTCCATATCGATCAAATGTACTGCTCTGCCCTCATCAATCTTCTTTGTTAATTCTTCAAAACTCAATCAAGTTTGTGAGACATGATTTCCTATGCACAAAGCCATGTTGACTATCCCGAATCAGTCCTTGCCTTTCCAAATACATGTACATCCTGTCCCTCAGGATTCCCTCCAACAACTTGCCCACCACCGAGGTCAGGCTCACTGGTCTATAGTTCCCTGGCTTGTCTTTACCGCTCTTCTTAAACAGTGGCACCACGTTTGCCAACCTCCAGTCTTCCAGCACCTCACCTGTGACTATTGATGATACAAATATCTCAGCAAAAGGCCCAGCAATCACTTCTCTAGCTTCCCACAGAGTTCCTGTACACCTGATCAGGTCCTGGGGATTTATCCGCTTTTAACCGTTTCAAGACATCCAGCACTTCCTCCTCTGTAATCTGGACATTTTGCAAGATGTCACCATCTCTTTCCTTACAGTCTCTATCTTCCATATCCTTTTCCACAATAAATACTGATGCAAAAAAAATATTCATTTAGTATCTCCCCCATTTTCTGTGGCTCCACACAAAGGCCGCCTTGCTGATCTTTGAGGGGCCCTATTCTCTCCCTAGTTACCCTTTTGTCCTTAATATATTTGTAAAAACCCTTTGGATTCTCCTTAATTCCATTTGCCAAAGCTATCTCATGTCCCCGTTTTGCCCTCCTGATTTCCCTCTTAAGTATGCTCCTACTTTCTTTATACTCTTCTAAGGATTCACTCGATCTATCCTGTCTATACCTGACATATGCTTCCTTCTTTTTCTTAACCAAACCCTCAATTTCTTTAGTCATCCAGCATTCCCTATACCTACCAGCCTTCCCTTTCACCCTGACAGGAATATACTTTCTCTGGATTCTTGTTATCTCATTTCTGAAGGCTTCCCATTTTCCAGCCGTCCCTTTACCTGCGAACATCTACCTCCAATCAGCTTTCGAAAGTTCTTGCCTAATACCGTCAAAATTGGCCTTTCTCCAATTTAGAACTTCAACTTTTAGATCTGGTCTATCCTTTTCCATCACTTTTTAAAACGAATAACTTTATAACTCTATTCTGTGGAGTTAACACTGATAGCAGGAACATCCTAATTGGTGTCAGCACCATTTTCAATGCATTGGCCACAATTCATTTAATCTTCCTAATTCTCAAGTGAGTCAAGATTTCAAGCTAAGATACTTAAATGGTAACAGTCTTACAGTTGAACTGTTGGCCATCGATTACCTTATAAGGTAATGATTAAAACTTTTACAGTATAGTGATAGTGTCCCTAATTCTGAGCCAGGTGAAAAAAATTTAAGTCCCACCAGCTTTAGATGTGTGTAATAACTCTGATCAGGTTGATTAGAAAATATTGATAAGGTAATGGTTCTAAATGAGTCAGTAGCTCATGTTACATTGAAGTGGTGCTGTCACAATCTTTGGGTGCAGAGGGCTGAATTCAGCTTAAGTATCAAAATGAAGCAGATGCATGCTGTGCAGCTCCTGAGAGTTCTCAGTACTTATTTCTGACTTGAAATGTAAGCTTCCCCAATTGTTATCATGCAATAAACTATCTTGTTTTCTATGACAAGTGTTTGTTCTGTTTAGACTTAACATGGTGAGTGAATTTGTTTTGCATTTTGATGCCTATACAACATGATGATTATCATTAGCAGACACAATCCATTTGACCCTGAAGAAAGAAGAAATCATTGTTTTGAAGAAAGTTAAATTAACCACTTTGACAGCAGCACCATTTTACGAAGACAGTCAATAGCTGAAACACGTAAGGCAATAGCAATTGTGTGAGCAGCAACAGGGCACTCCAAAAGCAAAGCTGGTAACAGATGAAGGGAAGACAGTGTAGGCTAGGGAAAGAGAGAAACACAAGCCGCACCGAGAAAAAGACAGAGTTTTTAGAAAAGATTGAGTAAAGGATCCAGGAGTAAAGCTAAAGATCCCGATGGGAAAGGGGAAAGATTTATGAATGTGGTGCAAAAGTTCAGAAGGCAAAAATAAGTCTTCACCTCTGAAAAGCAAGCATTGTCACCAGCATCAGTAGGATCTATGAAGAACAGCTTCAAGGCACAGTGAAAGAACAATAAAACAATCTATTTTGGGAGCGCAGGGTCAAGAAAGGCCTTAGAATTTATTTAAGATAGAAAAGAATCTATTTAGAAAAATTTGGACAAAATGTCTTGCAAACAATTCTCAAGGAACAGGACGCAAATCTAAAATTGTGATTTTGATGAGAAGAATTACAAAGGCTGGAGCAAGACAACGTCATTTAAATATTTCTGAAGGACAAAATGAATTGTCTTTTGGCTTGAGAGGTAGGCAAAAAATCAATTTCTGTCTTGTGGAAGTGGCCAGATACCATTGTAGTGGCAAAAGGTGGAAAATATTGTAAAAAGTGAGAAGTCACTATTTTGATCATGACGAAAGGCAGAAAAACCCAGGTGCAAAGAACTATGGTACTGTATAAAACAGAATATAAAAGCAATTAAATCAAAATAAAACAGCATTTAGCAGAATTTGAAAGTTTTATTCAAGAATTTAGTATGGTATTAGTACAATACAGAGAATAAAAAGACTTGCAGATAAACAAGTTGCTGCAGCAACAGAATTTAAAATAGCATTGATGAATGCAAGAATATAATTTTAAAGAAGAGCTGATTACAAGCAGGATTAAAATGCTACAGACTTACAACTCTATAATAATAGAATTAACAAGCACATAGGGAAGAAATGGAAGGAAAGATGGTATTTCCAAGTAGTTTCTCCAAGGTCAGAGTTGGAGAATACAGGACAAGATTGACCATCTTAGACTTCTTACTATATAGAATTGCCTCACAATTAATTAACAATTCTGAAACTGAACTGGTTAACAGACTATTGAATTGTAAAATAAAACCCAAGTACAGCAAATGCTGAAGATCTGAAATAAAGCTAGAAATAAAATACTGGAGAAAATCAGCAGTGAAGAGAAAAACAGAGATTTAGCTAGAAACAAACTGGGAATCTTTGAACCTTTGACAAAACAGGAAACATGTGGAAGCGTCACCAGACTACCAAAAAACCACAAGCCACATTGGCCGGGACAAAATATAGACTAATATAATAGAGGCAAGGGTCTCTTGATAAGAATGTTTCCGTGGCATACAGGTCGTTCTGTTATAATGTGACAGTTGTGTTTCTCTGCAATCTCACGCTATAGAAAATCACGATATGGAAAACCGCTACAGAAAATCATGCTATGGAAGATCGCTAATAGATAATCATGATACCCGTTCAGTAGAAAGTTTGCATTATCCAACCAATGTTCGCAATTTGGCAATCACTTTAAAGCTAATTTATACTGATGAAACATGTGTTATAGCAGAAAACCTGTGCAATTGGAGGAAGAAAACAGAATATGGTCAAGGGAACACAGAAAGAATAGAAGAGAAGGTTGCACCCCAGTGAACTTGGAAGCAGGATCCATTGCAACCAAATCTCACTGTAAATTTACTGCCATGATTAAGTATTAAATTTGTATTTCTTTGCGATACATACAATCTGACTTGTTTTAAGAACATGAGTTTCTTTACTCTGTAGATCCAAACTGGTTAATAGCTCTGTGTGAGAAGGTTAGAGTACCATACACAGATGATTCTGTCTCTTACACCAATGATAGAAGTGGAACTTGCTTTCTGAGGATTTTTAGTCTAAACCTGTAGATTCTATATATAGTAACAGAGCTAGAACAACACTGTACTCCAAGTTCTGTATTAACACAATAAATAGTGGGCCAAAGGGCCCATTCCCATAATGGGATTATGTCATGATGAATTTTGTTGCAGCAAACTGATTCTGTACAAACTCCACAATTGTTTACTAGGTTTATTGCAATGTTTTTTTTCTTGTTTCTGTATCCATCTGATTTATAATATTGTTTAGATTTTAAGAAATAGATAAACTACTTAAACTTCTATTTCAATTTACAGACTCATTAATTTGATATATTTTACCTGGACGCATGTGAACAGTGCAGTAACATATTGTGGTGTCATTAAGAATGTCTTATGTTACTTACTTATTTTTTTCTGCTGTAAGTGTAACTTGCAAGACCATTTCATGCAGAGTGTCTAAAACAACCTTTGCTGAATACATCCAATTAATGCGATAATATCTTCATAATTAATAAAGTGGGCTGAGAAAAGGTGTTTTTTTTTGCTTTCACCTTTAGAATTAATGCACAAACATGCACGGTAATACCAACGCAACAATTAAAAATGTCAAGACATTACAGATATGGTCTCACAGTGTATTCAAGTAAACAGTAGATCATTATTATATGAATATCACTTAATCCACAGCGATTATTATAAATTATTAAATGTTACCAGATTAAGACAACAATTTGGTTTAATGCATGGAGGTGATAGACACAGCAGAGATGAAAGTCCCTCCACAGATCTTAATCTCAGCAAATGACTTTACAAGACACAATCTGTCAACTGGAAACATCAGGGGAATGTCCAGACAGAAAAATCAATCAGACATCATGTTTGATACTGATCAAAGGGAGTGCTACTGCCATTGCTGAAATATAAACAGAAAAGGATCCAGTGCTGATAAGATACACTGATAAGCATGAATTAATTATTTGTTTAAATACTAGTAGCTGCTAGTAACTCTGCTTGTATGTGTTTATCAATTTTTACTCAGGGATTTTTTCTAAGGCAATTCTCTGCCAGATTTTCCAGGAGTCATCTACTTCTACTTCTTGATAAATGTTTAAGTGCAAAATATAATACAGGGATATTAGGAAGAATGGTCCCTTTTACTTTACTCGCCCTCTCTCTTAAACGCTGCTGCATCGGACAGAAGTCTAACCCAAAGCAAATTGATATCTAAAATTAACTCCCTTGCTATGCTATTCACTTAATGTTTCTCTTGGTCGCACATCTCATGAGACAGCATCAGTGCCTCCAACGATATAGAAAACAAGCTGAGGAGGAGATTTCGCTGGCTCCCCTGAAGTGACAGCTCAGCCTCAGATTAGCAAACTGAAGGTACTGTTCCCTTTGAGCATGAAATTCTTGAAGAATGAGACAAATGGAATCCCATACCCCATTGCTTTAGTTTTCCTTATTTGACTTTCTTCAATAGCTGTTTCAGCTTAAGATCCAAAAAAGCTAAAATTTATAATTAGACTCATCTCACATTTTTCAATTACAAATGACTATAGGATCCCTGGAGGAACAGGAGAGAGCTATTCATGGTCAGAGTACTATGGTCCTAATGCTGATAGTAATCTTCTACTATACAATGTGTGATGCAAGGTATGGGTTTATAGGATATATATATATAAGTGGCACATAAATTTTCTGTGAGACTAAGAGAGTTTAATTAATAACTTGTAAGTCTATGTGTGGCCGTGGTGATTTATTAAAAAGAACATTCTGAGAGAGGTAGTTTCACAGGTGAGTAGGAACTTATTTACAATGAGAAAGTTTACGAGCAAACAAAGTAAATTGTAATGCGTTAAGCTTTCAGATAGGAGATTGTGGAATATTTGAGGGGCTTAGGGGAAGCACCCTTAGCTTGCAGAATTTTATTTTTTTTTTTTTTGGACATTTCTGCAGGGTACTTAGCTAAAGCTGGATGCATAAAATGATTATTCTGAGAAAGGGAGAAGATAGTTTAGAATTGTTAAAAATAGGTTTAGTGTAAGGTGCTTTGCAAATGTTTCAGTTATTTGAAGCTGAGAAAATTTAAGTTCAATTTTATGATAAGTTAAGAAAAAAGTTACCAGGTGTTAGCTGGGAATTGAGTCTCAGTCAAACCCTATGTGGCATAGAGAAGACCATTCTCACTATTATTTGAGTAATATGCTGTTGGAATTAATAAATTAGATTTTTTTGAAATAGTTAAACTCGCATTGTATGTAAATCATTTGGTTTATACTACTTTATCTTCAATTCTTTTGCATAATAAACTTCTGTTTTATTATTAAACCTAAATCTGTGACATTGTGTATGTATGTTTTTGTGACAGACCAGCTTATTAAAATCAAAAAGATAAATATGATCTATCAAGCCAGATTTCAACTTAGGATCTGATTTTTCCAGTAATAATATCAGACAGCATCATAACAAGTTTGTCAACTGTCGTTTGGTTGATAGCATTCTTGTCTCATTAATTCAGAAGTTTGTGAGATCAAGTCTGTCACCAGGGATTGAGCATGTGAATCAAGATCATCACTCCAGTACAGTACAGAATGGATGCCTCAGGTTACATGGTCCTGTCTAAACCGAGGCCCTGTATGACCTCTCAATTGGGTGTAAAATTCCTTTATAATGTTGATCAAGGATAGTTATTTCTGGTGCCCTGACCAACATTTATCCTTCAATCCATTTCATATGATTGGATGATGTGATCAGTATTACATTACTGTTTCTCAGACATCTCTGTGAACAAATTGATGACACAAAGGTAGGTGGAGGGACAGGTAGTGTTGAGGAAGTGGGGAGGCTGCAGAAGGACTTGGCCAAGCTGGGAGGGTGAGCAAGGAAATGGTAGATGGAATAAAATATGGAAAAGTGTGAGGTTATACACATTGGTGGGAGAAATAGATGCATAGGATCTTTTCTAAATTGGGAAAGGCTTCAGAAATCTAAAGGGATTTAGGATTCCCAGTTCAGGATTCTCTAAAGGTTACTATGTGGTTTGATTAGCAGTCATATAATGTTAGCATTCTTTTCAACAAGGCTAGTATACAAGAGCAGGGATGTACTGCTGATGTTGTACAAGGCTGTGGTCTGACTGTATTTAGAATATTCAGAGCAGTTTTGTGCCCCGTATCTAAGGAAAGATTTGTTGACATTGGAGTGGTCCAGAGGACGTTTATAAGAATGGGGCATGAAGGGCTTGTCATATGAACAGCAGTTGAGGATTTTGGGCCTGTACTCGATGAATTTAGAAGGATGGAGGGGATCTCATTGAAAGTTACAGAATACTGAGAGGCCAGGATAGAATGGATGTGGAGAAGATGTTTCCACAAGTAGGAACTACTAGGACTTGAGGGCATATCTTCAGGCTGAAGGCAAAATCCTTTAGAATTGAGATGAGGAAGAATTTCTTCAGCTGGAAGGTGTTTAATCTGTGAAACTCTTTGCCACAACATTGAGCTTATGTTTTTGATTAGGAAGGAGATCAGGGTAATGGGGAGATTGCAGGAGAATGCAGTTGAGAAACTTATCAGTCATGATTGAACGGTGGAGCAGACTCAACGGATCAAATGGCCTAATGCTGCTCTTACATCTTATGATCTAATGGTAAATAGGCTGTTGTGTTTGTATAATACAACAATAACAACACTTCAAAAAATTGATTTGTCGTAAAGTGCTTTGGGGTGTCTTCAGGTTGCACAAGGTTTTGTAATAAATGCAAGTTCTTTTTTTTAAAACATCCACCGCATGCCACCACTATAAACCATTCATTATGTTATTTGCCTGAACGCTCTGTCTCATGTACTGAGCAAGTTTGAAATCAGAAAGTTAATTTTTGAGAACTTGCAGAGTTGAAAACTTCGCCAATTTACATGAGGCTGATGTCATTATAAAATTGTTTTCCTTGACTCCACAGTGTAAATCAGCGCTCCCCAAATCTTTTCCTTCAGTGTCAACATTTTGAGGCTTGGAACTTGTCATGACCCCCATCATTGGGTTGGGTTGGGTTGGGGGAGGGGGGGGGGGCATTGGTGCTGCTGATATTCATGGAAAAGTCTGAGGAGAACCATGAGAGGGCTGCACCTCAAAGCTTGCAACCTCAAAATATCAGCTCGCAACTTCACTTGGAATCACAATCTCCCCTTTGGGAAGCTCTGTTATAAGCACATGGAAGATTATTGCTTACCTTTTGTAAGAAGAAGTAATTTTCTGCAGTTTGATTATGAAGCTGTCAGACAATAACTGCCTGGTCTCTTCTTCAGATGAAAGCACATTAAAAAGAATAAAGTAAAAGATAAACAAAGTTTGTATCTGAATTCTTTAAGACAGAATCTTTTATAGATCAATAGAAAGGATCTTTAAAATTTTACTCCCATTTTTAAAGTTATCAGATTAATGTCACTCCTCCATTCTCTCAAACCTTGAATTTGAGAAAGAGCAAAGGTTCAAACCAGGAATTGCAACTTTTTCCTTTTTTTAAAATGAGTAAATCAAAACCAAGCAACTGAATGTTCTATAAAACTGAAATTAAATGAATATTTCATATTTATTTATTTTTGTCTTTTAACGAGGTACTCCTTGAACTAGGCACTAATGTATTTTGGTCATTCTTGGCAAGCATCTTTACTGAGGTATTTGTGTAGGTTCTGGCACTCTGCTCCAGGGTGATTTTATCTCATTTCTAAATGTTTTTAATACTCTGTTCTCTTAATTCCACAAAAATCTAATAAATAGTTCACTAATAGAAAAGATATATTACAGCTTAGCTTTCCAGCTACATTTGTAATTATATTAGAGTTGGCACAAGATATGCTATTCCCCTGTAATATTCAGTGACATGAAATCCAATATCACTGCACTTCTAATCATGTGGTACAATGACATCAGACCAAGTAATGTGATTTGATCTCTGCTGTTGGCTATTAATTGATATTCACTGTGACATCGGCCAGCAGCAGGAGAAAAAAAGATGAAGTGACTCAAGAAACCAGTCGACACTCACATTGAGGAATGAGCACATCAACGAGATTCCAGATGGCTCATAATTCCTTCTTGTCATGTCAAAATCTGTTGAACTCAAATCAGTATGGTTTCAGACAGTATCGTTCTGCTGACTTAACATTTGCAGACATCTTTGATAGGATATCGACTCCTTCATGCAGGAAGAACACATAATAGGGATTTTCAAAGATCTCAGTGAAGCCTTGTACACAGTTAATTATTTTATTCTCATTTCTGTGCTAGAATATTACAGGTCAGAGGAATTGTTCTTCCATGGTTCCATAGTTACATTATAAAAGCAATTTACATGCTTTGACTCAACTTGTTCTGATGTATTGAGTATTATATATGGAGGACCATGGATTCCATTCTTAAATTAAATGCAGCATGTTACAGCAGGAAACTGGCAGCTGCATCCACTTGATCATGGGACAGGCTGTGTTTCAGCTTCTCTGCAGCAAAACCTTCCCCAATTAAGTGGAAGATTGGAAGTCTCTGAAATGGGAGCCTGATCAACACAAGTTTTCTTCAAGTCTGAAATGAAACAAGTTCTTCTCCATTCATATTCCTAGTGATAACATAATTGCAAACATCTGACTATTATCTTTGTATCATCCATTATTTCCTTACGTTCTAACGTAGCCTCAAGCAGTGATCTCGATTCTCATTCGTCTTGTTTTCCTTTTTGAAGCAGTATCTTCTGATGATAAATGTGTAAATACAAGTATAATAATTAACTGTAATTATTTCCAATAATAATATTCAAATTCAGTTTTCTAGTTTATTTCCCCTATCGATAGATCATAACTCACTCAGCCCTCTCTCTCCTTCTCCTTCTCTCTCTCCCTCTTTCCCTTTCATCTTTCTGAGTGTGCTAACTTTTGTGCTAACTTGCCCTGCTGTACAAACTTATAACAATAGTTAACATATACTGACATATTTGAATTCTGAAATTGTTATAAATTATGATTGTGCATATTGCATGCAATTTGTATGAAATAAATAACTAGATAAAAGGGTAAAGGTAGTCATAGGAATTAAAGCTCAACAGGTATAGATGAGGGCAGGAAAGGAAAAGTGCACAGAATTGACAATTTTTTTTAAGAATGCATAGTGTCAGAACAGTCAAATGCTTTGAAAATATCCATTTGCTGGGTGTTTCACTACTGCTCAACCACAGAGCTTCAAGCATGCATGACATGGACAAAATGATCAACAGTTGCAATCAAGCCTGTAATTGTCTCTATTGCAAGTAAATCAAAATGTCAAATTTGTTTGAGGAGAACAATGAATACACTCAGGACGGGGAGTAATGCTTTGACGGGGAAAAGATCTTTGTTGAATTTCATATGGTAACGTTTATCAATGATGTTTGCTTATTAGCTTAAACAATACTTCCACAAATTCGTCAAATAGGGTTAAATATTTAACTACAATTTTGAATTTAGATAATACCACATGATGGAATAGTTATGTCACACACCTAAATATTCCACCAGCATTATAATCACTAATCAATAATTCCCATGTGATAGACACTGAGGCAAGTGATCACAAATGTATTCAACTAATTATGAATTTATTTAATGCATTATGGATAGAATATTTACACCGCCACTGCATTTATTACTGGTATGCTACTTGCACCACTGAAGCAAATGTATGAACAAACTATAAACATACATTACACGTTCAAAATGTTTTTCTCTCTTTCATATACACACACACATTCTCTCTTTCACTCACACACACAGAGCTACCACATATCTGTCACATATTCAGACACACCTTTTGTTAAAACTTTCACACTTTCATTCAGACAAAGAAAGAAACCCTTGATTTCATATTGTGCCTTTCATGACGTTAAGGTATTCCAAGTCCTTCCACAGGCAATGAAATACTTTATGATGTAATCACTAAGTAATGTAGAAAATGTGTTAATAACCAGATAATCACCTGATGAAGGAGTGTCGCTCCGAAAGCTAGTGCTTCCAATTAAACCTGTTGGACTATAACCTGGTGTTGTGTGATTTTTAACTTTGTACACCCCAGTCCAACACCGGCATCTCCAAATCATGACAGATAATCTTGGTTAGTGATGTTGACATTAAGGGTAAATATCAGTTTGGTCGTCAACCACACATCATTCAAGTAGTGCTAGGGCATCTTTGATATCCACCTGAGTTCTGTTTAATACCTCCTTCAAAAGATGGTGCTTGACAACACAATACTTGATACCGAATGAAGTGTCAACCTGTACTTTGTGCTCACATCTTTGAGATTGAATTTTAACATATAACCTTTTGATTCAGAGGCAAGAGTGCTTCCACTGTAGAAACTGATCGAGATGAAGACATTGTCAGCTGAGTCACATTTACTATCAGTAAACAGATTTTAATTTATAGTATGACATAGGACCCTTTCACAAATGGCATTGGATGAATATCTACCCTTTTTATTGAGATATATTTCATCACAGTCTGGTTCTTCCTGCAATCACAAAGCATTGATTAATGAATGGCAGATGCTTGTTTGCTGCAGTTAGAATCACATAATTTGTTTCATTTGGATTGTTGTTTGTTCACTGTTTAGATAACTAATCATACTTCTGGAGTTAGTGATTTGTTTCAAATTATGGTACCTGCAAATCATGTATAATTCCTTTAAGATGGAAACAGGAAAAACCTTTTTAAATGTTGCTTCAAAAATATCGAGGCAAGAGTAGTTTCTGAAGTCTTTAATATTAAAGTTCCTGGTTTAACTTCATCTCTATTTTTCCTAATGATATTTCATTCCATATTTGATATATTTTAGAAGTTTTGGCGAATGGCTTGTTTGGTGTATCCATTTTTCCTAAAATATAAGTAAAACCTGCGAACAAATATGGGTTCCTGTTCCCATGTCACCTTTGACATTCAGTAGATCCCATTCTGTTGTCCCTAATATTTTCAAGTATTCTTGAAATTACTGAGCAGAAGTAGAACCAGTCTCAGACTGGGTTTTGTTTGAACTACCATATTATCTGTATCATACAAATGTAAGGTCAACAGCAATGTTATCCTAGTTTTATATCAGTATTCAATATCATGTTTACTTACAAGTTTATTCTGAAAAGAGTGTCTCTATTTCACTTTCATTCAAAAATTGCAAATATTAAAGCAGTATGTTTCTTTTTATCCCTCTATCTATGACTATGTTACAAATTTGTTCTGAATGTAGGAATACCCCAGATTAAGGGAAAAGATGTAATTTAGTTAAGTAATTGGCTAAGGGACAAGAGGTAGAGATTGGTGGTGAATGGTTCCAGACTGGAGGGAAGTATGCATGGATTAGTATCAAAACCATTGCTTTTCTTCTAATATACACAAGGCAATGTCACTTTTCAAGCACTTATCTGCGTGTGTGAACACAATCTCAACTTCTTCTGGCAGCTGTTTTGTCCTTTATCTTCAAGAATAGTGCTAATCTGGACAAGGAATCAGAAGATGGAGAATAGGACACCAACAAGTAATTGCTTATCTTTTGATAGAACAAGACCAGTTAAAGATAATTACTATTGCTCCTGTTGAATTTCTACGTACAAGAAACATTAAGGTGCAGTATTAGTAGCTTTGTTTCCTTGTGTGACAATGTATGACTAGGTGAGATAATTTAAAAATGTGGACAGAACCAGAAGCCTAACTACATCCTCAGCATCACAACGGGTGAGCTTGGGCTTAGACTCAACGTCCATCCTTGCAGTGATAGGTTCATTCGCGTTGATTTAGATTATTCTAGTTTTACAGATATTATCGGGCTGCAGAAGGATTCAAACCAGCCACAATCTTCCATTTTTGGATAAAGTTTGGAATGTAGCATGCTGACAATAATAAGTAACCAATTTTTCTGGAAGATTCTTACTCCTTTATCAGATTCTTCCAAGTCTTATGATCCAACATAAATGCAAACAAGTCAAAAAAGCTGACAATGGACTTTGGCAGCTGTTGTTAAATATTTTATGCTTCCAAAGAGCAAGATTTCTCCCTTGCTTTCCAAAGTCATTCATTTGCCTGTTAATTATACTTCAACATATCTGTACTCAATGGCCAAATTTATAAAGCTCTCCCTAGAGCTCCTGCTAATTTTCATAGTTAAGTCTCTCCAGACTAATAAAAAATCTTAAGAAGAAAATTTTCTTGGTAAGCAAATGTACTAAACAAAAAAATTAACTGTTCTCAATGTCACAAACAAGGTTTGATAGAGTCTTTGAAGTGGTGCATTTATTATGGTACAAATCTCAAATTTGTTTATTTGTTTTATATTTATTATGTGAGGTTCTTTAAACAGCACTGCATCATGGATCATAACAGTGATTAAAACAATGAAACAAAAAACTCTGCATGTCTGGCAGCATCTGTGGAGAGGAAATTAACATTTTAGGATCAGCCCCTTCTTCAGAACGAAGTAATTAAACCAGTGAATTTAGTTTGAACCAGTAGACCTGATGTTAACCAGAATAACACATAGATTGCCTTCAGTGATTACAATGATGTTATAAGAGAAAAGAAAAGATCGCTCCCTGGCCACCTTAATCTGTACAATAGAACATTTCAATATTAGTCTTTACCATGAAGGATGTCTTAAATTTGAAATACACCTTTATGATGCAACTGACTGATCCTGATTTGTTTTTCACTGCAATTTGTTGCATTTCTGTACATTTATCATCATATCAAATTCCAGTTTGAAGCACTTCCACCACATTTTGTTTGATGAAATCTTGATTTGTGAGAATCAAATTTCACAAAAATCCCTCAGATATCTACAAAAAAGCTTTCAGCATGGAGTACCAACATTAACGGGTGTTGTTTAAAGCTTTTTTTTAGTGCATAACTGATTTGCTAACAATGTGTTGATTGAGTATCACCTTTTTTTGCTGTCACCAAATGATAAATAGTGCAAGTATAAATATCCCATCCCTGAGACATATTAGACAGATTTTCCAAATGTACTTGCTGGTCTAAGGGCTCAGCACTTTCCAAAAACAATTATACAATGCACTAAGGTAAAGTTGTTTGTCTCTGGTTGTCAACATGTACAATTGGAATGAATTTCATTTAGTCATAAAAAAAACTTCCAAACACTCATAACTACAATAGACAGTAATGATTGTCAGATGTTTTCCCATTTGGTCTCATTTTCAATTCTTAACATTATGTTTTCAGCAGAAACGATTGAATTTGGAACTAAACAACATTGCTCCTGGCAAGCTCAGAATTAATCATGCCAGAGCAGTCAAAATCACTTGTATTTACTTCAGAAGAACTGTAAGCATAAATCTACAAACTTACAAACTCAAATGGGCAATCCAGTTCTAATAGATATTTGGCTTTTTACATGTAAATTCTCCACAGGTTTAACTGGAATTAAAGAAACAAAAGCAAAAGAAAGAACAGCAATCTGATATAGCAGCAGCTCCAAACTTTCCTTGATAACAATAACAAAATCATGAGCTAAGCAATTATAAAGAAATATGTGGCGCAGATCAATTGAAAAAAAAGGCAATCAACAGATTTATCATGATGTAAACAAAAACAAGGATCACCCTGCAAACAAATGTAAAAATTTCAGACCAGACATATACCCATTCCATTTCTAGCACTATTTTCCAGCACCTTTCCTTCCTTATCCTCTTTTCAACCCCTTTTCCCTCCCCATGATATTGCTCCTTTCAGCTCTCTCTCTCCTCATATACCCTTCTTCCTTCCTCTCATTTCATACCCTTTCTACAAAGTTCAACCTCTGCCTCTCCAGCATCTTTTCCTGTTTTGTCTCCTCCCACATCTTCCTCCATTCCTTGACCTTACACCCTTGTCACCTCAATTTCCCTTCTAACTTTCTCTTATTTCTTTCCATTCTTCCTCCTTTTCATCAAATTTTCCTTTCTCTTCCCCCTCACCCTTAACCTTTTCATCCATTTCCCTAACTTCCTGTTACTTTTTCTCTCCCCTTCCACTCCCATTGATCATGTCTCCATTCCTTTCCCTTGCTTAATCTTTGTTTCCTCTTCCCTCCCTCTCCTTCCGCATTCCTCTTCCCTTGTCCTTTCTTGTCCTGTTTTCCTCCCCTTCTCTTCTTTTTTCACTCCACCTTTCTCCTTTTTCACCTCCTCTTTCAGTTGTTACTTTCAACAGAACAAAGTGAAAATGATTAGTTGCTTTTTGGTTGCATTCTTATATTTACTTTTCAAATCAGTACCATTGAATTTATTGTGGCTGCTGTAACTCACATTGAAAGAAACGTTGCCTTAAGGTTGCCACCCATTCAGTTTTGGACTGAGCAGTCTGTCTTTTTTTATAAGTAGTGAGCCGAGAGATTGTAGTAGTTTGTGGTTTTTAGGAGTCCATATTTCTTGCAACATGGAAGTATTAGTTACACAAGCTTCAATTCAGCAGTAAAGAAAATATTTCAAATCAATGCATTTTGCTTTGCTCCATCCCATTCATGTTATTTGAATAGAACTTGACAGTAGGTTACAATGTAAACACTACAGATAATTATTTGCTTACCAGTCACAGCGATGGCGCATTGTTTCTATTTCCTTTCACCCTTAAGAAGATGGTGAGGATGTGCCAAAAGTGCAGTTTGGGAGTGAGTTCCACCAATTTGACACAGCAATAGTGAAAGGACAGCTATATGTTTCCAAGTCACAGGCTAAGAAAGAATAAACAGCCTGGGTCTCACTGCTCTTCAAAAAAAAGGTCAAAACACGAACCAAGTCATGCAAAGTTTTCCTAGCATGGATTCAGTGAGTAAGTTTCAGTGAGTAATGTTCAGGAAGAACATTACTAGAGGCCATCCGAAATAAGAAAGTCACAAACCACAATGGCAAGTTCAGAAAAATCTTCTTTAAGCAAAGAGTGGTGAAATGTGGGACTCATTACCAGCTTTTCTTATCGGCTGCATGAACATCCTGCACCCATGCTCCATAATAACTTCTGGAACCAGCTTTCAATGCTGTTCTAGGTGTGCTGACCCTGATTACTGGACATGGGACATGGAGCTATGGTGCACGCATGGCTTAGAGGGAACAAAGAGAACAAAGAAAATTTTTTAGATTAGATTAGATTACAGTGTGGAAACAGGCCCTTCGGCCCAACAAGTCCACACCGACCCGCCGAAGCGAAACCCACCCATACCCCTACATTTACCCCTTACCTAACACTACGGGCAATTTAGCATGGCCAATTCACCTGACCCTGCACATCTTTTGGACTGTGGGAGGAAACCGGAGCACCAGGAGGAAACCCACGCAGACACGGGGAGAACGTGCAAACTCCACACATTCAGTCGCCTGAGGCGGGAATTGAACCCGGGTCTCAGGCGCTGTGAGGCAGCAGTGCTAACCACTGTGCCACCGTGCCGCCCACGCCCAGGAACAGCCCTTCGGCCTTCCAAGCCTGAGCCGATCCAAATCTACTGTCTAAACATGTCGCCCAATTCCTAATCATCTGTATCCCTCTGCTCCCCACCTACTCATGCATCTGTCCAGACGCATCTTAAATGAATCTACTGTGCCTGCCTCTACCACTCCTGCTGGCAACACGTTCCAAACGCCCACCACCCTCTGTGTGAAGTACTTGCTTTAAACTTTCCACTTCTCACCTTGAAAGCATGACCTCTCATTATTGAATCCTTCACCCTGGGAAAAAGCTTGTCTCTATCCACCCTGTCTATACCCTTCATGATTTTGTAAACCTCAATCAGGTCCCCCCCAATCTCCATTTTTCTAATGAAAACAAACCTAACCTCCTCAACCTCTCTTCATAGCTAGCACCTTCCATACTAGGCAACATCCAAGTAAACCTTCTCTGCATCCTCTTCAAAGTGTCCACATCCTTTTGGTAATGTGGCAACCAGAATTGTACACAGTATTCTAAATGTGGTCTAAACAATGTCTTGTACAATTTTAACATGACTTGCCAGCTCTTATACTCAATACCCTGTCCAATGAAGACAAGCATACTATGTGCATTCTTGACCCACTCTATCCATCTGTGCAGCAACCTTCACAGTATAATGGGCCTGCACTCCCAGATCTCTCTGCTCATCAACTTTTCCCAAGGCTCTGCCATTCATTGTATAATTCACTCTAGAATTAGTCTTGCCAAAATGCATCACCTCACATTTGTCTGCCACTTTTACGCCCAACTCTCTAATCTATCTATATCCTCCTGTATTCTCTGACAGTCCCTTGTGTATTCTGCTACTCCACCAATCTCTGTGTCATCTGCAAACTTACTGATCATACCAACAGTGCCGTCTTCCAGATCATTTATGTATACTACAAACAACAGTGACCCCAACACTGACCCCTGTGGAACACCACTGGTCACCTTTCTCCATTTCAAGAAACTCCCTACAACTACTACTCTCTGTCTCCTGATGGTCAACCAGTTCTTTATCCACCGAGCTAGAACACCCTACGCACCATGTGACTTCACTTTCTCCATTTGTCTACCATGGGGAACCTTATCAAATGCCTTACTAAAGTCCATGTATATGACATCAACAGCCCTTCTTTCATCTATCAACTTGGTCACTCCCTCAAAGAACTCTATTAGGTAGGTAAGGCATGATCTCCCCTGCACAAAACCATGTTGCCTATCAATGATAAGCCCATTCTTTTCTAAATATAAATAGATCCTATCCCTCAGTACCTTCTCCAGCATCTTTCCCACCACCAACGTCAGGTTCACTGGTCTGTAGTTGCCCGGAATATCCCTACCACCCTTCTTGTACAGGAAGACAACATAAGCAACCTTCCAGTCCTCCGGCACCTCACCTGTAGTTAAGGATGCCACAAAGATATCTGTCAGGTCTCCAGCTATTTCCTCTCCCGCCTCCCTCAACAACCTGGGATAGATCCTATCCGGTCCTGGGGATTTGTCCACCTTAATAATCTCTAGCCTACCCAACACATCTTCCCGACTTATACCAACGTGATCCAGACTTATCAAACTTCTATCTCTAATCTCAAGATTCATCATGTTCCTCTCCTCAGTGAACACTGATGCAAAGTAATCATTCAGAATCTCATCCATTCTCTCAGGTTCGATATACAGCCTTCCTTCATTACCCTTTAGTGGACCAATCCTTTCTCTAGTTACCTGCATGCTTCTTATATAAGAATTAAATGCGCTGGGATTCTCCTTAATTCTGTTTGCTAAAGTATTTCATGACCCCTTTTAGCCTGCTTGATTCCTCATTTAAGACTTGTCCTACTCTTCCGATATCCCTCCAGGGCACGTGCTGTTCTTAGCTGCCGAGACCTTATGTACGCTTCCCTTTTCCTCTTGGCTAGTCGTACAATTTCTCCTGTCATCCAGCAATCATGACCTTTCTACCCTTTGCCTTCAACGGGACATGCCTATCCTGCACTATCTTTAACCTATCTTTGAAAGCCTCCCACATCTCAAATGTGAACTTCCCTTCAAATAGCTTGCTCATTACGATAGGGAGCAGTTGGTGTGAATGGTATAGATTATCTAGTGAACAATTTAAGTGCAGGCTAATAAGAATATAAGTAGGTAGTGAATAAGGTTTTGAAGGATATATTTAGATGAAGAAAGATAGATTTGGACTTGAGTAGAGCCTAATCACTGGCATGGACTGATTGGCTGAATTAGTCTTTTTTTTTGTGTTCTGTACATGCCAAATGAGGTATGGCATGTGACTTGGACAGAACCTGTGGATGGTAATGCTGTCCTGTATCTGCTGCACTTGTCCTTCTGTGTAGCAAAGGCCTAGGATTTGGAAGGGCTGTTCAAAGAATTTATGTGAGTTACTGCTTTGTGTCTTGGAGATGGTCGACACAGTTGCTATTCTGCACTAGTGGCGGAGGAAATAACCATTTAAGGTTGTGGATGAGTTGTTGATCAAATGGGTTACTTTGTCTTGGTTGGCCTATAAGTTGTGCTTTCAAGTTATAGATTGCAAACTCATGTCGCTAAGGCCAACCTTAGGCAAACTATCAAAGGGAAGCTCAACTGCATTGATTTGTACCCAGAGTTTATTGCGAGACCCTATTGCTCTGGACAGCTCCAATGCCTTTTTTTTCTGGGTGCTATCTAAAATTTGTAGCTCCACCACCAATTTGCAGGATTTCTCTGAGCCATAAGTTCACAAAACATGCTACATCAATATCTTTTCAGGAAAGAGCCTTTTTCCTGCTCCTTCGTACCTGACTGTCCAGCAACTGTGTTCTGCTTTAGCTGCCTCTCTCATTGACTAAAAACTGACTGTCAGTGACCTTTGAGCTGTTTTGACCAACTTGTTGAAAGCCTCACAACAATTGATGGCTTTGCTCCTGTGCAGGATTGAATGTAACAGCCAGCAAAGGAACACCCTACTCTTTAATGTTACAATATTCACAGGTTTTTCAGATCCATAGCACAACTTGATAAATAAATCAAAATGAATTTCTTCAGAATATCTGAAAATATTTTTTAAGTCAAACTATTGCTTAGAAATGTAGTCATTGTGTTGTATAGACAGACTTGGATTTGGACTAGTGCTACTTGAGTATATGTAACCCAGATATTATTGCAGTATCAGATACAATTTGCAGCTTGCTTCAGGAATTCACTTTTGCATGAAGTACTTGTTCCAAATTGATTAAAATTTCTGTAAAGAAATTCTCTAGCTACATTAAATGGTATAATATTTTGTTATTCATTAAACTAGAATTACCTTAAGGTAAGTGTAACAAGTACTAGTTGGCAAACTCTTCCCCTGCAATGGCAACATTTACCATTGATTCAAAACAGTTGTGAGAATTGGCCATGATTTTTAATCAATATGCATATTTTTTAATGTATTTATCTCTGAATAGCAACAAAATACTAACATAAGTTCAGTATCTGAGCAAACGGTTGGATTTTAGGAAACAAATAGCATTTTTTATTCTGTTGAATGATGTGTTAACATTCCACAAAAAGGGAGTACATTGCTTTGTTGAATGATGCTTCAACATACCATACAATGTAGTACAATAACATAGGCTCTTGTTCTCGGTAAAAACAATGACTCCAGATGCTGGAAACCAGATTCTGGATTAGCGGTGCTGGAAGAGCACAGCAGTTCAGGCAGCATCCGAGGAGCAGTAAAATTGACGTTTCGGGCAAAAGCCCTTCATCAGGCTCTTGGTCTGCAGAGCCCTCACATTGCCAGATCTGTGGGACTATCAGGAAACATACCTGAACAGATGTTGTCCCTGTGAAGGAAAAGTGGGGAAATTCTCATAGCAATCAACTTCAAGGAGGACATTCATCTCTGTCTTCCAGTCAAAATTGAACAACCTTGTGACAGGAGTAGTGTGATAGAGCAGCTGCCAGGATCTCTCTCCTATCAATTTGGCTGAGAGCATCATGAACAGGATCCACTCAAAGAGCAGCGGAGATGGCAGCAAGCTTTTTAAGTCATTGCCCATGTTTCCCAGAATGACCTTGTCAGAAAATGAAACACCAGCGAAAAGAAATCAGTGACATTTGGAAATGAACACACTGGCATACTGGAGTTCATTTTGAAGTGTACAATACGATTTGGGCCAATATCTGTCATTTACAAGTTGGACTACATGTCCTTCCAGAATATGGATAGGAAGGCTGAACAAGCACCACTGTTAGCTAGAAAATGGACCAGTCACTGAGTGTAGGTGAAGAGGTAGAAGGAACTGCTCTCCAAAGAGGCTTCTCACTTCCCTGCATGCCTCCCCCCCCATCCCCCACCCCCAAACCCCATCAATACCTCTTCTATTAGCTCTAAGTTGTTGAATGTAATCATGATGGAGCGGTGATGAGGGGCAGTGGGGAAAGATCTGAGAAAATATCTAAATCTCTTATGAATGGAATCTAAGTTCTGAACAGTAGTTTATTTGAAAATTAGACTAAAATTGGAATTATCCAGGAAAAGTATGCAAGTACAAAGGCTATTATTATACATATCGAATACAATGTTGAGAATCTCAACAACTCAACATCCCCTGGGCCAGCAGAGAGTTTGTGAACAAGCCTGCTAGTACAGAAATAAAACATATTTAGGAATCAGTCATATGATCCAGAAATGTCAACTTAACCACCAAGTAATGATAGGAATAAATTTCAAACAGCTGTTTTGTGAATTAAAGTGAAAAACCTTGTTCCCATCATGCTTCACTTCATATTACAAAAGGCATAAAACTATTGCAAGACAAATGGTGCATTGAGTATAGCAAGGATCTGCAGCATATCTGATCAAAATTCAAAGTGAGTTAAAGAGACACTATATCTCCTAGAACATCTTAGGATATATATTCCTGTTCAGACCAGTAGTTTCAGCTACTAAAGTCATTCAGCTCAGTTCTCATGGAAAGAAAACAATTTTATTACTCTAAGACTAGGATCCCTCTATTGGTCACATATGTAATTGCTTAATCCTTTCACTCAGAAGAGTAAAGCAGAAAGAAATCAGGTTTCCATGTTATCAATATCCTTTTTTTAAACAGGAAATGGTGGCGCCAGTGCTAGAAAAGATTTGTTAGGTATTTCAAAAATGGCATCAGTGAACTTGTCACAAGTCTCTTAAGATACAATTAGAATTTATGGTGATAATTTACAAAATAATGATTAGACTGTGGAGAAGAAACAATATTTGGAGGGGAGATACTAAAGACTGGAAAGTTGTTTCCCACAAAAGACAAGTCTTCCAAAATGAACACTGAGTTGCTCTCATAGAAGGACTCATCCAATTGCTGGGCAGTCAGCTACTCCAGCAAGAGAGTTATTCATAGCCGCGCCCCACCCGCAGCCCTGAAGAAGGGTTACACCTGAAATGTCGACTTCTGCACCTCCTGATGCTGCCTGGCTTACTGTGTTCTTCCAGCCTCTTGCCTGTCTACCTTCATACATTTTCAGCATGCACCATGCACAATGATATAACAAAAATATATTTGGTGATCTTTGTTTACTCAGTATGCAACACAATTTGGGGACAAGAATGGGGTGAATGTCAACATATATTAGTAATGAACTGGGGCATCCAATACCCAGTGATTTCCCCGCTTAGCTGGCAGAGGTTTTGATGAAGTTGCATGGAATCCCACCATTTCAATAATTGCATAGTTTCACTCGAGCAATATAATTTGGAACAGGTTAAGTCCTATACCGAGTAAAGATGGCAGATTTTGCCTGATAAAGGCTGCTGATCCTGCATCTCAGAAACTAGGCGAGGTCAGCTCAGCAGGAACAAGAACTGTAGTGGTATTCACATAAAGTCAGAGCAGTGTCAGCCACCAATTAGACTGGATTTGGATAAGTTATCTAAACTGACTTGCTGAGATCTTTTTTATGTACAATCATGTTTAATCGTATCTGCCTCATACTTACAGTATGTGTACATAAGACTCTTTATTGCTGATAGAGCTGAAAAGAAGTGTTTACTCTGTCAGCATTGAATTTAGAACTGGGACAGACAATATGTCAATGTCCACAGGATACATCAGAAAAGTTGAAACTTACTAGAGGACTTGAAGCCATTTAGATCATATATCAAAAGAGTGGACAGGTTTTTCAGAACTATTCACATTTTGAAACTTTGAAGTGAGGGGATCAAGATTCAAAATACACAAATTCAATTTGAAGATAAAGTAGCTCGAGAGAGATTATGTAATTTTGAAAACTCACCACAGTGCTTGGGCAAATCAATTACAGCACTGCCCAAGTCAGACAAAACTGTAAGAATGTGCAAGAACTACAAAGTCAACCAGACAGTAGATGGTGATTAGTATCCATTGCTGACCCTCTAAGATTGTCATGCAGAGTTAGCAAGATTGCCATCATTCACAGATTTGCATTGGTCTCACGCATATACTCAATGCTTATGGATCAAAAAAGTCAACACACATTCATGCACACAGGTACACATACACCTCCATTGAGCAGTCCTCTCCAAAATGTCATTTTAGAATTTCAGAGTGACACATTCTTGCACCATTAGGATGATATAGTGACCATGACCACAATAGAGAAAGGGAACCTCCAAGTGTTGGATGAAGTGTAAGAAAGGCTCAATGATCACAACATAAAATAAGAAATATGCCTTTATGTTATCCAAAGGATGTGCCTTGGTCTGAAAATCAATGAAAAGAGGCTGAAGTGACAGAAAAGATAGAATCTTGGCAATGTCCCAAAACCAAATTGTGCAACTGAGCTTTGATCCTTTCTCGGCAAATGTTACTTGTGGTCAAATGAATTCTGACTGACTTTGGAGCAGCATTACTGTATTACATGAATCACTGAATAAGAGATGACAATAGTCTAAAGGATTAGCAAACAGTGAAATTCACAACTAATGTTGGAGGAACTGTTGGGCGAAGTTCACAGGATAGAGTCAGATAAGTTAATTGTTGTTGTACGTGGGTCCAAGAGAAAGGCTGCAGTAGTGAGTACAGTGGATTCTTTCTTGATTATATGTTTTTGGAGATAAGTATCTTGATTAAATTTAAAATATAAGCCATAGCTATTAACTCAACCTGGGGCAGTGTTTGTAGAGGAATAAGACGGTGTTATTTTCTGGGTCTGTAGATTGTGAAGGAACAAAAATGGCCTTTGCAGTGATATGTACTTCTTGTCAGATGTGGGAGTTTAAAGAGAGTTTAAGGGTTACTGCAGATTATATCTGCCAGAAATGCAGTTGGATGCGAATCTTATCAGATCGAGTGGATTGGTTGGAGAGACAGATAGAAGCGATGAGGAATTTGCAACAGCAACAGTATGTGATGGATGGCAGTTATAGGAATGGGGGAAAGTCTCAGATACAGTCACATAGATGGATTAACTCCAGGAAGGGTAAGAGAGGTAGGCAGCTAGTGCATGAGTCTTTTGTGGATATACCCATTTCAAACAGGTATGCTGCTTTGGAAAATGTAGGGGGTGATGGATTCTCAGGGGAAAGTAGCACGAACAGCCAAGTTTCTGGTGTTGAGACTGGCTCTAATGCAATGAGGGTTACGTCGGCTTCCAAGAGATCAATTGTGTTAGGGGATTCTGCAGTCAGAGGTACAGACAGACGTTTCTGTGGCCAGCAGCAAAAAAAGCAGAATGGTGTGTTGTTTCACTGGTGCCAGGATCAAAGATCTCCTAGA
The DNA here is from genome assembly GCF_037043375.1 of Chiloscyllium plagiosum. Taxonomy (NCBI): domain Eukaryota; kingdom Metazoa; phylum Chordata; class Chondrichthyes; order Orectolobiformes; family Hemiscylliidae; genus Chiloscyllium; species Chiloscyllium plagiosum. The sequence continues at coordinate 64,867,428 of NW_028270151.1, forward strand.
GGTTGCAGAATGTTCTCACGGGGGAGAGGGCCAGCAAGAGGTCATTGTACGCATTGGAACCAATGACATTGGAAGGGAAAAAGTTGAGATTCTGAAGGGAGATTACAGAGAGTTAGGCAGAAATTTAAAAAGGAGGTCCTCAAGGGTAGTAATATCTGGATTACTCCTAGTGCTATGAGCTAGTGAGGGCAGGAATAGGAGGATAGAGCAGATGAATGCATGACTGAGGAGCTGGTGTATGGAAGAAGGATTCACATTTTTGGATCATTGGAATCTCTTTTGGGGTAGAAGTGACCTGTACAAGAAGGATGGATTGCACCTAAATTGGAAGGGGACTAATATACTGGCAGGGAAATTTGCTCGAACTACTTGGGAGGATTTAAACTAGTAAGGTGGTGGGGGGGGGGGGAGTGGGACCCAGGGAGATAGTGAAGAAAGAGATCGGTCTGAGATGGGTACAGCTGAGAACAGAAGTCAATCAAACAGTCAGGGCAGGCAGGGACAAGGTAGGACTAATAAATTAAACTGTATTTATTTCGAGGAGAAAGTGAGGTCTGCAGATGCTGGAGATCAGAGCTGAAAATGTGTTGCTGGAAAAGCGCAGCAGGTCAGGCAGCATCCAGGGAACAGGAGAATCGACGTTTCGGGCATAAGCCCACTTTTCCAGCAACACATTTTCAGCTCTGTATTTATTTCGATGCAAGGGGCCTAACAGGGAAGGCAGATGAACTCAGGGCATGGTTAGGAACATGGGACTGGGATATCATAGCAATTACGGAAACATGGCTCAGGGATGGGCAGGACTGGCAGCTTAATGTTTCAGGATACAAATGCTACAGGAAGGATAGAAAGGGAGGCAAGAGAGGAGGGGGAGTGGCAATTTTGATAAGGGATAGCATTACAGCTGTGCTGAGGGAGGATATTCCCGGAAATACATCCAGGGAAGTTATTTGGGTGGAAATGAGAAATAAGAAAGGGATGATCACATTATTGGGATTGTATTATAGACCCCCCAATAGTCAGAGGGAAATTGAGAAACAAACTTGTAAGGAGATCTCAGCTATCTGTAAGAATAATAGGGTAGTTATGGTAGGGGATTTTAACTTTCCAAACATCGACTGGGACTGCCATAGTGTTAAAGGTTTAGATGGAGAGGAATTTCTTAAGTGTGTACAAGACAATTTTCTGATTCAGCATGTGGATGTACCTACTAGAGAGAGTGCAAAACTTGACCGACTCTTGGGAAATAAGGCAGGGCAGGTGACTGAGGTGTCAGTGGGGGAGCACTTTGTGGCCAGCGACCATAATTCTATTTGTTTTAAAATAAGTGATGGAAAAGGATAGACCAGATCTAAAAGTTGAAGTTCTAAATTGGAGAAAGGCCAATTTTGACGGTATTAGGCAAGAACTTTTGAAAGCTGATTGGAGGCAGATGATCACAGGTAAAGGGACGACTGGAAAATGAGAAGCTTTCAGAAATGAGATTACAAGAATCCAGAGAAAGTATATTCCTGTCAGGGTGAAAGGGAAGCTGGTAGGTATAGGGAATGCTGGATGACTAAAGAAATTGAGGGTTTGGTTAAGAAAAAGAAGGAAGCATATGTCAGGTATAGACAGGATAGATCGAGTGAATCCTTCGAAGAGTATAAAGGAAGTAGGAGTATACTTAAGAGAGAAATCAGGAGGGCAAAACAGGGACAAGAGATAGCTTTGGCAAATAGAATTAAGGAGAATCCAAAGGGTTTTTACAAATATATTTAAGGACAAAAGGGTAACTAGGGAGAGAATAGGGCCCCTCAAAGATCAGCAAGGCGGCCTTTGTGTGGAGCCACAGAAATTGGGGGAGGTACTAAATGAATATTTTGCATCAGTATTTACTGTGGAAAAAGATATGGAAGATATAGACTGAAGGGAAATAGATGGTGACATCTTGCAAAATGTCCAGATTACAGAGGAAGAAGTGCTGGATGTCTTGAAATGATTAAAAGTGGATAAATCCCCAAGAGCTAATCAGGTGTACCTGAGAACTCTGTGGGAAGCTAGAGAAGTGATTGCTGGGCCTCTTGCTGAGATATTTGTATCATCGATAGTCACAGGTGAGGTGCCGGAAGACTGGAGGTTGGCAAACGTGGTGCCACTGTTTAAGAAGGGCGGTAAAGACAAGCCAGGGAACTATAGACCGGTGAGCCTGACCTTGTTGGTGGGCAAGTTGTTGGAGGGAATCCTGAGGGACAGCATGTACATGTATTTTGAAAGGCAAGGACTGATTCGGGATAGTCAACTTGGCTTTGTGCGTGGGAAATCATGTCTCACAAACTTGATTGAGTTTTTTGAAGAATTAAAAAAGAAGATTGATGAGGGCAGAGCAGTAGATGTGATCTATATGGACTTCAGTAAGGTGTACGACAAGGTTCCCCATGGGAGACTGATTAGCAAGGTTAGATCTCATGGAATACAGGGAAAACTAGCCATTTGGATACAGAACTGGCTCAAAGGTAGAAGACAGAGGATAGTTGTGGAGGGTTGTTTTTCAGACTGGAGGCCTGTGACCAATGGAGTGCCACAAAGATCGGTGTTGGGCCCTCTACTTTTTGTCATTTACATAAATGATTTGGATGCGAGCATAAGAGGTACAGTTAGTAAGTTTGCAGATGACACCAAAATTGGAGGTGTAGTGGACAGCGAAGAGGGTTACCTCAGATTACAACAGGATCTGGACCAGATGGGCCAATGGGCTGAGAAGTGGCAGATGGAGTTTAATTCAGATAAATACAAGGTGCTGCATTTTGGGAAAGCAAATCTTAGCAGGACTTATACACTTAATTGTAAGGTCCTAGGGAGTGTTGCTGAACAAACAGACCTTGGAGTGCAGGTTCATAGCTCCTTGAAAATGGAGTCGCAGATAGATAGGATCGTGAAGAAGGCATTTGGTATGCTTTCCTTTATTGGTCAGAGTATTGAGTACAGGAGTTGGGAGGTCATGTTGCAGCTGTACAGGGCATTGGTTAGGCCACTGTTGGAATATTGTGTGCAATTCTGGGTATATGAATAGGAATGGTTTGGAGGGATATGGGCCAGGTGCTGGTAGGTGGGACTAGATTGGGTTGGGATATCTGGTCGGCATGGACGGGTTGGACCGAAGGGTCAGTTTCTATGCTGTACATCTCTATGACTCTATGACTCTATAACTACAAGATGCTTAGGATAAGACTATATGCCCATTAAACTATAGGAGCAGATATAGGCTATTCAGCCCATAGATTCAACTCTGCATTCAATGAGATAATATCTGATCTGATAGCTTTCAACTCCACTTTTCTCCTGTTTTACCATTACCATTAATCCTCTTTCTGATTAAATTCTCTCAAGCTCAGTCTTGAATACAATTTAAACTCAACCTCAAGAACCGTCTGTTTTCAGAATTCCACAGATTCACTGCCCTCCGAGAGATGAAATTCTTCCTAATCTCTGTCTTAAATATGTGATCTCTTATGCTGAGATTATGCCCTTTGTTCCTGGACTCTCCCACAACAGGAAATAACTTCTGTACATCTACCCTGTAAAGTGCACCTAAGCATGTCATATATTTCATAAAGTTCCAATGTTCTAAATTCCAATGAGTACAGGCCCAACTACTCAACTTCTGCTCATAAGCTAGTCCCTCGATATCTGATATCAATCCAGTGAATCTATCAGCCTTCAATGCTAGTATACCTTTACTTAGATAAGGGGCCCAAATCTGTTCACAGTATTCTAAGTGTGGACTGACAAACACCTTGTATACTTTTAGCAAAACTTCTCTACTTATACACCCTTTGGTTCCATTTGCCTTCTCTACTGAACTGAGAGACTAGCTTTTTTGTGAATCATGTATAAGAACTCCCAAACTGCTCTGTTCTGGAGATTTCTGCAATTTTACTCCATTCCAACAATATTCACCTCCTCTGTTCTTCCTTTCAATGTCTTCTAAATTGGAAGAAGGCCGATTTTGACTGTATTAGTCAAAAACTTTCAAAAGCTGATTGGGGCAAATGTTCGCAGGTAAAGGGATGGCTGGGAAATGGGAAGCCTTCAGAAATGAGATAACGAGAAAGTATTTTCCTATTAAGGTGAAAGGAAAGGCTGGTAAGTATAGGGAATGCTGCATGACTAAAGAAATTGAGGGTTTGGTTAAGAAAAAGAAGGAAGCATAAGACCATAAAAGCATAAGAAATAGGAGTGGAAGTAAGGCCATTCAGCCCATCGAGTCCACTCCACCATTCAATCATGGCTGATGGACATTTCAAAGCCACTTATCCATACTCTCTCTATATCCCATAATTCCTTGCGAGATTAAGAATTTATCAATCTCTGCCCTGAAGACATTTAATGTCCCGGCCTCCACTGCGCTCCATGGCAGTGATTTCCACAGACCCATCACTCTGGCTGAAGAAATGTCTCCTCATTTCCGTTCTAAATTGACCCCCCTCTAATTCTAAGGCTGTGCCCAGGAATCCAAGTAGCCCCACCTGACAAACAATTTTCCAGCATCCACCCTTCCTAAGCCACACATTATCTTGTAAGTTTCTATTAGATCAGCCCTCAACCTTCTAAACAAATACAATTCCAGGATCCTCAGCTGTTCATCGTATGTTAGGCCTACCATTCCAGGGATCATCCGTGTGAATCTCCGCTGGACATGCTCCAGTGTCAGTATGTCCTTCCTGAGGTGTGGGCCCCAAAATTGGACATAGCATTCTAAATGGGGCCTAATCAGAGCTTTATAAAGTCTCAGAAGCACGTCGCTGCTTTTATATTCCAACACTCTTGAAATAAATGACAACATTACATTTGTTTTCTTAACCTGCAAGTTAACCTTTAGAGAATCCTGTACTAGCACTCCCAGATCCCTTTCTACTTTGGCTTTATGAATTTTCTCATCGCTTATAAAATAGTCCATACCTGTGTTCTTTTTTTCCAAAGTGCAAGACCTTATATTTGCTCACATTGAATTTCATCAGCCACTTGGCTACTCTCCTAAACTGTCTAAATCTTTCTGTAGTCTCCTCACCTCCTCAGAACTACCTGCCTGTCCACCTAACTTCGTATCATCGGCAAACCTTGCCAGAATGCCCCCAGTGTCTTCATCTAGATCATTAATATATAATGTGAACAGCTGCGGCCCCAACACTGAACCCTGCGGGACACCACTTGTCAACAGCTGCCATTCCAAAAAAGAACCTTTTATCCCAACTCTCTGCCTTCTGTCAGACAGCCAATCCTCTATCCATGCCAGTATCCCATCATGGGCCCTCACCTTACTCAGCAGCCTCCCCTGAGGCACACTATCAAAGGCCTTTTAGAAGTCTATGTAGATAACATCCATTGGGTTTCCCTGGTCTAACCTACTTGTTACCTCTTCAAAGAATTCGAGCAGGCTTCTCAGGCATGACCTCACCTTACTAAATCCATGCTGACTTGTTCTAATTCGACCCTGCACTTCCAAGAATTTAGAAATCTCATCCTTAACAATGGATTCTAGAATTTCACCTACAACCAAGGTTAGGCTAATTGGCCTATAATTTTCGATCTTTTGTCTTGATCCTTTCTTGAACAAGAGGATTACACAGTGATTTTCCAATCATCTGGGACTTCCCTGACTCCACTGATTGTTGAAAAATTACAACCAACGCCTCCACTATTTCTTCAGCCACCTCCCTCAGAACTCTAGAATGTAGCCCATCCGGGCCAGGAGATTTATCAATTTTTAAACCTTTTAACTTATCAAGTACTTTCTCTTTTGTAATGGCCACCATAGTCAACTCTGCCCCAACAAGCATATATCAGGTATACACAAGATAGATTGAGTGAATCCTTAGAAGATTATAAAGGCAGTAGGAAACTACTAAAAGGGAAATCAGGAGGGCAAAAAAGGGGCATGAGATAGCTTTGACAAATAGAGTTAAGGAAAATCCAAAGGTTTTTTACAAATACATTAAGGAAAAAAGGGTAACTAGGGAGAGAATAAGGTCCCTAAAGATCAACAAGGCAGCCTTTGTGTGGAGCTGCAGAAGAAGGGGGAGATACTAAATAAGTATTTTGCATCAGTATTTACCATGGAAAAGGATATGGAAGATAAAGAATGCAAGGAAATAGATGGTGACATCTTGAAAAATGTCCATATTACAGAGGAGGAAGTGCAGAATGTCTTGAAAAGCATAAAAGTGGATAAATCCCCAAGAACTGATCAGGTGTACCCAAGAACTCTGTGGGAAGCTAAGGAAGTGATTACTGGGCCTCTTGCTGAGATATTTGTATCATCGATAGTCACAGGTGAGGTGCCGGAAAACTGGAGGTTGACAAACGTGGTGCCACTGTTTAAGAAAGGTGGTAAGGACAACCCAGGGAATGATAGACCAGTGAGCCTGACATCGGTAGTGGGCGTTGTTGGAGGGAATCCTGAGGGACAGGATGTACATGTGTTTGGAAAGGCAAGGACTGATTAGGGATAGTCAACATGGTTTTGTGCGTAGGAAATTATGTCTCACAAACTTGATTGAGTTTTTGAAGAAATAACAAAGAGGATTGATGATGGCAGAGTGGTGGACATGATTTATATGGACTTCAGTAAGGCATTTGACAAGGTTCCTCATGGGAGACTGATTAGCAAGATTAGATCTCATGGAATACAGGGAGAACTAGCCATTTGGATACAGAACTGGCTCAAAGGTAGAAGACAGAGAGTGGTTGTGGAGGGTTGTGACCAGTGGAGTGCCACAAGGATCGGTGCTGGGTCCACTACTTTTTTCATTGATATAAATGATTTGGATGTGAGCATAAGAGGTATAGTTGGTAAGTTTTTTAGGTGACACCAAAGTGGAGGTATAGTGGACAGCAAAGAAGGTTACCTCAGAATACAACAGGATCTTGATCAGATGGGCTAATGGGCTGAGATCTTGATCAGATGGGCCAATGGGCTGAGAAGTAGCAGATGGAGTTTAATTCTTATAAATGGGAGGTGCTGCATTTTGGGAAAGCAAATCTTAGCAGGGCTTATACACGTAATGATAAGGTCCTAGGGAGTGTTGCTGAATAAAGAGACCTTGGAGTGCAGGTAGATAGGATAGTGAAGAAGGCGTTTGGTATGCTTTCCTTTATTGGTCAGAGTATTGAGTACAGGAGTTGGGAGGTCATGTTGCAGCTATACAGGCATTGGTTAGGCCACTGTTGGAATAGTATGTGCAATTCTGGTCTCCTTCCTGTTGGAAAGATGTTGTGAAACTTGAAAGGGTTCAGAAAAGATTTAAAAGGATGTTGCCAGGGTTGGAGGATTTGAGCTACAGGGAGAGGCTGAATAGGCGAGGGCTGTTTTCCCTGGAGCATCGGAGACTCAGGGCTGACCTTATAGAGATTTACAAAATCATGAGGAGCATGGATAGCAAAAATGGATAAAGTCATTTCCCTGGGGTGGGGGAGTTCAGAACTAGAGGGCATAGGTTTACGGTGAGAGGGGAAAGATATAAAAGAGACTTAAGGGGTAATTTTTCATGTAGAGTGTGGTACATGTATGAAATGAGCTGCCAGGGGAAGTGGTGGATGCTGGTACAATTGCAACATTTAAAAGGTATTTGGATGGGTATATGAATAGGAAGGGTTTGGAGGGATATGGGCCAGGTGCTGGCAGGTGGGACTAGACTGGGTTGGGATATCTGGTCGGCATGAACAGGTTGGACCAAAGGGTCTGTTTCCATGATGACATCTCTATGACCCTATGCATAGTGCGTGATAAAGAACCTTGACTATCGATTCACCGCTCTCTTATTATGACTCACTTTCTGACCTAAAACTAACATATAATGTTTCAAATATAGAGTGGAAGCAGCGATCAGTAATGTCATGTATGATGATGAAGAGAAGCCCAAAGCATTCTCATCACATACTTTCACTAAGACTGAATGTCATTGATGTTGCGAGACGTATCAATCACAGTCAAATTGTCGTCCTGCCTATTGTTCCCATTAGCACCGAATTCCTCATTTCTAGCCAGGAATACTGATCCTGGTTCTTTCAAAAACTGCAAATCAGCACAGTTCTGACCATAATGGAGGATTGTTGGGGGGAATCAAACCATGTCTATTTGGCAGTCATGTTCTGAGATTTAAATATCCAGCATATAGCTAGAACGATTGACAGCTGCTGTGAAAGGTGGAGTATTAGGGTGGCACTTGCTTGAGGGTTTAGGGTGCCAGGTACATGCTGCAATGCTTAGTGTAAGTCAAGGTGGGAGATATGTATATCAAGGCCTATAGCAGTGAGAGTGGAAGGAATGTTGGAATGGGGTGGAGATGTCAGGGTCAGCCTCCAGAGCAATTCTTGGCTTTGCAGGCAAGGGATGTGTAGGCACTGACAAGCTGGGGATCTTCAGACCTTGCTGCATGAGAAGGCACAGTTCCAGGGAGCCTGGGGAGGAGCAGGTTGTTAGAGGTCCTGGGTGTGAAAGGTGTTAGTGGAAGTGTGATTGGGTGGGTGTGTTCCATCAAGGTGTCAGTTTAATAGCTACCAAGGAGCTAGACTCTGCTTTCAATTATTTAACTTTCCCCAGGTAACTATTAATTTAACAGAAGTGGAACTCTCTAGATTTCCTGACGGAGAGGGTTTCTCCATAGGGTTGCAGATGCAGGGAAGTTGCCCATCAGAATCCTCAATTTCTTGGGCAATTCCCATACAGTATGCTGTATCAGGGATTCCATAGTGTCCTGACACATAACTCCAGTCCGTGATTCTCTGACAAATATCAGAATGCCTGGGCCAATTCATCTGAGAATATAGTGGAAAACAAAACATCTGGAATCAGCTTCAGAATTAAAATCCTTCATCAGATTTAGTTGTGTAAAAACTTCATGTTGATAATAAATAGCTCATAGCTCGTCTAGGACCAAGGTTTGATGGTGGCAGATCTCTAGTCATTTTGAACTTCAACTCTTTACCACAAAAATGAGCATTTTGAGAAAATTAGATATGACAACTGCATGAACAAGACAAATGACAAGAACCCGATTTCATTTCAATTGCATGTAAGTTCAATTTCCAAGGTAAATTCAACTTGGAAAATAATCCTTTATCAGAACAAATATCACCACTCAGAGCAAGATACTTCTCAACTTATGCCCACCAGTAAATGGTCATACATATGGACAACTTATAATTCTTATCTTTTTTTAATTAAATGATATTGGGTTTTTAAAATTACCTTAGATTTGCCAACTTTTCACTGGCAAGAATTCCATCAGTTTTGACATCTCTGACACTGATGTTTCACATTATTCGATTCTCAGCCGCAGCCATACTTTGTTTGGAAGACAGAGAAATACATCGCATCCTAATTTGTAGGAAGTAATTCTATGCCATATTTCACAAAGGTGCTGGTTTTTATCATAGATTTTAGTTTCCTTGCACATTTTACAAGATGCTACAAGAATCTGAAATAATTACTGTAAAATATGCATGCACAAACTAAAGGAAGTCTATGTACTGTAACCACCATTGATGCACTCAACTTCATGACAGCACCATCTATAGCAATAGAAAAGTCCATTATCAATTCATTAACTCATTGAAGTTAGTGAGAATTCATCGGTATATCCAGTTGTTTAGGAGACTACAGGGAAAAATTGTGAATCGACTTTCTTATTAATTTATTCAGAGCAATTATCCATTGACACTGGGAAATTGATTTATTTATGCAAGAGGCACAGGGAAGAGGTTTGGGAACGTATTCATTTATTTTCATGAACTTAATAGTTTGAGTAGATTTAATTTAAGTTAAGAGAATGCAAAATACTGGACTAGTGAGGTGAATGTAAGACTAGTAAGCAGAGAGGCTACAGTCACTGAAAATTTGCAGATTCAGCAAGGCCTAAATACTGTGTTGTGTCAGATGTTGTCAATGTTTCTGCTTGTGCACAAAAGACAGCTTGACACGGTACATCTGCTTGCCCAAGAAGGTGCTCTGAAGAGAGGCAGTGCATTACCAAAAATTGTCTTTTAAAAGCATCAATGGCCCAATTTATTAGAGGGTCAACGAATTTTACTAGTCTTTTTATTATACTTCTGGAGGTCAAGACAGACTTGATCATACTCAGGATATCAATCCATTTGTTTTATTTCACATCCTCTCATTTAGGGTATTGCAGTTATGGTAGATGGAGACTAAAGGTAAATAAGATGCACAGAAACTGGCAGGGGAGGCCACTTAAATTATGTTTAAACTTAATTTCTGGCCCATCCACCACATTCCTGCAGGACCTCCATCAGGTGTGTATGGCAGGTGACAGACGTTTGGATGTTTTAGTCCTCTGACTAGGAAACTACAACAATTGCCGATATGTTCCTTTAAGCTAAGTGAGAAAAGCAGGTTTCTAAAAACACTGCTTCTAACATAACTATCTTAACTAAGTGTAAATTTATGCAAAATTATTGATGCCTTATCCTACAATGATCCTATGCATTGAAATGAGAAAGTGTTTAATATAGAGTATAACTTAGGTAAATGTGTGGGCTTGCATTTTGGAAAATCAAATCAAAGTAGGAGTTTTATGGTGAATGGTAGTGCCTGAACGCGTGTAGTGGAACAGAGGGACCTTGGAGTTCAGATTCGCAGAAAGTGGAGTCACAGGTAAGCAGGGCAGTGAAGAAGGATTTTGTCACACCGTTCTTCATCAGTCAGGGCATTAAGTATAGAAGTTGGGAAGTTATACAGGACATTGGTGAGGCCGCACTTTGAGTATTGTGGTCAGTTTTGGTCACTTTGTTATAGGAAGAATTTTATTAAACTGGAAAGAGTGCAAAAGAAATAACTCAATGGTCTGAGTTATAGGGAGAGGTTGGACGAACTAGGAGATTTTTTCTTTTGGGCGTAGGAAACTAAAGAGGGACTTGATAGAGGTGTATAAGATCACAAGAGGCATGGATAGGGTGAATGCACTCAGTGTTTTTCCCCAGGGTTGGGGAATTGAGAACTAGAGGGTGTCAGTTTAAGGTTAGAAGGGAAAGAATAAAAGGGAACTTGAGGGGCAACGTTTTACACAGAGGGTGGTACGCATATGGAATGAGCTGCTAGTGGAAGTGGTTGAGGCAGGTACATTAACAACATTTAAAAGGCATTTGGACAAATACGTGGATTGGAAAGGATTGGAAGGTTATGGGCCAAGTGCAGGGAAATAGCATTAGCATGGATGGACATTTTAGTCGGCATGGACAAAGGGCCTGCCTCTATGCTACAGGACTCTGTGACTCTATGACTATGAACCTGGTACAATTACAACATATCAAAGGCATCTGGATGGGTATATGAATAGGAAGGGTTTAGAGGGAAATGGGCCAAGCGCTGGCAAATGGGATTAGATTAAATTAGGATATCTGACCAGGATGGACGAGTTGGATCTAAGGGTGTGTTTCCATTCTGTACATGTCTATGACTATGATTCTAAGTGCTTTAAAAGATGCTGAAAAGGCAGCATAATTTGGGATTGTTATTTCTCTCAACTGCTAGTAATTCCATTCTTTTATTTATTCAGGTTGAAAATATCCAACCATGTTGGAGTCTTAGCATGAGCAGTGACAAAGACTTCCATCCCATCAATCTGGGCAGGATTCAGCTCCAAATGCACTAATTAACTTCATCACCCACTTTATATCAGAATGAGCAGTAGTTTAAAGCTGTATGTTACCAGAATACCAACAGTGACAATACAGTTATTACTCAAATGGAACATTGTCTAACATGCATTACCTAGAATGTTACTTTTTTATTAAAAAATTCTAAAATGTGCTATGGCCAATGATGATAGACATTAGAATGATTGATTGAATATATAAGTTTGATATGCTTATTTGCTAAATAGCAAAACAAAAGCAAAGTTAATTTAATTGCTATGGCAAATGCAGGAACTTTTTCATTCTATTTCCTTTGGGAGTCATACAGAAACGCGTTAGAGGGAGGCATGTGTTATAAATGGCTATTTTGTCTACTTTCCTTATTAATAAAAGAGTTATAAATAATGCATTTAATTTCAGAGTCTGCATTCTATCAGCTTGTGCTAAAATGAAGGGATTACAAAATCATGTGATTAGGTCATTTTCATTGCTAGTAATCTGTACCATATAATTTCAAGAAATCTACAGGCATCCCTCTATTTCAAGATTGCCTTCACACTGAGGGAATGCCTCTCTTTTTAAATATTGAAAAACTGACTAATCCTATCATTTCAGTGCATGTAATATGATAAGAATGGTTTCAAGATGCAAGTTTAAAGTAACTATAAAATAGAGCCATCATTAAACAGGGGAACCATATTTGTTAAGTTCCTGGTCGAGTAATCACAATCTCAGGAAATATTTCTTTGTAGTGATAAAAATGAGGTAGAGGCAACAACGATAGCTCTTTTAATTATTTAAATTAAGTCCCCCATGTTCAATTACTAAAAACTAATTGAATTACTAAGAATCGTGACAAGTAATGAATCGCCTCATTCAAACTGCCCTTGCAACTTATTTTCAAAACAATTCCCACTTTGCTTGATTAAATTCTACAGTTATTTATGCTTCTTTGAAACTAAACCTCAATTAAAAATTCGCTGAAATTTGCAGACATAGATAAATGTTTTGATATTGAGAAACTTCCTTCATAATTATTGTAATGCTTGACTGATGCAGTCCCAAAAAATAAAAGAGAGGGAAGAAAATCTAAAATCATCAAAAATTAAAAAGAGAGTAAAGATCCTCGTGCAGAAGATACTGAACCATTTGTAACATACATTGGCAAAGCAGAGTCAATTTTAGAAGTAGACTTTTGGAAACTGATGGCAAAGAAAAACAGAAAATCTTGATAAGTTTTCCCAAAATTCAAGAGAATCAATGTATCATATCAGTCTATAAATCACAGCAAAAGAGAAACCAGACACACTCGGAATCACTCTGTGTTGTTTTGATGTAGCACAAGGGCTTTAAATTCAATAGGGTAATGTCATTGGCACAACCATCTTTGGCTGCATTATTAATGAGTGTATCCCATCAAGGGATCAGAAGTGGGGATGCTCATTGTTATGACCAAGTGAGGAGGGAGAATCAGCTCCACTCATTTTAATCCCCTTTTGATCGGTTACAACAATTTTTTAAAAATTATAACTCACAGCTATTACATTGCAATTTAAATGTAATTAGCTAGATCAAAATGAAGGATCTAAATTATGAGATTTGTTTAGTATAAGAAAGCAATTTCACTACTTGCTTGTTACTAAAGAATACAAATGCACATATATAAATGCACAACTTGGGTAATAAGTTTAAAAAGAAAAAGGTGCTGATATAGCCTAGAAGTTTAGGCTATACTGGTTTTCAAAACTCTTTCGAGTGGTTTGGAGCTTTAGATATTAAACCTCAGGCCAATTGCTTAACTGTTGACTTGTATCCTATGGCAGTGGCAAAGTTTGTCGTTCTTGAGTTCTCAGTGAACAGCTATTGGCCTAATATACTTTTACACTGGCCATTGACATTGAGGTTGAGAAAGACGGAGGAGAATGAGGTTTTCAATGTACATTGCCTTTTCTCTCTCCCAACTGCTTCTGTGATAATAAGAAGTGTATATTATCCTTTTTTTTATTTTGAAGGGAGGTTTTGAGCCATAGGTTGTGAGCTATCTCTTCACAAACAATAAAGTAAACAGCTTGTGAGACCTTTGTTTTTTTTTAAATTTGGAACAATAGAAGCAGCATGAGTGAGTGGAGTCAGGCTGCTGCAGAATGAGGGATTTAGCTTAGCTTTCAGCAGTTGTTTGGGTTTATTGAAGCAAGTTGGGGAAGCTGCTACATCTCCTCTCTCTCTGCCACAGCTAAAAGCTTGGGTTCTCTCTCTACTGCCAGAATCGTATGTGAGACAATTTGTTTAACTGACTTTGCCTTTATCAAGGATGTATCTGTGGAGTGTTACTATATTGGAACAGTTGCGGTTTTGTAGATCGATAATCTATTTTTCCATTAAGTTTTCCAATAGACTTTACGTTATACTAGTTCTTTTGTTTGTATTTTAATGGGGTAAGAATAAAGTGTGTTTTTCTTAATGCCAAGTAGTACAACCAATTGAATTATATCTGGAACACAGAACCTCACACTTGCCTTTAAATAAGATAAAAGTTAGAGTCATGGCAATCTCCTTGATATATTTGAAGGGTGTTTGGTTGGTCCATAACTTTGCTGAAAGTAGCTGTTGCTGTATATCTACTTGCATATTTATAAGTCTGTTCCACTGTCATTCCAAACTAATCCCCCACAGGGAACCTTTCCTCTCCCACTGAGAAATCACCTTTTAATTGTGAATTAGTCAGTGCTGACTTCATTTCTGCTTTAACTCAGCCATATTTTCAAAGCAGTGAAAATCATAGTCAGATTGCTACCCCATTCCTACATTTTTGCATTAAAACTGAGCTTGTCCATGTGCATGGACATGGAAAAATCAGCCACAATATCGATTCACAACTCAGAAGTTATCTTATATGAAAGGAAAGGTTCTCTTGATTGTTAATGTTCTCAATTTAACATGTTTGATATGTTTATGTCCTTATTAATGAATGAGTCATTATTAAGATTATCTTCCGATTCAGATTTGATAATATCGACATGTAAAGGAATCTCTAAAGGAATATCTTTTATCTTAATAGAGTTCATTAGCCAGTTAAGTCGGGGATAATAATTTGAAGACCTGCCTTATATTGTATTTCTAAATTATATGCTTAGATCTTTACATGTATATGTTGTAGTCGATGAAGGTTTGCATGTGAGAGGTTTCTGATAATCTTTCTAATTGTTTGTGTCCGATGTGTGAATAGTGAAATGCTTGTCATGTAGGTGCATATGAAAACCATTGTATTCTGAAAACTAATGCAAGAGTCTCTCTTTTAATGTTGAAGCAGTTTGCCTGAGTTGTCATAAGGATCTTAGAGGCAAATGGGATCAGCTTATCATCTTGTAATAACCATGTTCCAAGACCTTTCTGGAATGCATCTCATTCCAACTTGGTGAACTTGATGAGATCATAATATTGAAGAATACACTTGCTGGATGATAGTGCATTTCTGGAAGATTGAGATGTGGGCCATTTCAATTATCTGTTTTTGGCGGAGAAGCAGAGACACCTTGATCACAAAATTCAGAATACATGGATGAAAATTTAAACAAACTGTGATAAGTCTGTAAATCAACTTCATCTTGCAGTGTAGATATTTTCTGATTTTTAAAAAATTTGGTAGAATCACTTCTAATATTGCTTGACAAGTGGTTTGAACCAAAAAATGATTTGGTTCATGTTTATGTGACATGTTTTACTGATGAAAACAGGACCATGTTTCCTTCCTGCTATAATGAGTTGATAGAGGTTTCTGTCAAGCTCATGTTTAGTTTTTCCAAAAACTGCAATGCCATTGGCAGTACATAGACATCTGAAAGATTCTCAATGGTACAAGTCACTTATTGTTCAGATATGTCCTGGCTGATGGATAACACAAGTGGTAGCTTGTGAAAGAGTATGTACCAATGTGTCATAAAACATGTCAGTTATTGTGACCCAAAGGAAAGATATATAGATCAATATCCATTGAGCTTGGAAAATTATTTGGTGCTGAGAATTTAGGATTTAGCTCTTGCAGGAGTGGAACCTTGTATGGACATCTCTTTAGTGCATTTTACCGTTGCTCAGGATCTAAACATACACAGAGTGATATTTTTCTTCAAAATACGAGTCGTAAAGATATGTCAAACATTATGATGTTCAGCTCTCCAAATGGTGTTTTACACCATGGAATTCAATTCCATTTTGTGAATGTGAATACTCTATTTATAGGGAGGATCAATGCCAGGTTGGGCATCATCTTTCAGATGAAACACTGCACTGATTTTAAAGTTGTCGATAGAGTCAAAGCAGTCTGGCAATAGGATAAAACAAACTTTCCAATAATAAGACTGTTTTTGAACCACATAGTAATACAAATTTGTAAATGCTCAATTGTTTAAATGTGGTCTATTGATGTACATATTGTCTTGCCTCTGTGGAAATGAAGTCTCATCTGGTAGAGCTCACCAGCCTCCTGGAGCAGTTCTGCATTACTCAAGCAAAAAACAAATCTTGTGTACAGGCTTAAAAGCCAGGGAAATGCTTCTGAATTCAATTAACAAGCCTTTTGGCACAATTTTACCTCCTGTCTTACGCTAAACAAAGGAATATTGGTAGGTCTGGGAATCTGCATTTGTCAAATGATAACCACAAGGATAGCTTGTGATATTGTGAAATTTCACCTGCATACCTGGAAAACAGCTGTATGACAAATATTTTTATCAGTTTTGTACGTAAAGCCACAAAATGTTGATATGCATTTATTTAATTCCAAATTTGAAAGGAGTAACTTTCACACTTTGTGTTGACTATTTTTCTGATTGATAGAAAAAATCTTTTAAGTAACAATATATAAGTAACTCCAGTTTAAGTAAAGGAGTGCATTTTTAATTATCCTCCTTATTTATCAAAACATATGGAAGCATTGGTATAGTTTTTAATGTTTTAGCTTCTGTTCAATGCATTAAATGTGCATAAGATATAGATAGTTCAGTTGATATAGCAATAGCATATATAGCATTAAAATTGTAAAGTAAACTTGAATTAATATACAGATAAGCCTCTGAGGACTGTTGTGATATTTCTGTCTCTTTAGTAGTCATGTGATATGACTCTGCTAGAAGGTTGGAACTGGTGCAACTCAGAGCAGTGAGCCTTACCATCACGCATTTGGCATCAATAAACCATTTGACATTAATAAACATTGTTCAAAATAAACACTCAAGTCTGGCCAGAATTTCCATGACTAACAGAAGGTCCTGGGAGAAAATATGGTACTATCAGTGGAGACACAAATTTGGGGCAGATGCTGTTTTTCTCGGATGAATCTGAAGAAACATGAGGCAGAGTGAACAGCTAAGAGTCACGGTTGAGGAACCACAAGGTAAATATCCTTAGAGGACTTCAGAATACTGTAAGTTGCAAGTTTACCAGAATGGAGGTATATTGCAAATGGCGGAAAGTCAGCCAAGCTTCCCAAAGTCTTCTGTAGCCCTTTGACATCATTGAAGAACCAATACAGGCACATAGATGGGAGTTACAGAAGACACATTTGCAAAGGTACAGGAGAGCCTTGAATCCCTATTCAAAGCAGCAACATCTGCATATCAGTTTCTTTTATGTAGAGTGGACCCCAATGCTAAAGATGTCCTCATTTGACGAGATGTCGATGAAAACTCAGCAGATCTGCAGTTTGTCCTGACAATAATCAAAGCTGATTTTAGTCCCAAGAAGGACTTGATCATTGAAATGTGCCTGGTTCAAGCAGGTGGTCCAGTACATGAGGTAGGCTGAGGTATAGTACAAAACCAGGAGCGTGCATTGATGATTCAGTGTAACTCACTGGTCAGTCCTAGTCTGCTGTTAAGCTGGACCCAAACATGAGCTCTTCATCCAACAAAAAGCTTGCCAAGTTCAGGGAAACATCGTAAAATGTTGACGCTGTGCTGCAACAAGGCAACACAAGCAAAAAGATTGACCAGCAAATGTTTTTGCGATTGCAAAGTTAAAAATCACACAACATCAGGTTATAATTGAACAGGTTTATTTGGAATGACTAGCTTTCAGAGCGCTGCTCCTTCATCTGGTAGCTAGTGGGGCAGGATCATAAGACACAGAATTTATAGTAAAAATTCACTGTGTCATGCAATTAAAATGATATATTGAACAAACCTAGATTGCTGTTAAGTCTTTCATCTTTTAGAATGGGATGCAGGTTTCAGTTCATTAATATGTAAATCCCAGAAATTCTTTTAAGTCACATTCTCGAGATAACTTAAGGTTTTATTTTAAAACAAGGTGACATCTCAGCTCAGACTTCCTACTTTGGAAATAGAACCAGTCTGACTCAAGATTGGAACACAGACAGATTCTAACCTCACACCTTTAAAGTATTGCCTGAGCTATCACCTTTTATTATAAAACCTTGAGTTATCTCAAGAAAGTGACTTAAAAGAAGTTCTGGGATTTACATATTAATGAACCAAAACCTGCAACCCATTCTAAAAGATTAAAGACTTCACAGCAATCTAGGTTTGTTCAACATATCATTTTAATTACATGACACTTTTGCTATAAATTCAGTGTCTTATGATCCTGCCCCACTAGTTAATTGATGAAGGAGCAGCGCTCTGAAAGCTAGTACTTCCAAATAAACCTGTTGGACTATAACCTGGTGTTGTGTGACTTTTAACTTTGTCCACCCCAGTCCAACACCAGCATCCTCCACATCTTCGCTATTGCAGATTTAGGAATTTTCAGCAATTAGGCAATGCATGATCATTTCTTGAAATGAATCAATGCCTGGCTGAAATATGAACCCCAAAAAATTAACAAGAGGAAGATAGGGAAACTCCACACTTTCTTGGTCAAGTGGAAAGGATATTGGAGCGGGAGGGGGAGGATCCAGTTGTTGTGGTCCACGTTGGGCCTAACAACATAGGCAAAGCTAGGGTGGAGGACCTGTTTGGGGATTATCAAGCACTAGGAAGGAAGTTGAAGTACAGGTCCTCAAGGGTCATAATCTCTGGATTACTGCCCGAGCCACGTGCCAATTGGCATAGGGATAAGAAAATTAGGGAAGTAAACACGTGGCTAAGGGATTGGTGTGGGAAAGAGGGATTCCACTTCATGGGGCATTGGCATCAGTTTTGGAACCGGGGGGATCTGTACCGTTGGGATGGTCTTCACCTGAACCGATCAGGTACCAATGTTCTAGCAAAGAGGATAAATAGGGTGGTCAGTAGGACTTTAAACTTCTGAGTTGGGGGGAAGGGAAAGTGAAAGTGACAGGGAGTATGGAGTTAAATGGAAAGATAAGCAGCAGGATAGCATGTGTGCAGGCGGATTTAAACTTAAGGCAGACTGGGAATGCAGCAAAAAAGGAAGGATAACTTAGGAAATCTTATGACTTCCAATATCTCCAATGATAAGAAAGTTAGCATTAATACACTTTACCTGAATGCTCGTAGCATTTGTAACAAAGCAGATGAACTAATGGCACAGATCATCGTGATTGTTTATGATGTGGTAGGCATCACAGAGACGTGGTTGCAGGGGGGTCAGGACTAGCAGTTAAACATCCAAGGATTTTCAACTTATCGAAAAGACAGGGAGGCGGGCAGAGGGGGCAGGGTTGCCTTGTTAGTTAAGAACAAAATTAAATCTATGGCACTGAATGACATAGCGTCGGATGATGTGGAGTCTGTGTGGGTGGAATTGAGGAACCACAAAGGCAAAAAAACCATAATGGGAGTTATGTACAGACCTCCTAACAGTAGTCAGGACCAGGGGCGCAACATGTACTGGGAAATAGAGAAGGCATGTCAGAAAGGCATGGTCACGGTGATCGTGGGTGGCACGGTGGTACAGTGGTTAGCACTGCTGCCTCACAGCGCTAGAGACCCGGGTTCAATTCCCGCCTCAGGCGACTGACTGTGTGGAGTTTGCACGTTCTCCACGTGTCTGCGTGGGTTTCCTCCGGGTGCTCCGGTTTCCTCCCACAGTCACAAAGATGTGCAGGTCAGGTGAATTGGCCATGCTAAATTGCCCGTAGTGTTAGGTAAGGGGTAAATGTAGGGGTATGGGTGAGTTCCGCTTTGGCGGGGCGGTGTGGACTTGTTGGGCCGAAGGGCCTGTTTCCACACTGTAGGTAATCTAAAAAAAAATCTAATTACTTCAATATGCAGGTGGACTGGGTAAATAATGTTGCCAGCGGATCCAAAGAAAGGGAATTCATGGAATGCTTACAGGATGGCTTTTTGGAACAGCTTGTCATGGAACCCACAAGGGAGCAGGCTATTCTGGACCTAGTGCTATGTAATGAACCAGACTTAATAAAAAATCTTAAAGTAAGGGAATACTTAGGAAGCAGCGATCATAATATGATAGAGTTCAGTCTGCAGTTTGAAAGAGAGAAGGCAAAATCGGATATAATGGTGTTACAGTTAAAGAAAGGTAATTATGAGGGCATGAGAGAGGAACTGACGAAAAGCGACTGGAAGCAGAGCCTAGTGGGGAAGACAGTAGAGCAAAAATGGCAGGAGTTTGTGGGTGTAATTGAGAACACTATACAGAGGTTCATCCCCAAGAAAAGAAAGATTATCTGGGGAGGGATTAGACAGCCATGGCTGACAAAGGAAGTCAGGAAATGTATGAAAGAAAAAGAGAGATCCTATAAAGTGGCCAAGAGCACTGGGAAATCAGAAGATTGGGAAGGCTACAAAAACAAACAGAGGATAACAAAAAGAGAAATAAGGAAGGAGAGGATCAAATATGAAGGTAGGCTAGCCAGTAATATTAGAAATGATAGTAAAAGTTTCTTTCAATACATAAGAAACAAATGACAGGCAAAAGTAGACATTGGGCCACTCAAACTGATGCTGGAGCCTAGTGATGGGAAATAAGGAAATAGCTGGAGAACTAAATAAGTACTTTGCGTCAGTCTTCACAGTGGAAGACATTAGTAATATCCCAACAATTAAAGGGAGTCGGGGGCTGAGTTGAGTATGGTTGCCATTACAAAAGAGAAAGTGCTAGAAAAGCTAAAAGGTCTTAAAATTGATAAATCTCCTGGTCCCAATGGGCTACATCCTAGAGTTCTGAGGGAGGTGGCTGAGGAAATAGCGGAGGCATTGGTTGAGATCTTTCAAAAGTCACTGGAGTCAGGGAAAGTCCCGGATGATTGGAAGATCGCTGTTGTAACCCCCTTGTTCAAGAAAGGATCAAGACAAAAGATGGAAAATTATAGGCCAATTAGCCTAACCTCGGTTGTTGGTAAAATTCTAGAATCCATCATTAAGGATGAAGTTTCTAAATTCTTGGAAGAGCAGGGTCGGATTAGAACTAGTCAACATGGATTTAGTAAGGGGAGATCGTGCCTGACAAACTTGTTGGAATTCTTTGAAGAGGTGACAGGTAGGTTAGACCAGGGAAACCCAGTGGATGTGGTCTATTTAGACTTTCAAAAGGCCTTTGATAAGGTGCCATACGGGAGGCTGCTGAGCAAGATGAGGGCCCATGGTATTCGAGGTGAGCTACTGGTATGGATTGAGGATTGGCTGTCTGACAGAAGGCAGGGAGTTGGGATAAAAGGTTCTTTTTCAGAATGGCAGCTGGTGACAAGCGGTGTCCCGCAGGGTTCAGAGTTGGGGCCGCAGCTGTTCACGTTATATATTAATGATCTGGATGAAGGGACTGGGGGCATTCTAGCAAAGTTTGCCGATGATACGAAGTTAGGTGGACAGGCAGGTAGTACTGATGAAGTGGGGAGGCTGCAGAAGGACCTAGACAGTTTGGGAGAGTGGTCCAGGAAATGGCTGATGGAATTCAATGTAAGCAAATGCAAGATCTTGCACTTTGGAAAAAAGAATACAAGCATGGACTACTTTCTAAACAGTGAGAAAATTCATAAAGCCATAGTACAAAGGGATCTGGGAGTGCTAGTCGAGGATTCTCTAAAGGTAAACATGCAGGTTGAGTCCGTGATTAAGAAAGCAAATGCAATGTTGTCATTTATCTCAAGAGGGTTGGAATATAAAAGCACCGTTGTGCTACTGAGACTTTATAAAGCTCTGGTTAGGCCCCATTTGGAGTACTGTGTCCAGTTTTGGTCCCCACACCTCAGGAAGCACATACTGGCACTGGAGCGTGCCCAGCGGAGATTCACAAGGATGATCCCTGGAATGGTAGGTCTAACATACGAGGAATGGCTGAGGATCCTGGGATTGTATTCATTGGAATTTAGAAGATTAAGGGGAGATCTAATAGAAACTTACAAGATAATACATGGCTTGGAAAGGGTGGATGCTAGGAAATTGTTTCCGTTAGGTGAGGAGACTAGGACCTGTGGACACAGCCTTAGAATTAGAGGGGGTAAATTCAGAACAGAAATGCAGAGACATTTCTTCAGCCAGAGAGTGGTGGGTGTGTGGAATTCATTGCCATGGAGTGCAGTGGAGGCCGGGACGCTAAATGTCTTCAAGGTAGAGATTGATAAATTCTTGATGTCACAAGGAATTAAGGGCTACAGGTAGAATGCGGGTAAGTGGAGTTGAAATGTCCATCAGCCATGATTGAATGGCAGAATGGACTCGATGGGCCAAATGGCCTTACTTCCACCCCTATGTCTTATGGTCTTATGGAAAGTGTTGACCTCTTCGTAGAATATCATCATCAGGATCAGTGCTTTTGGTCAATATTGAGAGTTAAGATTTTGCTATTAATTCCTTTTTTGATTCAAGAGCAACAAGTACTTTGCCATCTGACAATTTAGAATGGCTTTGCACAGTGAGCCTTTGTGCACCAAACATTCCCATCCAAATTCTGGGAGGCTGCACCCTTTCAGTGAAAAATCATTTTGAAACAACACTTAGCTACAATGGTAAAGTGATTAAGGAATCTATTTACATTTTACAGAATCATAATAAGTCCTTGTTAAGTTACAAGGTGTATCCAACTGGGCCTTCTACAGTAGCTAATTGACACTGTATAAATTAAAGACACTCCATGCCAAATGATGACTATATTCCATTTGTGAGGATTTAATTCAGTCTTTCCAAGAATGCAAATTTTGATCCAGGCAAGACTAGGTCGTATCTTGGGAAGATTTTCCTTCGATTGAAGTTTCATATCGAGAAGATCGGATGAAATTTCTGTGAAATAACATAAGGTGAATCTGAAAATGCATTACTATTAAGCCTGGTTTGGTTGCTAAAGGAAGAAAGTTCCATGGTACTTCACACTTCAGCAACTGATGCAGGACATCAAGATACCTCTTTAACTCTTCTAAACCAGAGAGAGCAAAATTCTTTACCTAATCCTCAGATGATACCATTGTTTAAAAGAAAACTACAACTCTGGCCTGAACTTGTATGAAGAAAAGAAGAACTCAGATTAAAATAAAATTATTTAGAAAACGTTCAATCAACCAGATGTAAGATATAGTTATGCTTTCAAATTATGATACTTAACCAACCCCACCTCCCGCATTTAAATGACAAATAGAGAAAGAATTATTCAAAATCACATGAGCTAATGGCCTTGCCATTATCATGATACTGTTAAGTGCTCAGTAAGGTTTCAGTTGATGTTCCCATCCTCTCCTGCAGCAATCAAAAGTACACAGACAAACATGATGCTGGTGACCCTCTTCCCTCAATTCCAAAAATAAGCATGCCCCCGAACCATGTCAAAAGAGTGCAATACATAAAGAACAAGATAGTTTTATTTCCCAGCTTGAAAGTTTGCTCAACTGCATAAAAGGCAGCCAAATGTCATATTCTTCTCTTCTGCAAATCAATAAAAAAATGAGACAAATAATGCTCCTTCCTGTGCTCAGAACGTATGACCCTCACATAAGAAATATGGCATCCGCTGACACAATACAATAACGAGATGGATTGACCACATAAGAAACACTTAAAAACTACAACATAAATTATATGCTCTTCTGCATTATGAGGCCCACTTAATCGCCATGCCTTGCAAATGTAAAATTGAACAAAATTAAGTGCATTAAAAAGAAAGCAATATAAGCATAATCTGCTAAACTTTAATATTGCTGGAGTTTATGGGGAACAGAAATCAGTTGGGCCGAATGGCATGTTTTTATGATATGAATTTTTTCATATCCATGGGATGGTAACAAAAACTGTGAGAGCAAAGCTTGACTACCTTATAATTGGTATCTGACCTAAAATCCAACATTTGATATTGATATTTGTCCTTATTGCCTGTTTTAACAATATACAGTTTCCATGTTGTATAGTATTTATTCTGCTTGATCTGTTTCATGCGCTGGATGTCGCACCAACATGAACTGTCACTGCATTCGACATGAGGGCAAGTGATAATAAATTATTGCAATGTAGTTACAACAAGTTGATTGTGAAACTATTTGCAATTAATTTCAGGGAACTGGACAATTCTGTCAATGCGGTTATTAATATGAATCTGCTCATTATAATCCAAGCATAACACTGGGGAAAAGGGAAACAAAGGTCGGGCAGTAAAACCTTTGAAGATTATTGGTATTGCATCAAAACTGATTACATCTTGTTCAGAATCAAATTTATCTGACATTTTGTTTGTTTAATTTACATGTAAAATACACTGTTCCCATCAGTTTGGTTGAAATAGCATGCCTGACTTCATAAGTATTACAAAAATGAAGCAGATTGGAATTTACCTGAGACAGACATTGACTCCTATTTCAATATGGTTAATGCAAACATAGTATCATAGGGCCACATATTTCACCATGTAGTGAATACTGCTTTGCATGAGAAATTTCAATTCCAGTATGGATGTATGGAGCTGAGTCAAACATTATGTAAAGCTGATGAAGCTCATAGACACGCTGAATGGAATTGAGTTTTTTTTATTCAAGTCTCAAACTCACCTGAAGTGACACTGAGCAGTAGAAATGAATTCCAAACTGAATAAGAAATCGAGACTGATCTGGATTGATCTTTCCTCAAGAGGTCAAAATACGACAAACAAATGAGATGACAAGGGAGATAGAAATTAAGATAAAAAAGAAAAAAGTTGTGCTCATGACAAGTGTCAGAAAGAAAACACAATTGTGAACCAAGAGGAATAAAGAAGGTTCAGAAGGCATGTGGAAATGCATATTAGAAAAGGAAAGAGGAATTATGAGAAAAGATTGGGAGCCAACAGAATGGGAATCATGAAATTTTCTAAAGATATATAAATAATAAAAGAATAGTAAAAGGAGGGATAGGACCAATTATGGACCAAAAAGGGGAACATTACATGGATTGCTATAGGGGTCATGGCCAAGGTGTTAAGTTACAGAGGAACCTCGAATATCCGAATCTCGATTATCCGAATATTGGATTATCTGAAGATGATTTCAACATCCCGCAAAAATTTTACATTAAAGAGCTAAGTGTATTCAATTTCCCTGTATTGAAGAAGATGTGAAAACGCTGGCAAAACCAAACAAACACAAACAATTCAAGCATTAGCAACCGGATTTTTTTAAGTCAGTGTTGTTACACAGCCTTTTGCAAAAGTAAGTGTTTTACAGTATTCCCGTCACTTTACAGGACTGTTCATTAAAAAAAAGGCTGAGAATGTAAACGCATACCCAAAGCGGGGCTTCCATCTTTCTATCACGAGACTGAGTTTCTGGAAACTGATACTGTAAATGGTCTTGAGATCATAGAAGCTGTTCAGGACCTTATTTAATGCTGGGATTTCATGGTAAGGGTTTAGTTCTTCTCATTTTAACTTGTAATTTGCAGACTTCAAAGATTAGTTTGTTTAAATGGCAGACTCATTAAAATTATAGATTTAAACAAATTCTCTGGTGGAGTACACTGTTAGATTAATATGGCTTTCCCTGTTTAAGCTAAAATCGATTATCTGAATAATCAATTATCCAAACGAAATAGTGCCCGTCCATCTCATTCAGATAATCGAGGGTTCCTCTGTAATCCCTTGCATCTGAATTTATCAAGGAGGTAAATTTTATCCCAGCATGGTACAGAACAGGAAGAAGGGTTAGTGATCTTTGAGAAGATTTGTAGCTCAGGATTGATGATAAGTATGTCAGTTAGCTTACTGAGCTTGAAGGTTTGTTTTCAGACATTTTGTCATCAGTGAGAGTCTCTGGTGAAATGTTATTGGTCATGAGAAGGGTTCACAATTGATGATGAAGGAGGACTAGATAGATAGACTGTTGGTGCTTAAAGTGATGAGGCACTGGGACTGGATGAGGCACTGGGCATCCAAAGATATTAAATTACAGGGCATTATCCACAATCTTTCATTTTCCCTAGACTCTAGGGAAGTGCCAGGAGACTGAAGAATTGCAAACATCATGTCCTTGTTCAAAAAGAGTTCCAGGATAATTTCAACAATTATAGACCGATCAGTTTAATTAGAATGGTGGGAATACATCTAGAACCAATTACTCAGAATAGAATTAGTAATTGCATGGAAAAAGATAGATTTCAAAAAGGGAAATTGTGTTTAATTAGTTTGCTGGTGCTTTTGAAGAGCTAACAGAAAAAAAGTTGATGAAGGTAATTGTGTGGGTGTACATGGACTTGTAGAAGATACTCAAGACAGTGCCACACAACAGACAGGTGACAAAAAATATAGCTTGAGAAATAAAAAGGAGAATAGAAAGTTGATGCCAAATAGGCTGGGTAATGACCAATGGATTTTTTTTTGAGCAGGAGGAATGTCTGTGATGAAGCTCTGTAGGCACTTGTATAGGTACATGAAAATAATATAAAGAACTATGGACGCTGGAAAGCTGAAATATTCAGTTCCAATGAAGGGAAACTTGACTTGAAACACTAACTCTACTTTTTCTCTGCAGATGCTGCTAGACCTGCTGAATTTCTCTCGCAATTTCTGTTTTGTTGATATAGGAAGCATTGTTTTTCCTAATAAATAATAGCGATCCAGATCTTGTTGTACAGGGGACAATTTCAAAGTTTGTGAAAGCAGAGAAGTGTGAGGTGATGCATTTTGTGACCAAGACCATTAACAGACCACGTGAAATAGGGACTACAATTCTAAAGGGGTTGCAGAAACTGAGAGACCTGCACAGATTATTGAAAGGGGCAGAAAAGGTGGCAATAACAGTTAATAAAGCAGTTAATAAAACAGTTATAGGCTTTACTATTAAGGGTGTGGAGTTCAAGACCAAGGAGGTCATGTTGATCTTATGCAAGAACTTGTTGGACCTTAGCCAGAGTATAACAAACTGCCTGGGTGCCACACTACAGAAAGTATGTGAATGCATTGGAGAAATTGCTGACAAGATTTACAAAATATCTCCAGCAACGAGTAACTTCAGCTCGTAGGATGAATCCCAGTCTTTGTTGGGAGAAAGAGGTTAAGAGGAGATCTGACAGAAGTATTTGAATTCATGAGTGGACTGGATACAGCAGATTGGGAGAAATTGTTCCTGCTTGTAAAATGAGCAATAACGAGAAGCACAGATTTAAAGTGAATTTGCAAAAGAAACAAATGTGATGTTGGAAAAATGTTTTTGCTCACAAGAAGTGGCTGGGGTCTCAAATGTAATGCCTGAAAGTGTAGTGGAGGTAGATTCAATTGAGGCATTCAAGAGGATATGGATAATTATTCACACATAAATAATGTGCAAGCTTACTGTGAAAAGGGAGGCAAATGTCACAGTGATCCTTTGGAGAGCCATTGCAGAGACGATAAGCCAAATGTTCTCTTTATGTGCTTCCACACACTGTGATTCCATGGCTTTACATGACTTCAGATAAATTGCTGTAAGTCTACAACATCTTCAGTTCCTGCCAAATTAGGTTTACGGAAATCTACAGCAAATAGCAAGTGCACAGCCCTGTGTACAATAAATATAGTGAGTTCAAGATCCTAATGCGACCTTGAAGGAACTTAGTACTATTATCGTTCAATAAGAAAAAAATCATGACTTTAACATTGTAATTTAAATGTTTCAACGTGAAATAGAACATAATAAGTGGGGTTGACCTAAGACAGCCATTTACAAAATTCAATCTAGAAGGTGTGTAAAAGGAGCCAAAGATTTCTGAATTTCTCTGCATTTTTATGGCCAGTTGAGGAAGGATTATTTGCCTTCCCTCTTTATAAACCCATATCTGTTAGTCACAACAAATATTTTAATTTATTTTAGCACACAACTATGACACTTCAATTAAAGCACAGTACTAGTCAAAATTAAGAAGCAAATTACAAGGCATCTTGAGTGAAGAAGAGAAAATTTACTACTTACCAAACCCAAGAAAAATAATAAAACACACCAAACACAAGAAAGACATGTTTTAAAAGCATGGGTACAGGCAGGAAAATAAGAATTGCACAGTTTAAATGACCTTAGAGAGCTTGAAGTGATGTTTTTCATTGGACACCGCAATTGTTTAATTGTTGACCCATATCCTCAGCAGTGATGAGATCTTTGAATCCTTAGTGAATATTTGTTTCCCAACTTGATTCTTTGCCAGAGGTACTCTTCTGAAACAAGGAGAGAGAGAAAGCTCTTGTTACAAATTCAATTTCCTTCTCTCTGCTCTGCTGTTCAAAAGCAGCTACTGAAATATGGTTCATTTATATCATCTCAGCTCTGGTTCCATTGTCTTACCAAACAATACTGTTTCAGTCAAAGTTTCATGTCTAATATGTGCAAATTATCAGAGAAATGTGACTTAAAACAAGACATACCAATTTCCTGATGCTTATTTAATTGGCTTGTTGGTTGCCTTTAAATGAAATCTTAATTTCAGCATATACAATTTTGTTTATTCCAAAACTGGTTTCCTGGACTTGCCTCAAACTGTGGTCAGGTAATCCTGCCAGCCATTTTAGGTCAATATTTGTTCAACCTCTAAAATAATTTTAATCCATGAATGGTCTCATCTGTTGATATAAGATGAAAGTTAAAATTTGAGGAACAACATTTACCACATTTGTAACAGTATTTGAAAATGTACGAACACATTATTTATTTTGCTTCATACTAGAAAAGATGTTACCCTCTTCCCCACAGACTCTCCAAAGAAGATTGTTTTAATTTCCTCTCAGGAGAATTAAAATTCCAGTCAGACCTGAATTAAAAAGAAAATCATTACAGAGATTTAGACATTGCTGGCTGGGCTAGCTGCATATCTCTAGCTGTCCTTAACCAGATGATAATGAACCACCTTCTTGAATCACTGTCATCCATTTGTTATAGATACATCCACAATGCTGGTAGGGAGGGAGTTCCAGGATTTTGACCTACTGACAGTGTTATCGCCAACTTTTCTGTCTAGATAATGTGAGATTCAGAGAAGAACTTTGATGTGGTGGTGGTTCCACGTATATGCTGCCTTTTTCCTTCTCGATGGTAGTTGTCAGTTTTAAAAATGTTGTCAAAACAACCCTGGTGAATTTCGGCTGTGCATCTCTTAGTTAACAAATATTGCCACTACTGAGCATTAATAGGACAAAGTGAAAGCTTACGGAGATGGTGTGAATCAAGCGCATTTGTTTCTCCTGGATGTTATCAAGCATCAAATGTAGTTAGAGCTGCCCCCATCTAGACAAATGGGAGTATTCCATTACAATCCTGATTTGTGCCCAGTGAATTGTGGACAGACTTTGAGGGGTTAGGATGTGAGTTATTCACTGAAGGTTTTCTTGCTGCTGACCTGCTTTTGTAGTCGTTGTGTTTGTATAGCTAGTCCAGTTTCATTTCTTGTCAATGGCAACCCACAAGATGTTGGTAATGGGGCATTCAGTGATAGTAGTGGCATTGAATGTCAAGGGTGAAGGTTAGAATCTCTATTGTTGGAGATGGTCAATGCCTGGCACTTGTGTGGCACAAATATTACTTGCCACTTGTCAAGCTAAACATTATGCAATCATCAATGAACATCCTCACTTTTGACTTTCCAATAGAGGGAAGATAGTTCAAAACTAGAAGACACAATTTTAAGGTGAGAGGAGAAAGAATTAAAACGGACATGACTGTAATTGTTTCATGCAGAGGGTGGTTTGTTTGTGGAATGAACTGCCAAGTGAAGTGGTAGATGTGGGTACAGTTACAACATTTAAAAGACATTTGGACAGGTACATGAATAGGAATGATTTAGAGGGATATAGGCCAAACACAGGCAAATGGAATTAGTTTAGTTTGGGAAACATGGCTGACATGGATGAGTTCTATGAAAGGGTCTGTTTTCTGTGCTCAATGATTCTATGACTCTATAAGCAGCTGAAGACATTGAGGCCAAGGACAATAGCCTGAGGAACTCATAAATGATCGCCTAATGGAGCCAGAGATGTTAAAAATGATCTGCCAGTTCTAGGCCAGTATGCATGCTGCTGTTCAATAGAGTAGTTTGTAATCAGGTACCGTCATAATCTGGCAGCCCCAGGGCAGGCAAGATGAGTTATTAAATTGAAAGGGAGCTTTTTCCTAATCTTCACAGGAAAGCACACTGTGGACTGATTATATACAAAGTAAAGTTTCATCTTCACTTTCTCAAAATAATGCTCTTGCCCTTTCTTTGACCTCTTCAGTGTCCTTCACAAATAATGCCTGGCCTCTTTGAGTGAGCCCGTCAAGTGCCAATAGTGGAATTGTCACCAATCAATATTTTGGGATGGTGATCAATTTCATCCAGAAACCAGGTTCAGATGGCCAAAACCACTGCACTGCAGAAATTCACCAAAGACCCTCCGACAGCACCTTCCAACCCATGACCATTTTCATCTAGAAGAACAAGGGCAGCACATACATGTGAACACCATCACCTGCAAGTTCCCATCGAAGCCACTCACCATCCTGACTTGGAAATATGTTGTCATTCCTTCACTATTGCTGGGTCAAAGTCCTGGAATTCCCTTCTTAGGGGCATTGCAGGTCTATATACAGGACATGGATTGCAGCAGTTCAAGAAGGCAGCTCACCACCACCTTCTCATGGGCAACTAGAGATGGGCAATAAATGCTGGCCAGCCTGTGACACCCAATCCTATGAATGAATTAATAAAAAACGCAGGTGCCTTATGGATGATTCCAAAACTAAATTATAACAATGTAAGAGATAGGAGCCAGAACTGGTTATTCTGCTCATTGAGCCGGCTCCCCTAATGGAATAGATCATGGCTGTCTTCCAACCCATACCATTTTTATACAATAATCCCATATCCCCTGATAGCTTGAATATTGAGTAATTAATCAATCTGTCTTAAATATATTCAATGATTGAGCTTTCACATCCTCAGCAGGAGAGAATTCCAAAGATTAGTAACTCTCTGATTGAAAAAGGCTCCTCCCCATCTGAATCCCAAATGATCAACTTCCAATTCTGAAACTTCTGGTTCTTGACACTCAGTCAGAGGAAATAGTCTTCCTGCATCCACCCTATCAAGCCCTATAAGAATTGCCATAGGTTTTCATATCACGTAGTCTTGGAGTAATATCATCGGAGTTTTTTTGGTGGTCTGTGTTTTATAATTGATTTTACCATAATATACCTCTGACAGATGATGTATAAGGCATTAGTGAGGCACTAGTAACCTGGAACGAAAGTAGAAATTGCTGTAGAAATTCAGCAGGTCTGGCAGCAGTTGTGGAGAGCAAGTTATTGTTTTGGGTCCAGTGACCCCTTCTTCGGTCTTTCACCTAGAGTTGGGACTTGCCTTCCCGTTGGACATGAAGAGGGTCAGTAGAGGCTACCGGACAAAAAACAGCATTTGGTGGTGGAGACGTAAAGAGTGGATTGGAAGCCACAGTAGGACCTCAGAGGTTTAGGAGTCAGGGTTGAGTGGTGGTTTCAGATCATGGTGGTTGACCAGCAGGCTCAATGGTAGTTAAATGTAAAGGAACATAGCCTGTTGTATCTAACAGTTTTCACCTGGGTGTATCTGCTATATTTTCCAAGGTTCAGTAGTTAAATTTGAAGAAGTTAAATAACAATGAAGCCTGCACCCTGATACGAATATTGCAAGTGTCTCCTTGAAGTGACTTATTTTGCCACCTGTGGTCCTAGCTCTATCAAAACCTACATGAGCATGTCAGACAGGTATAGTGACAGGACTCTGCTTTTTAAAATCTAAATCACCCCACATTTATTTTTTGATTAAAATTCTCCCCTTTATGTTTAAAAGACCAAAAAGAGAATTGCATTGAACAATTAAAGTTTTATCAAGAACCTGCTGTAGAGAAGGGGCAATTGCAATAAGATGGATATGCTTCATTACACATCATATGGTATTGATTTCATGCCAGATCAGATTTAGGCTAACTCTTGAAGTGTCAAGTTAATGACAAATAGGTTAATTGCATCGTTGGATCAGGTCACTGTGAGCCTGTATGCCTCCTCTGGTCAAATGGCTCCTTTCAATTGTACACCTGACAAAGCCAATGACTTTTTCTTTGACCAACTCATATGTGACCTGCTTTCATTGTAGGGTATACAGCTGAATGTGTCAAACCCAAAAAGCCATTCCATTTACTTACATCTTTAACAGCAAGTTTTCAGTTTGGATTCTATCCAACACAATTACTTTGTTCTTTCAAAAGTCATTTCAGAATAAAAATGTCAATTAATTTGAAATGTACAGAAACTGGATTCAGATCAAGATGAGAAAACTTGTTTTCTTCAAGATCCCAGTTTATGGCATGTTCAAATGATCAAAATTGTCCAAAGTCCAATGCTGTTTAATGTTATTTCTTCAAGTCTTTCATTGAACAAGCATTCTCAATTCCAGTTGCCTCACTATGAACATGACCAGGTAACATGATAAATCACTTGTTTCCAAATAGACTAGTTATATAAGCCTGTGACTATATGTACATGTTTGTTTAACTTAACTCTATACAACTTTTCATATCAGATGATGCAAAAGTATCATTTATGTTCTGCAAATTTGTCATGACAAATATTGTTCATATCTATTACAAACTAATTCTATAACATCAACAAATTAGATATGTCCATGAACTAATACCACATAGAACTAATCAGCATCAACTTCAGACACTACAAATGACAATGTTATATGTATAATGTCTTGACTATTACTAATTTATAACTATTAAAATTGCTCAAAATTGAATTTGAGTTTCAGTTAGTTTACTTTAAGGATCAGGCGCTTGACTGCTTGGATTGAAGAGGAGTGTTGTAGTAGCACAGGGAGAGAATTTCCAACTCAGAATTCCATGATCATTTTGAGTCATTTCCTCATGTGGGCTTTTATCTGACTCTGCTTTATGTCAGTTACCAACAGGAAATAGCCAAAAAGGCAATGTGCAATTACTCACGATTGGAAGAGTGCATGATGATAGCTGGCTATCACTACAGTTGAAAAGGAAGTGAGACCTTCTCTTCTGGTCTAGCTCAATTACTATAAGAGACAGAAAGTTGTTGGTCACTATTTGAATTTCTGCAATAGCTACTTGATTGCTTGAATCTCCTAATTGATTCAATTCTGTGTCATATGCCCTTACCTACAAAGAAATGCACAACACAAAGCTTTCATTGAGTAGAATTATTAGTAATCTTATAACTAATGGAAAAATGTAAGAAAAAAAGAAATGTAAGGAAGTAATAGAAGTTAAGCACAGTTTTAAAACTTAAAAATTGCTGCAACTCTATGGTATTTCATATTTGCTTCATTTGTCATTACTGTACATTACTGTCTGAGCAGAGAGATATTGGACTTGAAATCCAGACAATCTATTCTTGCAGGTTCAGGTTCAATAGCACTCTC
This sequence comes from Chiloscyllium plagiosum, assembly GCF_037043375.1. Classification (NCBI taxonomy): domain Eukaryota; kingdom Metazoa; phylum Chordata; class Chondrichthyes; order Orectolobiformes; family Hemiscylliidae; genus Chiloscyllium; species Chiloscyllium plagiosum. The sequence goes on from NW_028270151.1 coordinate 64,900,820, forward strand.
TAATATTAACTCTAATATGTAACTATTAAAGGATAATTGATTTGCATGAAATAGGCTGCAAAAGACACACTTCAAGTTTTTTCTCTGATACCTAATAGCACGAACAAAAAATTTGCCTCACCCTATGAATGTGTAAGTGTTGCTCAGATTCACCCAACTTGCAGTCCGATGCATATTCCTCTTGGACAGTCTGTACAAGCAGGAACCCCTGATGTAAAGCAGTCCTGCCGCCTTGTTCTCATCAGTTTTTTTAAAAGGTGAATGGAGGTGCCACATATTTTTGTCTTCCCTGTTCACTTGGGAAATTGTGGTGGATGTGTGCAAGGTTACATTATGTCACAAGTTCCACTTGTGAACTAGTTATCAGATGTCTTGCTGGGTTGTTGTTTTTGATATTGATGCCTATTGTCCACCTGTAGTAGCCACTGATCATCACTGTGACACATGCTGGCCCTCAGGTGATAGCACCATTTTCCCCTGTCACCCAGTGTGAGACTTGATGTTTAGGGCCTTTTGCAAGCATCCTTGAAGCAGAGCTTTGGGCGTCTGACAGGTCTCAGTTTCTGGCAACCTCGCCATGCAGAAACTCTTGAGCTATGTACTACCTTCCATCCTGCAAATGTGTCTGAGGCAGTGCAATCGCCTCTGCTTGAAGAACATAGTCAGGAAGTTTGCCTTTGAGAGGACCATCACAGTTCCCTTGTCAGCCCAGATATTTCTATCCTTTCTTTTTCTTTTTAGGTTGTAGCTGTATCTGTAGCAGTTGAGACACAATGACTTATGGATTTAAATCCTCACTTGCACTGGTCATTAGCTGAATTTGACATAGGAAAATTGTACCTCAACAACACTGTTTGGTCATCAAATATGTTGGGTGTGCTCTTTCTTAATTGCTTCTCAATTTCAAGCTGCGACTGTGAAATACCTTGTCTTCTTACGTTAAGTCATTATCTAAATTTAGATTGGTGTAGTGTCACCTCACCAAGGGACCCCTAGCAGGCTATCCGCGACTGGAAGCAACTTTTTCTAGCACTACATAACACAAAACAAGAATGACGGCATGATGAGCCAGACCAATCCTTGGAAAGTACCTAAACTAGATTGAGTTGGGATATCTGATCACCATGGACGAGTTGGACTGAAGGGTCTGTTTCCATGCTGTACACCTGTATGACTGCCACTTCAATGATTTTATTCTTCAATGAGATGCCCAGAATGCACAGTACATGAGTTGATGAACTACCTTCCTTGCTAGCTGTAAGTCATCCACGTCCACAGCTCTTCAGGGTACCAAGAAAACAGCATCTCAATTCTGTGATGCTGCATTTATTGTCCCTGACTATAAGCATCGTGAAAACTGTAGCTATAGGAGAGGATGTCACATCTCATCTTTTAATCGCACTAAGTAAGAACCCACTGTTGGTTTCTCTTTATTGATTCATGGGGTGTGGGTGTTTCTGGTTAGGCCAGCATTTATTTTCCATGCCTAATTGCTCAGAGGGCAGTTAAGAGTCAACTATCTTATTGTGGGTCTGGAGTCACAAGTAGACCAGATCAAACAAGGATGGTGGTTTCCCTCCCTTAAGGTCATCAGTGAATCTGATGAGTGTTTCCTGACAATCAACAATGGATTCATGGTCATCATTAGACCTTTAGTTCCAGATTTTTTATTGAATTCAAATTCTACCACCTGTTGTGGTCAAGATCCCCAAATCATTATCTGGGTCTCTAGATTAACAGTCCAGTGATAATACCTGTCAGAGAATTTAGCCCAATTAATCAGAGATCACAAACACACAGATCGGACTGAGAACTGACAAGGATTTATTTAACAAACAGTGAGATCGTGGAAGAGACTTGACCCCACTGAAATAGTCATTGACAGCTGTTCAGAAGGAACCACAGCTTCTTCTCCAACCAGAGAATACAGTGAAGTTTTATACCCTTACAACACTGAAGTGTGAGATATGATATAATGGTGTGAGTTGTACAACAAAGAGAAATAAAGCTCATTCATTGAAGAGATTCAAGTATCTAGTGTCTCACAATGAGTTTCTTAATTTACTCAGGAGATTCCGATCCTTGGCTGGAGTAGGTGTTCATGGGTTTCATCCTGGTATCAAGGTGTTTGTATTATTGAGGGGGCAAGCGAAGTACCTTCGGTGCCTCCTTGTCTGGCCACACTCTGTAAAGGCTTGACACCTAGTGGGAGCAGCTGTGCCCTAAGGACATCAGAGGTGCTGGGCTATTCTGGGGTGCAAGGCTCATTATCAGTTAATCTGAAGAAGTATATTTCCCTTGGTCTGGAGCTGGATGAGTCATGTCCTGAGGTCTGTGTGATATCCAGGGCAGCTGGTTTGGCCAATTTATGGCATTGTGGGTAGGCTTAGTGGCTAATTGCAGACATTTTGTGTTGTCTGTTATGCAGCCATGTCATGGGGAGGCCAGGACCCGTATTTTCTTCCACAATACCACAGGGCATTGCCTAACTGGCCAGCAACTTCTGTTACCTCAAATCCAGAGTGACAGACACTAATCTTTATACAGAACTTGATACATGCATGGAGAAAGCAGCCACCACCTTTGACTTACTTATGAATGTGCATGCACTAATGTCAGATTGACTTTTAGAACCAAGATTTTGGATTATGAGACCAGTGTTCCCTGCACTGATCAAATATAAAGCTGATAGAAATAGCTGTTTTGAGGCAAGCTGATCATACATCAGCTAAGCTGATAGCTTTGCTGAACCATATACCTTGTAACACATCAATCAAACATTACTTCTTTATGGTAAGCAATTGACTTTGTAACAGATAGGTCAATTGCGCGTTAAAAGGCTAGAAATTCAGCTATGGTGGCCATTTTTAAATGGCATGATTAAAAGGGAAGAAATGGTTAAGAATGTCAAACTAATGAGGATCTTTAGTGTTTTCTATCCCAGGCAACTATGAGTGTTCAAATGCTGAATATTGTCAATCGAATATATGATATTGACATTAAGTGAAGAAAAGCATGTGGTTATTGTGCAGGACACTGGAGTTGAAGTACAAGATCAATCATGATAGTGTGAAATGGTGGAAAAGTTTTGGTTAGCATGAATGACTTACTCCTTATCATAGGGTCCAAATTAGAGGAAGTTAGAAAGCCACAAGGGATCTGTTCCATGTTTTACATTTCTTTTAAGGCACATTGGGGACTCAAGGATTAAACATTCCACTGCCAAAAAGACTCACTGCAGTATCAGTTGGAAGCCTGTCCTCTTACAATATAGACAGAACATCTCAGTAGGGAGGAGGTTGACTGTATCCCAGAAGAGGAGTTTAGTGGAGCCACACATATGGATTCTCCTGTATCCTCAGAAAGAGGGATTTGTCCTTCCCAAGCAAGACTGATAGCCTTGGTCACAACCTTGTTAAACTGCCGCCTGCTCCCATTGTCTTACTTCCTTTCCATGTTAGCATAGGTACGTGCTATTGAGAGCATTTAGAGCAGGCAAGACCCTTCTGTCTTACTCTCTTCCCATCACCATATATTCATGAAGAATATGATAATCAGTTCCTATAATCCATTCACACATTATCACAGGACATCAACATTCATCAGGCTTTGTAAATTTATAATTACCTACTTTAAACTATGAAATAACAATCGACCGTGTGAATGATAAACCTTTTGTTTAATCCTTATAAAAAAAATACTGTCTTTGTGAGTAGGCCAGAGATTCATGGAGAAGTGTCACCAAAGTAGATATATGAACTACTTTTGGGGACATTGACAATCTCTCGCAGGCTGTCCGATAATAAAACATCTACTTTTGAGCAGAAACTTGTGTCGTCTGGATTTGTGGAAAATAGACATCAATAGGACCACTTATTTGGTAGTAACCAAATGTACCATGAGCCACTCAAGAATGGGTTTTTTTTTAAAATATGAATGCACACTTTAAATTTACATGAACAGAAAAGGTAGTATGACAGCCATGAGGGTTATTACCTGTGAGTTGCGAAAATGCAAAGTTAGCTCTGGAGTGTTTGATCCCAAATACAGCTCCAGTATTTAGAGGTGTCTATAAATTCTGAATCTTGCCTCCTGCCTGTGCAGCTCAAAGTAGAAAGCATTCACCAGTTATCAATAATGTCACAGATTTCCAAAATTCATTCAGGTTCTCCCAGAGATATGGTCACCTGGCACATCAGTCAATGCAGTATTTAAACACGCAGATCAGGAAAAAATGGAAGCCAGGTGAAAACAGTGCATGGAGTGTGCTGCCTCACCAATGCCCCATGCAGCCTTTCCCATGACCACCTTCTGCCCCAAGTGTAACAAAGCCTGTGGTAGCTATATTGGTCTATACAACCACCTACAGACTCATCCTGAGAATGAAAGAGAGTCATCCCCATCTGTAAGGGGCCGCCAATGGTGATGATGATGATTACATTATTTTAAGAAAATTAGGCCACTATCTTTTCAGTTATAATTGAGATGCAAAATATCTTTTGTAAAACTGTATTTAAGCTATTCTGTTGTTTTACTGAAACCTGGGCATAAAACTAATGAGTTTCACATGACATCAGTAGTTCTCATGTAATGGAGATGGGTTTTATCTCATTGTGTGACTGTTTGAGGTATACTATTACCAAAAGGACAAGATGCCATAAATGGCTTTTAAGCAAGATAGCTTCAATTGTTGTTACATGTGTGATTGTATATTAAATATATGTCAACTGTTTTAAGTAGTATCTCTTCTACAATCTTCTATGATCTGTACTTAATGGTGAAAGGATGTTGTATCTGCACATCAATGTTGCTTGCACATTTGTTATAATAGAGAGAGGATGCAGCTACAGTGATCTGTAATCAGGACAGATGTCTCATAAAATTGCCTTTGACTGTTGCCAAGAGTAAAAATAGCTGTGGAAATATTGTGACAGTTCATAAAGGGGTGAAGCAAAAGCTTTCTCATGGTTTATAGCATTCTACATTAATACTAACTCAAGAATTGAATTTAATTGAATTGAATATCCTTTATTTTCATGTGCATTCAATATAAATACAGTGAAAATTGTGTACTGTCGCTCGTACATAAGCACCATTCACAGAATACAATAAAGAAAAGCTTAAAGAGAGTCCAACTTTTTTTTTTGTTGCTACAGCATACTGCCACCAGAGACTCGCTCAGGGCTTCCCAGCCCACGCCAGAACATGGAAACAAGAGTCCCACTCCCGACTCCACAGGCTGGCACAGCATCTTTGCAGCCTCTGAAGGCATCAGCCGCCTCTCCGGAGCCCTTCGAAGCCGCCTCCTGCCAAAGAGCTCTCTTCACCAGGTAAGTTTGAGGAAAAAAAAGAGATAAAATGAAAAAGGCAAAACAAAATGCAGCCAAGGAGGATAAGCCTGGTCACGGGAGCCTAAGGCTGCCTACTCCGCCACTGTCATCTTGTTTGTGAGAATTAGCTAAGAATCAGAGTGCTCAGATAGCAGCAATAATTGAGAGAGAGCATGTTCAGATGAAGAAGTGCTGCAACTCTTTGTTGTTAATGCATTATGCAAAGATTTATGAATCATGACTAAATTTTCAAGTACCCTTGCAGCTAACTTTCTATTCCCCAGATACAGACTCAGACCCCAAACTTCAATTCAAGCAGTTCTATGGTATTAAATCTGCTATCAACGTATAAACTAGCTTTCACGCTGCAAGTTATTTCTGTATTATGCATGTATTGCCATTGTAAAGATTTAATTCTTTATCCATTTGTTGTTTTGAATAATTTAGATTGCAAATTGAATAACAACATTGAATAACTGGAAACTGCTTTAAATGAAACTTGGGAATGTCATTTAAATTTCAATCTTCTCACTAAATATATGTACTTACTCTTTGAAAGACTTTAAACGCAGTGTTTGAAGCAATGTATAAAATCTGGGCTTTTGAGTGGTTTCCTTAGATGACCTCGGGTAGAGTAAAGAGGGAAAAAAAATATGAAAAAAATGTGACATTCTCATTAAAAAGGGTCCCAAAAACAATTCTGAGCTGCAAAAGACTTCAGTTGCACAGACAGAACATTGATGAGGATGGGTAGTTAGGTGCTGATAGAGGAAGTCAAATTCCATTAATGACTACTTAGCTTGAGGAAATACCATATAAACAAAAAAAAACTGTGATCAAATGAAGTGATAAACGAAACTTTTGGAGTACAATAAGGGTGAATTAAAAAAACTAGCTCACACTAAAAGCTGGAAATTGATGTCGGCCTACAGGAAATATCCCTTTTACCAGACAAAGGTTGTCTGAATTTGACCAGATTGGAAACATTAACACCAAAGAGAGTTGAAGTTTTCACTCTCTGTTCTGGTTCAATGTAACCAATGTGGCTGAAATCAAAAACATATTTGTTGAAAGAAAATTAAAAGATTGTTTAATGATGTGACAAATCCCATGTCATCCAGGTATTAGATAGCCCCATTAAAAGACCCCAGTTTTACTTTCCACACAGGTCAGGTAACTCCTGATCTAATCTGTTGAATAGTATCCAGAGCAACCTAGATCTGACTGAAAAGTACACAACTATTCTGGTTTGAGATATTGCCAAATTTTTTTTTCAAAAAATATTCAACAAATTCCAAAGCAGACCAAATACCCAATGAACTAAGATCTAAATCCTTACAAATGGGATGAATGGGATATCATAATACCCGATTAGAACCTCTGCTTTAAGTTAGCATTACAATATTCTCATCTCTGACACAAACGTGCCATTAGTTCCGACTTCACTCTCAGAACTTGAGCATATAGGCTAGGCTGACTACTCAATGCAATATCGAGGTAATGTTGCATTGTCAAAGGTGTTGTCTTTTGGCTTGAGACTACACTTTGAGGTAAATGATCCCATTTAAAGAAGAGCAAATGAGCTTTCCTAATGACATAAGAACTCTCAGGGCCTCATTGTGAACAAATTTAATAATAAGGACTACAATTCAACACTATGCCACTGACTGTGAAGTGTTTCGAGGTTCCTCAAGGATATTAAAGCTTCAGTATAAATTCAAATCCTTTATTTTTTAATAACTACTTCAAGTTATTGTATGTAGGATTCTAGTGATCACATGGATATTCAATACATTCTTCTGCCTTGCTAGAGCAGACCAAAAAGATACAGCGTGCAGTCAAATCAATATATTTATGTAGAATTTCAGTAAGTATTTAGAAACATAAAAATTGCAAGTTGTGAAAATTTATTTAGAAATGAGAAAAGATAGAATCAGTCCATAGTTAATTGAAAGATTCTGAAGAGAATGTGTTTTTTATACTATTTGATGAATATCTGGAGTTCTGGATAAATTAATTTTTCAATAGACCCGCACAATGCAACATTGTACCTAGGTAACAGGAACTTCCTAACGTTCCACAACGTTAAGATCTCCAAATTTAACCAAAGCCAAATAACCAAATGTGTGATTTTTTGCATGGGAATACTTTCATGTTATTGTCATATCTTTGAAACCAGCTCACATGTGTTATGAACTGGGGTGTTATCACCTGGATTCTGTTGTCCTGCAATCACTTTGTTTTCATAGTACATTAGAGTAAATTAATTTATCCATTCAGTGGTCTGCAAACCTGCATAAGGTAAGATTTCAAATAGCAGTCTTCGCTATCAATTTTTAAAAATTTCATTACTTTCTGAACAGAGATTTTGACACAAAAAAATCCTTTCAGGACAGATATTGTCCATTGGCATTTATTGTGCAGGTAGTTATGTCAATTGTCATCACAATTGGCACAAAAATATAAGATTTTGCTCAGAAATACATTTGTTTGAAGCTAATTTTTAAATTGCACACATCCTATTACTTAAAGCAATGTAAAATACAATGCAGACACCATTTATTCTGTAAACATTGAAATATTTGAATACTTTCAGAACTGGAATAGTGTTATTACACCTTTGGGTTCATTTTACATTGCAAAAGTCTCAGGAAATAATTATGTGAATTTATTCACCATGTAATAACTTCCACTGCTTTGTTGTTACTCTAACCAAAACTCTTGGTGAGCATAGTTCCATTCCTAGTTATGTCAGTTAAGTCAATGACAATCAGCTTACTATATTCATGCTAATTTTCTCACAAAGCTTGTGTGACTGATCAACAATGATTCAGGTCAATATATTTAAATTAATATGTTAAACAATAAAGTAACTACAAAGCTGCTATCTTGAAACAATTATGAAATAAGGATTGCTGCTCCCTTTCCAGGATTTAAGTACAAAGGTCCAGCCCAGCAGTGGAACATGGTGCTGTCCAAAGTGCCATCAACTGGAAAAGACATTAAAGCAAGATAAAAGATCTCAAGCTATTTTAAAGAATAGCAGAGAGGATGGTTCTGGTATCATGGCTAACATTTCTTCCTCAGTCGACATCATAAAATAAATTACCTGGTCATATCAACAGTTATTTCATGGGACCTTGTTGTCCAGAAATGAGCAACCTGAAACTACCTGTGGAGACAGATCATAAACTATTGGTCTCTTTGATAGAAGAGATAGAGTAAAAATGATACCTCCATACATACAGAGGAAACATTCGTGAAAACATCACAAAAATAATAGATTTTGCTCAGAAATACATTTGGTTGAAGCTAATTTTCAAATTGCATACATCCTGTTACCCAAAGCAATGTAAAATATAATGGCACATTGCTGTCATATCAAAAACACAATGCATAACTTGCACTGGAAGACAATGCTTTGCAGTTTCTACATTCACACCCAGCTGTAATTATGCAATTACATGTTGAAACTTTATTGCTGGAACAGCACAGCAGGTCAGGCAGCATCTAGGGAACAGGAGATTCGACGTTTCGGGCACAGGCCCTTCTTCAGGAATGAGCAGAGAGTGTTCAGCAGGAGAAGATAAAAGGTAGGGAGGAGGGACTTGGAGGAGGGGAGTTGGAAATGTGATAGGTGGAAAGAGGTCAAGGTGAGGGTGATAGGTCGGAGTAGGGTGGAGGCGGAGAGGTCAAGAAGAAGACTGCAGGTCAGGAAGGCGGTGCCGGGCTGGAAGGATCCGGCTGAGACAAGGTGGGGGGAGGGGGGATGAAGAAACTGGTGAAGTCCAAGTTCATCCCCTGCGGTTGGAGGGTTCCCAGTCGGAAGATAAGACGCTCCTCCTCCGACCGTCGGGTTGTTGTGGTTTGGCGGTGGATGAGTCCAATGACCTGCATATCCTCGGTGGAGTGGGAGGGGGAGTTGAAATGCTGTGCCACAGGTTGGTTGGGTTGGTTCGTCCGGGTGGCCCAGAGGTGCTCCCTGAATCGCTCCGCAAGTAGGCGGCCTGTCTCCCCAATATAGAGGAGGCCACACCGGCTGCAGCGGATGCAGTAGATGATGTGAGTGGAGGTGCAGGTGAATCTGTGGCGGATATGGAAGTTTCCCTTGGGGCCTTGGAGAGAAGTGAGGGGGGAGGTGTGGGCGCAAGTGTTGCACCTCCTGCGGTTGCAAGGGAAGGTGCCGGGAGTGGTGGTTGGGTCGGTGGGGGGTGTGGATCTGACAAGGGAGTCGCGGAGGGAGTGGTCTCTACGGAAAGCTGATAGGGGAGGGGAGGGAAATATATCCTTGGTGCTGGGGTCTGTTTGGAGGTGGCAGAAGTGACGGCGGATGATGCGCTGTACATGGAGATTGGTGGGGTGGTAGGTGAGGACCAGTGGGGTTCTGTCCTGGTGGCGGTTGGAGGGGCGGGGCTCAAGGGCGGAGGAGCGGGAAGTGGAGGAGATGCGGTGGAGGGCACCGTCGACCACGTCGGGGGGGAAATTGCGGTCCTTGAAGAAGGAGGCCATCTGTGTTGTACGTATTTTGAACTGGTCCTCCTGGGAGCAGATGCGGCGGCGACGAAGGAATTGGGAGAATGGGATGGCGTTTTTACAGGGGGCAGGATGGGAGGAGGTGTAGTCCAGGTAGCTGTGGGAGTCGGTAGGTTTGTAGTAGATGTCCGTGTTGATTCGGTCGCCTGAGATAGAAACAGAAAGGTCTAGGAAGGGGAGGGAGGAGTCCGAGACTGTCCAGGTGAATTTGAGGTCGGGGTGGAAGGTGTTGGTGTAGTGGATGAACTGTTCAACCTCCTCGTGGGAGCACGAGGTAGCGCCGATACAGTCATCAATGTAGCGAAGAAAAAGATGGGGGGTGGGGCCAGTGTAGTTGCGGAAGATGGATTGTTCCACATACCCTACGAAGAGGCAGGCATAGCTGGGGCCCATGCGGGTGCCCATGGCTACTCCTTTTGTTTGGAGAAAGTGGGAGGATTGGAAAGAAGGTCTTTGGTGGGCAAAGGTAGCTTTCCTTACAATGCGTGTGGTTGTCTATAGGCTGACTGGTAGAATTTTACCCCCCAGCATGGCATGAAGCATTTATTTTTACAATGTACTTCCACACAGGGCATTTGCTCATGCATCTGACATGGGCATCTCTGCGACTGGGTATTTTGGGCATTGCTTCAAATGTGAAGACAACATCAAAGAAGAAAGTAATTACAAAATTGTTGGCAAGTCCAGCAAACAAACAACCTGCAGTAACTTTCGCACAGCCTGAAGAGGAAGAAGCAGCAGGTGAAAATCAGTCAAGGAGGTGGAGGAGATTGATGTGACTCTGCATCCACAGGCCTCACCGGCCTTTGCTCCATGTCTGAAAGACAGTGCAAATGCCATTTATGATTGTCCCCAGCCAGCATGAATGAAATGTGTCATCTGTTGGAGCAGAAGTTGCACTCAGAAGGATTAGGAGCCAATCCTATTCTCATGGTCATCAAGTCATGATTGCCCTGAATTTCTGCACCAGGATCATTTCAAGAAACATCTGGGGACCTGTGTGGAATTTCACAATGCTCAATATTAATGAATGCATTCAGGATGTCACTGATGCCATTTTCACTAACTCGCTGCTGTTCATGTCCGTCACTCATGATGAAACAAGTCAAAAAGTTCAGCAAATGGAATTCTCCATCGTTGCTTTCTTCTCCAGGTGCAGGGTGCTATCAAATGGACACAAGCTGCCTTCAGAGTTCCCTATCATCAACGTGCAGAGTTTATCAACAGAATAGCCTGTCATTGCATCAATGTTCATATTCTAAGTACCAAATCTTGGAGGTTTGTGCTAGATATCGTGATAGGTGGCACGACTCTTATATGTTAGAGAGCTCACAGCTTTCTGCCTCATTCCAAGGTCATTAGGTCTTGTTGGGATGCTGCTGGGAGACCAAGGCTACTCCTTCCATAACTGGCCTACAATGTTTTTGCAACCACTTCTCCTGCGGTTCCAGGTGCGCCACTCCCAAAATGTCAAGCTCCCAGATGAGCAGGAGTGAACTGACTCACTTCTTTATGTATCCTTCCCTGCCACCCAGTGTTAGTCATATTAAGGTTAAATTATAAAGGAACCTCTCATCTTTGGATGCTTGCTCGCAGACCAAATGAATTTATATTTTAAAAAGGATCCAATTTAATAATACTTTCTTGAGTTAACAAAGAGTGAGGTAATAATTGTGAGAGAAATAGTAACAGAAAACACATACACATAGATTAGAAATGAACTGTGAGTCCTAAAAAGCTAAAAGTTAAATGATATGTGATTTTGTCTCTGAGTTGTTCGAGGAGAGGAGATAGTGGAATGTTGATTGTCAAGCAGTCGATTTCAGGATTTTTGGCTTTGCAGCTTTGTTGAAGTTCTTTTTCCCTGTTTTTTTTTATGGTGGCTGGCAGCACTCAGAGCAAGAGAGTCCTTCATCTATCCTATTTCATTTTGACTGGTTTGTCAGTATGAACTTAATTGTATTGATTCTGAACTCATCTTTCGAAGACTGCAGTTGTCTTCCTAGTTCCTCTGTATTCCCGCTCTGTTGTCTCCACTTCTGAAGAGCACATGACAATGATGTGGGAAATCCTTTCTGTGCTATACTGCAAAGCACTGCCAGAGCTGTCCAGGCATCAAAACCTATTTTAAGGAAGATACAATTTTTTAGATGCGGTATCCTTTTATTAATGGTTATAAAACTGTTGAACACTTTATCCCAACTTTAGCCAATGCAATAGTTTAAGCTGTTGTTGTGGTTGGAATATCTGTGACATTTTCTTTAACCCTACAGCAAAAATTTAATTCACTAGCCGTTGACTCAATCTCTCTTCTAACCATTATCTGAAGCTGGACCATGTCATTTGCAAGCTGGGGTGTCCTATGTGACCCCTATTTCCCTGTAAGCTCAATTACCCAAGGATGTCCTGGTCAGCTTCACACCTTGCTCCGTCAGTGAAATTGAGTTTATCTCAAGCTTCCCTGTCTAACTCGTAATTTGCAATCACCCATTAAATTTTAAAATATGAATTCTCCAAATGCCTTTTTGTTTCTGTTATAAAGTATGCATCGTTTTTATTTTTTTCTGTATTTTTGATTGTGGACTGAAATGAGAAAAGAACTGATTTAAAAGCTAAGGATTGGTGAGGGATTGCTGCACTTGCGAAAAGCAAGCTACCTGACACTCTTTGGAAGTGCTGTTTACGCTATTTTTGGTTCAGGCAATTGGGGAAGGTCTAATTTCCAGAGGAGCTGAAGTGAAGGATATTTACTGATGGAGCTTTGGTTGGCAGCAAATAGCTGATTGGTCTGTGGATTAGTGACCAATTATCAATGAGAAAGGCCCTCTGCCTGTCAACAAATATATAATTTGTTTCCCAGGTATGAATGTTTGAAGCAGTAATTATTGGATCTCTGGAGGAGAAGAAACTGTTTCTCCTCTGCAGTGAGAAGCATTTCAAGCCTGAAGATGGCCAGTTTATTTCCTCTCAACAGTTGCTGTAAGCTGTGACTTGTAAATAATAAGTCAGATACCTTTATACATGTGAACTAACACTTCATGTATCCTGCAAACAGGTAGAAGCACCAGCAAAAGGGAGATTGAGAGCAGCATTCTGATCAGCAAATGGATCAGATCAGCACACCCTGTAGACAGGGATCATTAAATTGCCTTTGAGTCTTTCCCTCTATCTATAACATCTATGATTTTTTTCCGCCTGACTCTATGTATGTAGAGGGGGAGTTTATAAATGGGTGAGTTTTTTTAACTAGTTGAGTTGTTTACAGTTCATAACTGGTTTTCTGTAGTTCAAATTTTTTTTAGTTAAGAGAAAGTAATTCTTGTTAATCACAAAAACCTCGTTTGTGTTTTCTGTCAATCTGAGACATAAAGGCAGGCTTGTTGGGGAATTCTATACACTTTATAAAATGTGTAACCTTTGCAAAGACTCTGGGAATAATGGGACTTTATTTTCAGCACACTATCCCAGTGAGGTGTAACACTGTGATGTCCTCCAGGCCTATGTCCTTCCAAGGTATCCGCACACTGCCAAGTCTGGCCTCTGGAGCATCCATGGATTTCATCAGTTCACCAACGGTGGATATGCCTTCAGTTGCTTTATCATCTGGAATTTCCTCACAAAACCATTTGACCCTGCCTCTTCCTTTAAGATAATTCTTAAAACCTGCCTCATCTGTCCTAATATGTCTTTATGTAGCTTCTGGAATATTTGGAAATGCTCCTGTGAAGGACTGGGGGATATTTTACTATGTTTAAGGCACTATATACAGTAGAACCTCAATTATCCACACGAGACGGGCAGGGAGTATTTTGTTCGGATAATTGATCGTTCGGATAATCCATCTGATTGTAAACTAGCAATAATTTATTAGTGCCGATTTTCCAAACATTTCTTGGTTATCCGGCAATGCACGCTATAATGCCGTTTAACTGATAACTGAATGGTAAGTTGTCTAATGCCGTTTTTACGGGACCTTGAGATCTTAGATTAGATTAGATTAGATTACTTACAGTGTGGAAACAGGCCCTTCGGCCCAACAAGTCCACACCGACCCGCCGAAGCACAACCCACCCAGACCCATTCCCCTACATTTACCCCTGCACCTAACACTACGGGCAATTTAGCATGGCCAATTCACCTGACCTGCACATGTTTGGACTGTGGGAGGAAACCGGAGCACCTGGAGGAAACCCACGCAGACACGGGGAGAACGTGCAAACTCCACACAGTCAGTCGCCTGAGGCAGGAATTGAACCCGGGTCTCTGGCGCTGTGAGGCAACAGTGCTAACCACTGTGCCACCGTGCCGCCCACCATCTTGTTCGGATAATCCAAAATTTGGATAATTGATGTTCAGATAATTGAGGTTGTACTGTAATTGCATGTTGCTGTTGGATGAAGATGTTCTTTCCAACAGCTGTGCAAAATTTTCCTTTCACTGGTTCCAACCTATTATTGTAGTATAGACCACAAATTAAAGGTTCAGATTATCCTCATCACCAGGACATATTGTTCAATAAGGTCCCTTCCCAATTCACTCCTTTTTATTTTAGTGACGTCAAGGTTCTTACAAGTCCTCCAATGCTCAGGAACAGCTAGATGGTTATATTCAGCATTACTTTCTTAATTGAAATGACCATGGATTCAAAGTTGGGTCTGATCAGGCAATTGTCCAGTAATACCAGGACAACTTTCAACCTCAACTCCGCTGACCTTGGTAAACAATTTAGAATAGTTTGCTTTGTTTGGTGCCATTCTGCAATGAGTGCCATTGTCACATCCCTTTCAACTGTTGCTTCTGCAACATGCTTAGCATACCCGTGACATCAACTTTAACTCAATGCCTTGAGTTTGTCAGTGATGAATTTCATTTGTCATTGATTTGTCCATTCTTCAGAAGTGCATGTAAACATGTGCTCTGTGCAGCAACCCTTACCTTTTTGTATCTACTTAAGGATGGCCCAAAATACCATTACATTATTTATTTTATCAAAGGTTCACCAAATTAAAACAAATTTGATTTCAGAGGCAGCGTGGATCATTCAGCCAGTGAGTGAATAAGACTAAAATACACTTTATGATTGGAGGATTAATGAATTTTTACGAATCTTTGATCTGCAAACCGCTTCAGGGAAGTCACTCTTTGCTGTTTAATTAGAAGCTGTGTAATGTTTTCTGCAGTATTTTAAGTTCTTTAATTTATTAAGCTGTCATATATCTCATGGTAACTCATTTTTCTTTTATCTTTACTCACCATCTGAGAACATTTTTAGAAATTAAACATGTTCATTTAATGGGAATAGAAGATAATGTCGAATAAATCCAAAAATTATAACTAGTTCCTTCTCATCTACTCAGAACAGCAGAATAAAATTTGAACTTTGCTGGATTTGTGTAACAGTGAGTGACTCCACCAAGTGATTTTAACTGTCCACATATCTATTTTCTGTCAATTAAGCAGGGTTGAAATTGTCCAATTGTATCTTTTATAATCTATCTTTTTCATAATATTGATGGTTGACTTATAATTCATTAAGGCTAATTTCCAACGGTAGTTTAGCAACTGAATCATATCAGTATCTGCAGGATTAGGCTCCCTCTGATGGATGCAGATTTAAACACATTATTCAGTACCATGCAGGACAGAACGACGAAGCCATCTTCTTGTGTAAAAATATTCTTTCTCCCTACAATTAATCTGAATTGTTTTTCATCCCTCCCTTTAGGGCACTAAGTACTTACTTATTTGGGCTAGCCTGGTTGTAATGGCATATTTTTAGTGCCGGCTATGAATAATTACAAATTATGAATAAATCATGTAATCAAAGCTTCATTGTTCCTGTATAAACCTTGCCCCTACGGTAACAGTTCCATCACTGAAATAAAATGTTGTTTCATTATACAGTTGTTAAGGCTATCAGGCTGACTATGAGCGAAGTTATGTGGGGGTAATTACTTGCAGAAATTAAATGGAATGAAACATTTTCAAATACCACATTGCTATTAATGTAATTTTTCTGGTGCAATCACACAACTTAACTTCATCTAAGCATCCTGACAGACTCTGCTTGTTACATAGCAATCCTGAGGTCAGTGGAGATCAGAGAAAATGAACAATTCATATTAAATAAAACGGTTGCCTGTCAGAAACAAGTGGTAAAACTGATTTATAAATATGTCAAATCAATCTCATTATTTGACGTATCTACTCAAGAATTTCTCTCTGTGGTATGTAGACAATTTGCAGTCTGGAATTGGAAATATTATCTCAAAACTTGCAGACACAACCAAATTAGTTTTCCAAGTAGTTAACACTAAGGAAGACCACTAAGGACACCAATAAATTTACAGAATGGGCAATTACTTTCAATATAGATGAGGATGAGGTATTATCTTTGATAGGAAGAATATAGCAGCCAAACATTTTGCAGTCAAGTATCTGGCATTTGGAGACATTGGAGGCATCAGCACAACCAAAGTGCAATGGGATTGCCTCATCCTGGGAAAATCAACTTCACGATCATGGTCTCCAGGTTAGTCTGTTGTTTGGAAAATAGGGTTGGAAAGTAAGGTAGCGGACGAATCACTAAAATATTGATACAGGTTAAAATGGTCATGAAAATAGCTCACTAAGTACTGTGGCAATTATGGAAAGAGGTAAACTTGAAAAGCAGGGAAATTATGGTCAATTGGTATTGAGGTTTTGTCAGAACACACTTAAGATTACTATGCATAGTTTTGGTTTTATTATTTTAAAATTTTATAGATACATTCAAAAATGTGCAAAAAGTATTTGCAAGGAAGGTAGCAAGACTAAGGTTATACTTACCATGAAAGGCTGACCAGACTGCAGTTTTTTTTCTGGAGCAGCGACCTAGTAGAGGTATTTGAAATTAAGAGAAAACTTACATCATAGATACAGGTATAGATGCACAATCTGGGTATTCCTAATTTAACACTGGATCAAAGTGTGTCTTTAAGAATGGCAGGCAGGACCTGATTTTGTGATAAGGGGACAGGTTGGAGTCTTGCTTGCAGCTGTCCAGATGTTGTCAGCATGATTGCACAAGTGAGTATTGGAGATCTTCAGCAATTTTGGATAACGGAAACATTGGGGTAATCATCCAAAATTCCCAAGACTCTGGAAGGATCCCAGCAGATTGAAAAATTGCAAACGTAACACCTCTCTTCAAGAACTGAGAGAGTCAGAAAGTAGGCTACAATATGCTAGTTAGCCAACCACCTGTCATTAAGAAAATGGTAGGGTCCATTATTAACTGTGTATGAGCATGACACTTAGAAGACCATGATACAATCAAACAGAGTCAACATAGATTTGTAAAAATTGGGTGTATCTGTGAAGATAAAATTGTACAATGAATGAATGGGAACAACCAGACGTTGGGCTGAGTATGCTTTTGATAGTGGGAAGTGGGAATCAGGGCTGGATGTTGTTGGGGGGCGCGGGGGGGGGAGGTGGGTGGAGGAGGCAGTGTGAGAGATGGGGTTATTTAAAATATCAGGAGTGGAAAGCCAAGCAGTTTCCCCACCACCCGAATTGTCTCCCATACCAAAGTCGGTAGACAATATAACGAATAGTCAATTAAGTTATTAGGAAGTCAATTGATCTGAATATTGTGCAGTTTGCACTATTGTACAGCTAATGTGGGCAGGCAGGTGGGAGATGGGAGGCTGCTTTATAAGCACAAGAGGTCAAAAGTTGGAAGGAAAGGTGGAAGGAATACTTCAGAGTCCCCTGTGGGCACTGGGGACATCCTCATCAAGATGTCATTGCTCTTTTTCTCCTCCACATCTGATCTGCTAAACCCACATCTAAGCTCCTGTGCCATCCCTCCCTAAGCTGCCCCATCATTCTCTGCCCTGTATTACCTGGCTCTGGGATCCATCACAGCTCTGTATGGGCCTTGCTTGCAGAGGCTCTGCTGGGTCAGATTGGCCAGCAGCTCTTGTTAACAGGACTTACTGAGGGGCTGAAATCAGCCTCTCAGCCTGATTAGCTAATCAACAGTGCATTATGGCTATGGGGCAAGCTTTTCCTATTAGGTATGTCAGCAGATGGCATCATGGTGTGGGTATTGAAGTCATGTTGTTGGCATCACTAACCAGCCATCCAGCCAACTGAGCTAAGGGACAAGGAATCTCAAGGAATCTTGAGATTAAAGATAGAAGTTTGATTATTCTCGATCACACCGACATAAGTAGGGAAGATGTGTTGGGTAGGCTAGAGGTTAATAAGGTGGACAAATCCCCAGGACTGGATGGGATCTATCCCAGGTTGCTGAGGGAGGTGAGAGAGGAAATAGCTAGGGCTCTGACAGATATCTTTGTGGCATCCTTAAATACAGGTGGACTGGAAGGTTGCTCATGTTGTCCCCCTGTACAAGAAGGGTAGTAGGGATATTCCAGGTAACTACAGACCAGTGAGCCTGACGTCAGTGGTGGAAAAGTTGCTGGTGAGGGTACTGAGGGATAGGATCTATTTATATTTAGAAAATAATGGGCTTATCAGTGATAGGCAACATGGTTTTGTGCGGGGGAAATCATGCCGTACCAACTTAATAGAGTTCTTTGAGGAAGTGACCAAGTTGATGGATGAAGGAAGGGCTGTTGATGTCATATACATGGACTTTAGTAAGGCATTTGATAAGGTTCCCCATTGTAGACTAATAGAGAAAGTGAAGTCATATTGTGTGCAGGGTGTTCGAGCTAGGTGGATAAAGAACTGGTTGAGCAACAGGAGACAGAGTAGTAGTTGAAGGGAGTTTCTCGAAATGGAGAATGGTGACCAGTGGTGTCCCACAGGGGTCAGTGTTGGGGCCACTGTTGTTTGTGATATACATAAATGATCTGGAAGAGAGCACTGTTGGTATGGTCAGCAGGATTGAAGATGACACGAAGATTGGTGGAGTAGCAGAAAGCATAAGAGACTGTCAAAGAATGTAGGAGTATATCCATAGACTGGAGAGTTGGGCGGAAAAGTGGCAGATGGATTTCAATCCAGACAAATGTGAGGTGATGCATTTAGGCAAGACTAATTCTAGAGCGAATTATACAATGAATGGAAGAGCCTTGGGAAAAGTTGATGAGCAGAGAGATCTGGGAGTGCAGGTCCATTGTACTCCGAAGGTTGCTGCACAGGTGAATAGAGTGGTCAATAAGGCATATAGTATGCTTGCCTTCACTGGACGGGGTATTGAGTATAACAGTTGGCAAGTCATGTTAAAATTATACAAGACATTGGTTCAGCCATATTTAGAATACTGTGTACAGTTCTGGCCGCCACATTACCAAAAGGATGTGCACGCTTTGGAGAGGGTGCAGAGAAGGTTTACTCAGATGTTGCCTTGTATAAGGTGCTAGCTATGAAGAGAGGTTGAGTAGGTTAGGATTGTTTTCATTAGAAAAAAGGAGATTGGGGGGACCTGATTGAGGTTTACAAAATCATGAAGGGTATAGACGGGGTGGATAGAGACAAGCTTTTTCCCAGGGTGAAGGATTCAATAATGAGAAGTCACGGTTTCAAGCTGAGACGTGGAAAGTTTAAGGGGGATACACGGGGCAAGTAATTCACACAGAGGATGGTGGGCATTTGGAACACGTTGCCAGCAGGGGTGGTAGAGGCAGGCACAGTAGATTCATTTAAGATGCGTCTGGACAGATGCATGAGTAGGTGGGAGCAGAGGGATAAAGATGCTTAGGAATTGGGCGACATGTTTAGACAGTAGATTTGGATCGGCTCAGGCTTAAAGGGCCGAAGGGCCTGTTCCTGGGCTGTGAGTTTTCTTTGTTCTTTGTTCTAATGAAATACCTGCATTAGAAGTTGTTCAAAGGTGGATCACTTGGGATGGAGAGGTTATCCTGTGAGGAAAGTTTAAGTAGATTAAGCCTATGCTCATTGGAGTTTCGAACAATGATAGATGATTTTATTTGAAGAGTTTAAGGGGGTTTGGCAGAGTAGATGCTTAAAAGAAGATTCCAATCAAGAATAAATTTAGCACAAAGGGGCACATATACAAATAAACAGCCTACCATTTCAGATTGAAATGAAGGGCATAAACAGGGTAGATTGGGAAAACTATTTTCCCTTTGAATTACCAATAACCAGCAAGCAGAAATGAAGCAGGGTGGGGTTAGGGAGGGTGGAGGTGGAGTTGTGCGGAGAGTGTGGGGTGGGAGATGGGCAAATAGTGCATGGCCTATTCCGGTTTGTAATGCTTGTATTCTCATGATTGATGTGATAATTGAATCATAAGTTCACCAGGCTCCTAGGATTTCTTTTTAAATTAATTCTATCATAGAGTCATAGAGATGTACAGCATGGAAACTGACCCTTTGGTCCAACCCGTCCATGCCGACCAGATATCCCACTCCAATCTAGTCCCACCTGCCAGCACCTGGCCCATATCCCTCCAAACCCTTCCTATTCATATACCCATCCAAATGCCTCTTAAATGTTGCAATTGTACTAGCCTCCACCACATCCTCTGGCAGCTCATTCCATACACGTACCACCCTCTGTGTGAAAAGGTTGCCCCTTAGGTCTCTGTTATATCTTTCCCCTCTCAACCTATACCTATGCCTTCTAGTTCTGGACACCCCGATCCCAGGGAAAAGACTTTGCCTATTTACCCTATCCAAGCCCCTCATCATTTTGTAAACCTCTATAAGGTCACCCCTCAGCCTCCGATGCTCCAGGGAAAACAGCCCCAGCCTGTTCAGCCTCTCCCTATAGCTCAAATCCTCCAACTCTGGCAACATCCTTGTAAATCTTTTCTGAACCCTTTCAAGTTTCACAACATCTTTCCGATAGGAAGGAGACCAGAATTGCATGCAGTATTCCAACAGTTGCCTAACCAATGTCCTGTACAGCCGCAACATGACCTCCCAACTTCTGTACTCAATACTCTGACCAATAAAGGAAAGCATACCAAATGCCTTCTTCACTATCCTATGAATCTGTACTCCAAGGTCTCTTTGTTCAGCAACACTCCCTAGGACCTTACCATTAAGTGTATAAGTCCTGCCAAGATTTGCTTTCCCAAAATGCAGCACCTCACATTTATCTGAATTAAACTCCATCTGCCACTTCTCAGCCCATTGGCCCATCTGGTCCAGATCCTGTTGTAATCTGAGGAAACCCTCTTCGCTGTGCACTACACCTCCAATTTTGGTGTCATCTGCAAACTTACTAACTGTACCTCTTATGCTCACATCCAAATCATTTATGTAAATGACAAAAAGTAGAGGACCCAGCACCGATCCTTGTGGCACTCCACTGGTCACAGGCCTCCAGTCTGAAAAACAACCCTCCACCACCACCCTCTGTCTTCTATCTTTGAGCCAGTTCTGTATCCAAATGTCTAGTTCTCCCTGTATTCCATGAGATTTAACCTTGCTAATCAGTCTCCCATGGGGAACCTTGTTGAACACCTTACTGAAGTCCATATAGATCACATCTACCACACTACCCTCATCAATCCTTTTTGTTACTTCTTCAAAAAACTCAATCAAGTTTGTGAGACATGATTTCTCACGCACAAAGCCATGTTGACTATCCTGAATCAGTCCTTGCCTTTCCAAATACATGTATTTCCTATCCCTCAGGATTCTCTCCAACAACTTGACCACCACCGACGTCAGGCTCACTGGTCTATAGTTCCATGGCTTGTCCTTACCACCCTTCTTAAACAGTGACACCACATTAGCCAACCTCCAGTCTTCCGGCACCTCACCTGTGACTATTGATGATACAAATCGAAATATGTAGGCATCAGCCAGCCCATTATTTGTTGCTGACCCTGGATTGCCCATGAGAAGGTGGTAGTGAACCTCCCACCAGTTCTCTTATGGATACCTCACCTCTTGGCTGCCCAAGGAATGCGCACCTGTCTGGAAGGTACATGTCAGGTTGTGATTGAATAATCTTCATTTTCTGGATAGCTGCAGCTCTAAGAACACCTAAGACGCTCAACACCATCGAGAATCAAAACAGTCCACTTGACTAGCATCATCTTCTGATTTAAAATACAAAGCTCCCACTAGCAACAACACTTAGTGGCTGCAGTGTATGCAGCTGCAACTTGCACTGCGGCAACTCACCAAATACCTTCAACATCTTCTTCAACACCTGTTAATTCAATCACCTGGAAGAACAAGGGCAGCAAATACAGAGGACTGCCTCCACCTACGAGTTCCCTTCCAAACCATTCACTATCCTGATTATAAGCTCTGTCACTGATCCTTCACTGACGCGGGGTCAAAATCCTCGAAACACCTTCCCAAGAGCTTTGTGGATGTTCCAACAACTTGGGGGAAGTGACTAGTTTAAAATTGTTCATGAGCATTCATTATAGTTCTCTGAGAAACTCTGCTGGATGTTATAGTCTCCTTGTTATGAGTATATTGGATCTCATTTATTGACCTCTGACATTGATGGATTTCATTTACATTACATCTTTCAGAATCACAGGATGTCTCAAAGAACGAACAGTTGAGTACTTTTGAAGAATGGCCACTATTTCAATACAAGAAACACAGCAGCTGATCTGTACACAGAAAACTCCCACTAACAGTGATGTGACATGATAATGGCCAGGTAATCAGTTTTTATGAATTTGCTTGAAGGATATCATATTAGTCATGACTGACACTGGGCATTATTTACTTGAATGTAAAACAAAATTTGGATTCTGCGGGCACTGAAACCATATATAAATGCCTTAATTTTCCTTTGAGCTCCAGAGTGCCTCTCATAGAAAATAGCAAACCCTCAGGAAGTCCTTTATAAGTTTGGGTGGCCCACCTTAGCCACCAAAATGTCCCTGCTTCTGAGAGTTCAACATGAGACAGTTGGGAGCATCATTCCACTCCTCTTAAGATCATGAAGAAAGCCTTTTAGAATTGTCACCAAAGAATTTTATTGCTGTATTTATTCTTTTAAATAATAAATATTTTTTCTTCTAAACATTTCTTTGCTTCAATATAAATATGCATCAAAATACCTTGATTGAATTGCTTTATGTTTTGATTGTTAAATGTAGCCTGTGAAGAAAGTGAGGACTGCAGATGCAAGAGAGTCGGAGTCAGAAGGTGTGGCGCTGAAAAAATACAGCAGGTCAGGCAACATCTGAGGAGCAGGAGAATTAATGTTTTGGGTGTAAGCTCTTCATCAAGAATATGACAACCTATCTATATTTTTCTATAAGCAGAAATTCACATATTCAGCTATATGTGGTGCACAATTGAGCACATTTGAACAAATATTTCAAAAATATGAACTTCACCAACCCCTTAATTGATTAAATTTGATCCTAAGTGCAATTCTTGACTTGAGTAGTCACATACTGAACTAAATGCCCTCCTCAAATTTTCTTCCTCCCTTTTCTGGAACTAAGTGTGTGGTTTAACATGACTCTGATATCTCATCAAGTTGGTAAATCTACAAGTAAGTTCACTGCCACCGATTAGAAATAGGAGTTAGATTCAATTTTCTTTCCTTTTTCCCTGACCTTGGTCCACCTTGGTCTATTGAGGTCCATTGAAGTATTCAACCATTGTCACAGCTACAATTTCAAAAACAGTCCTGGAACTTTAGATCAAAGATTCACCCTAACTTTACTAACTCAGACACCTTGGTGGGGGAAAATATAGGTTTGCAAAATGCAGTAGTGAATTATTGTGATAAGATGTTATGACAAATGTAATGTGTTGTAGGACCATGGTCCTTTTATAAATTTCTGATCTGAACCAGGGCATCAGGAAGGAGGAAGATTGAATGAAAGTGGCTCATTTATACATAGGATAGAAATGCAGACAAATCAAAGTGTATCTCCTGATACTTCACTTATCTGGGTGACAGGCAGAATGTATGTGCAACCTTTTAGTCAGAGAAAGGCAAATAGCACCAGTGATTAATTTTCAAATTTCAAAAATAAGAATTACTTTAAGATTTTTTTTCTCTCTTTGTCCTAAGTATGTAAAACACATTAAAGCAGATTTTCCAATGTCTGGATAGTTATTTCTGAAGTGTACAGAGGAGTTGCGCCGAATATCTGCTGTAAAAGATTCCAAAGTTGTCTGGGAAATTGAAGATTCCACCAGACAATTCCCCTATGCCTGGAACCCTCCGAAAGTATCTTTTAAACTGGAGAAATCTTTTAATCTTCTGAAGCTAAGTACATTGTTACTGTTATGGACTAAACCAGACACCCTCAAAATATTTTAAGAAGGTAACCTAGACTCTAACTTTTTCTTATTTTGTAAGGCAAATATAAAGTGTCTGTTCCAGATGCAATGTGATTGGTCAAACGACTCAATGTTAAGCAAAACACAAGTTAGTTAGACACTGTCATTAAAATACAACCAAAGGAAGAGGGATTTAGAATAACTTAATTCTGTGGAAAAACTTAACACAATAGTAAATACAATAACTATTACTAATTAACTGTTTCAATATAGTAACATCACATAAACTCACCCCCTTAGCAGAAAGGAAAATTTAATCATAGATTCTCGCATGCAGTTCTTCAACCAGGATGAAAAAAAGTCAGACAGAGCAGCTGTTGAGACCCCAATAGCTTCTGATGTTACTGAAAAACCAAAGCCCAGATATCCCTAATCTATGAGAGCTGGCCACACCCATTAAGGCTGTTTTAAAAAACCCGAAGTCCTCACAAGCTGTTTATTCAAGTGGTCTTCAGTAGTCAGTCAGCATCTCTCATTCAATTTGTCTCTTAAAAAAACACCGTCAGGCTACCCAGTAAAAGTTACATCATTAAAAACTTAATCTAATCGCTTAGTAACTATTCAATTGACCTGACAATTTACCTTACACACCACAACTATGTCTATCCCAGACTGTCTATAACCACTAGACCCTGATGCAATTCTCCTTCAATATTCCCCACCCTCACCCCTAGGGCCCAATTGATTTATCTGCCAGATGTGGACACCACACTGCCACTGAACCCACCACAGGTCACCTAGGAAATACCTCCATCTTCCACTAACATTGACCTGGCACTACACTCTTACTGTTCCCTTGAGCCAAATCTAACACCAGTTGCCCTCCAGGCACCCCCTCCTCCATCATTGCATTCAATATCTCACCACTGTTGATTTCACCCCATCACCTTGACCCACCCTAAACACCTAACTTCTTACCCGACCCCCTTGTTACCTTACCCCCGGCACCTCACCTTCCTGACACACTACCCATTGGTACCCTACGCACCTAGCACCATATCTTTTGAAAACCTAACCTCACACTTACCTGATGCTGTCAAGAGTGAGTGTCTGTGATATTGGACCTTTAAATGTCACAATGTGGTAGCTGACTGCTGAGAGAAACAGGGCCTGGGTTTGCTTTCTATTTTAATGTCCCAAGCTACCTGTCAGAATGCAAGTACGGCTCTGCATTTCTGAAGGAGCCTTGACTGGAAGCTCATGTCTGAAATGTGGAGCTCCTTCAATGCAGAAAAAGAAGGAAAAGAGTGGCAACCTTGGTAAAATTGCCACTTCTTGGAAAATCCAGCCCATTATATTAACTAAATGATTTCACAAATTCCAGCAAACAATGGAAGGTGTTTGTAAAACTGGTCAGATGCTGTTGCTTTAACTGATGTGCTTTTGGTTCTTCCATAAGAGCACAGTCAAAAATGCAGGCAGGCAGGCATTTATTTAGTGGAAGATTCTTATGCATGTTACTGCCAATGATGCAGTTTTGAATTGCAGTCACTGGTGTAATGTGGGAAATGCCATGTCAATCACACTTTGAGGAAGAATATGATACGGTCAATTTTATTTTTTCAATTTAAATGTGTAATCTGCGTTTCCCAACTGAATAAACAATAATGTGTCTGAAAAGGCTGAAAATCAAAGATGAATTCATTCTCTCTCTTGCCCGGTAACTGGCCTTATGTTACTCAAATGGTAATTAGATAAGAGTTACATTGGGTTGAATCCTTGCTTATGGCTAAGCTTACAGAAAATGGCCTGACATGTGCACACTGGAACAGTTTTCTCATTTTGTGCATTTTCCCTGTTTTGCATAAGTACTGATGAATCCCACCAATGCTGCTGTTCACTTCTTTCATGCTTTGTCCTGGAAAGAAATGATTGACAGGATAGAGGGTTAAAAACAACAAAAGACGTTTGTATTGCTGTCTGCGTCTGCGTCTATGTCTGTTCCATTAGATGATTCTATTCTATATGGTGGTCTAATGATTTTGTATCAGAGACAAGCATTTACTGTCTGGCTCTGTGTTATATGTCTAAGGTGTCAGGTTCTGTAAGTTTCAAAATGTTTCCAATACCTTGAAATCCCTTTCTTGTTAATTACTATTTTATTCAATTTTTCAATAATTTAACTGAAATCAGAAAAATCAGAAACCTAAAATATCATGTTGCTCAAACAAACATTATTTACTTGTGAACCATGCATCGACTTGCAGCATTGTATCGTGTTTAAACTAAGCTAATAAGTAATGAGGAATATATATTTATTAAAATAAAGCATGATTTCAACTTGTTTGTAATATTTTGGAGAAATTCAATAATGGTAGTAAAAAGGGACAGAAGATAAGAAGAAATATCACAGCAGAAGGAAATCTGAAATTAACACAGAAAAAGCTCAAAGAAATCCTCAGCCAGCAGACAGAACCTATGGCAGAAAATGCCAATTACTAGGAATTTCTGAGATTTTCTGCTTTTAGTGAAAAGGCATATATTGATTTACAAAATGATATTAACTGGACTAGATTGACACTATATTATTCTTCTTAACTATAGATTGATAGCCTTCTAAGAATAAATATTGGCTAGAATTTCATCTGCAGAACTGATGAATGACCACCGAAACCAGAGCAGCTCATGCTGGCTCTCCAGCCCAATTTCCAATGGTGTCACTATCTTGCATAAACCAAACAATTAAATGCTGTGAAGCGGTGGGAATGGAGGTATTGGGGGGAGGTCACCTTTCGAGAGATTTACGGTGAAAGTGCTGTGCATGCCAATGGTCATGCTGGTCACATTTCAATAAACAGACCAGCAATCCCCAGAAGTAGCTGATGCCAGTGCATTGATCAGGGAACAAGACGCATGTCGACACTGCAGAAGGATCACCTTGGATGATACACAGGCTTAATGATGAATCCCTGCCATTTCATCCCTCACGAGAGATGGGAAGTCCTCTTCCCTGAGCAAGACTAGATGGAGCACACGTGGAGGTCAGCAGACCAACTCAGCTATAGTGTGATAAGTTCATCAGCAACCTCCTCTGTTTGACCAAGGTGAGAAACCCATATCCTGATTCACCTACAGGGCTAGCACATGGGCAAGTGAGAGAATACAGTTGCTGGGGATGGAGAAATGAGATGATGTTGACATGGCTCCAATAAAAGGAATGGATGCAGCTTGGTTATGGGGTGGTCTTCAGCTAGCAGTGGCATTCACTCATTGACTCCAGAGGGGCTGAACGTCAGATACATTCCAATTGCTTCCAGAATGGGAGTAGGCTGTCTCCTCCTTCGGCATTCTGCTGGTTAATTTTGGGCAATGAATATTCCTCTTCTTTGTTCCTGCAGGAGTGGAAAGAAAGGGCTTTGGCAGAGATGGCATTGGAACAGGCAGGACAGCATGGTGGTCACTCCATCACAGGCAAAGAGACAGGAGTACAGTCTCTCAAGGGATTTAGGCTTATGAATGGGTATCATGAATCATAACATGATACGAGCAGCTAAGCAGGAACACCGTCTGAAGGAAAGCACTTTGGACCTGACTGAGGCCACTTCCGTTCGGCTTTGAGGCATGCTGTATGTTTGCACTGTGTTTGATGCAAATGTGGTAGGAACATGATGCAGGTGCAACACGAATGGAACATGGTGCCATAAATGCATCCAGCCCCTTGACGGATGACTATTGAAAAGCACAATAAATTGCTTGACTTTGGATCTGCTCTAAAGAGAAAATCTGGTCAGCAGTAAGGCACTCTTTGATTTGTGAACATCCTACTTACAAATGAGATCCCATATAGGGGTGTATTAACATTAATTTTAAAGATCCAACATGCAAACATTTCCGTACTCTTATAAACAACTAGTTTGTACTGTCCTGCATTGTGTTATGACCGACGAACATATTCAAGAACAGAATCCATTTGCAATCCAAGGACTGACTGTACTTTGATCATTTCAGGACTGGCTGGGGGTTCAAAGTGTAAAGTGGCGAGACAACAATGTGGTGAGCACTGAGGTAGGCACAAAATGAGTGAACACTCAGAGAGCAAACGAGCAGCCCTGATATGCCAGTCCAAGAACACACAATGTCTGTGCAGCAGTATTAAAATGAGAGGTGCTGGTGCGCTCCCAAAGAACAGCGCTGAAATGCAGAAAAAGCGTAAGTGAATCAGAGCTGTGCCATGATGATACGGAGAGGCTGGTATGTGTTGGATAACAAAGACAGGCTGGAGTTGCCAGGTACCGACTCTGACTTTCATATTGTGAGTTATTCATGTCTTGTTTCAGTACAGTGGGTGGGAGAATGGGAATGTGCATCTAAAGCAACTTGGGTGTAATAATGAATGATAATCATGTTAATAAACCTCCCACCACTCAGTAGCTAGAATTGTGTCTCAACGTCCTGCAATTGGTTCAAAAGGTTGGGGAGGCACGGTGACTCAGTGGTTAGCACACGGTTCATTCCCGCCACGGGCAACTGTCTGTGTGGAGTTTGCACATTCTCCCCGTGTCTGTGTGGGTTTCTCCGGGTGCTCCCACAGTCCAAAGATGTGCAGGTCAGGTGAATTGGCCATGCTAAATTGCCCGTAGCGTTAGGTGCATTAGTCAGGGGTGAATGGAGGGGAGTGGGTCTGGGTGGGTTGCTCTTCGGAGGGTCGGTGTGGACTTGTTGGGCCAAAGGGCCTGTTTCCACACTGTAGGGAATCTAATCTGAAAAAAATGAATCTTTGAATCTCAAAGTCAAGAAGAGCCTCACCAGACATTCAACCCAGCTTTCCAAAATTTCTTTCCACAGAAATTAAATCAGGGCATAGGAAGATTCTACCCAATGATTTGTCACACTGTTAGAAATTCATTTGCACTTCTATGCACACATCGTAACTTATTTTTCTGCCATACTTAATGGGCATTTCGGAGGTAAGTACCAGTATTTCATATGTTAAATAGAATTTCAGCACTGAGCTTCTTAATGATCAGATACAAATACAGTAAAAATTGGGGAAAACAGGGAAATTCAGAAAACAACTTCCTGACTTTCTTATATTTAACTGTATTCTGTATGTGTATTCAATTTCAAAAGCTGGAATTTGCTATTTCTACCTTCATAATGGTGAGACATGCCAGCATCACTATTCCCCTTAAAGCTCTTATCTTTTACCCACAAATTCATGAGAAATATCTCTCTTTTCTTCCTTGTATAAGCAATTCCTAACACAAAAAATAAAGCTTCAAACACAATTAAAATTATATATTT
Source organism: Chiloscyllium plagiosum (assembly GCF_037043375.1). Lineage (NCBI taxonomy): Eukaryota > Metazoa > Chordata > Chondrichthyes > Orectolobiformes > Hemiscylliidae > Chiloscyllium > Chiloscyllium plagiosum. The sequence continues at coordinate 64,930,191 of NW_028270151.1, forward strand.
CACAATAATGATTAACCTTATAGATTGAACCTGTTCATGCACCCACTTTCTCCGTGCTACCTCACCCTAACTCTGATCCAGCACCCATCTTCTCCCCGCTTCCTCACTCTCACTCTGATTCTGCACACACCTTCTCCCCACTTCCTCATTCTCACTCTGTTCCTGCACCCACCTTCTCCCTGCTTCCTCACTCTCACTCTGATCCTGTACCACCTTCTCCCCGCTTCCTCACTCTCACTCTGATCCTGTCTCCACTTTCTCCCCGCTTCCTCACCCTCACTCTGATCCTGTCTCCACCTTCTCCCTGCTTCCTCACTCTCATACTGATGCTGCACCCACCTTCTCCCTGCTTCCTCACTCTCACTCTGTTCCTCTACCCACCTTCCACCCGCTTCCTCACCCTCAATATGATCCTGTACTCACCATCTCCCTGCTTCCTCACACTCACTGTGTTCCTCTACCCACCTTCTCCCTGCTCCCTCACACTCACTGTGTTCCTGCACCCACCTTCTCCCCGCTTCTTCACTCTCACACTGATCCTGCACCCACCTTCTCCCAACTTCCTCACCCTCACTCTGATCCTGAACTCACCTTCACCCTGCTTCCTCACCTTCACTCTGTTTCTAAACCCACCTTCTCCCTGCATCCTCTCTCTCACTCAAATCCTGATTCCACCTTCTCCCTGCTTAATCACTCTACCTCTGTTCCTACACCTACATTCTCCCGACTTTCTCACTCTCACTCTGATCCTGTAACCACCTTCTCTCCACTTCGTCACTCTCCCACTGTTCCTAACCCTACCTTCTCCCCAGTTACTCCCACTCCCATTGTTCCATAACCCACCTTCTCCCTTCTTCCTCACTCTCACTCTGATCCTGAATCCCACTTCTCCGTTTCCTCACTCTCACTCTGTTCCTGCACGAACATTCTCCCCACTTCCTCACTTTCAATCTGATCCTGCACCCACCTTCTCCCAGCTCCATCATTCTCACTCTGATCCTGCACCCACCTACTCCCCGTTTCCTCACTCTCACTCTGTTCCCACACCCACCTTCTCCCCGCTTCCTCACTCTCCCTCTGTTCCCATACCCACCTTCTCCCCGCTTCCTCACTCTCACTCTGTTGCTAAACGGACCTTCTCCCCATTTCCTCACTCACACTCTGTTCCTAAACCCACCTTCTCCCCGCTTCCTCACGCTCACTCTGTTCCTGCACCAAACTTCTCCCCGCTTCCTCACTCACACTCACATCCAGAACTCACCTTCACACTGCTTCCTCACCTTCACTCTGTTTCTAAACCCACCTTCTCTCTGCTTCCTCTCTCTCACTCAGATCTTGAATCTCCCTTCTCCCCGCTTCCTCACTCTCCCACTGTTCCTAAACCTACCTTCTCCCCACTTACTCCCACTCCCACTGTTCCATAACCCACCTTCTCCCTTCTTCCTCACTCTCACTCTGATCCTGAAATCCCCTACTCCCTGCTTCTTCACTCACATTCTGTTTCTGTGCCCATCTTCTCCATGCTTCCTCACTCTCACTCTGATCCTCCACCCACATTCTCCCTGTTTCCTCACTCTCACTCTGATACTGTACTCACCTTCTCCCGCTTCCTCACTCTGTTCCCACACCCACCTACTCCCCGCTTCCTCACTCTCACTCTGATACTGTACTCACCTTCTTCCCGCTTCCTCACTCTGTTCCCACACCCACCTTCTCCCCGCTTCCTCACTCTCCCTTTGTTCCCACAACCACCTTCTCCCTGCTTCCTCAGTCTCACTCTGTTCCTGCACCCACCTTCTCCCCGCTTCCTCACTCTGACTGTGTTCCTCCATCCACCTTCTCCCTGCTTCCTCACTCTCACTCTGATCCTGCACCCACATTCTCCCCGCTTCCTCACTCTCACTCTGTTCCTGCGCCCACCTTCTCCCCGCCTCCTCGCTCTCACTGTGTTCCATTACCTACCTTCTCCCTGCTTCATCACTCTCACTCTGATCCTGTACCCACCTTCTCCCCGCTTCCTCTGTCTCACTCTGTTCCTGCACCCACCTTCTACCTGCTTCCTCACCCTCAGTTTTTGCACCCACCTACTCCGAACTTCCTCACTCTCACTCTGTTCCTGCAGACACCTTCTCCCCGCTTCCTCACTCTCACTCTTATCCTGCACCCACATTCTTCCTGCTTCCTCACTCTCACACTGATGCTGTACCCACCTTCTCCCTGCTTCCTCACTCTCACTCTGTTCCTTTACCCACCTTCCACCCGCTTCCTCACCCTCAATATGATCCTGTACTCACCATCTCCCGGTCTCCTCACACTCACTCCGTTCCTCTACCTACCTTCATCCTGATTCTTCACTCTCCCTTTGTTCATACATTCACCATCTTCCTACATCCTCAATCTCACTCTTATCCTGCACCCATCTTCTCCCCGCTTCCTCACTCTCACTCTGAACCTGCACCCACCTTCTCCCAACTTCCTCACTTTCATTCTGATCCTGCACCCACCTTCTCCCTGCTTCCTCTCTCACTCTTTTTCCTGCACTCATCTTCTTCCTGCTTCCCCAATCTCACTCTGTTCCTGTACCCACCTTCTCCCTGTTTCCTCACTCTCACACTGATGCTGTCCCCACCTTCTCCCTGCCTCCTCACTCTCACTCTGTTCCTCTACCCACCTTCCACCCACTTCCTCACCCTCAATATGATCCTGTACTCACCATCTCCCTGCTTCCTCACACTCACTGTCTTCCTCTACCCACCTTCTCCCTGCTTCTTTACTCTCCTTTTGTTCGTACATCCACCATCTCCCTACATCCTCACTCTTACTCTGATCCTACACCCACCGTCTCCCTGCTTCCTCACTCTCACTCTGCTCCTCTACCCATCTTCCACCTGCTTCCTCACTGTCACTTGGATCCTGTAACCACCTTCTCCTCGCTTACTCACTCTCACTCTGTTCCTGTACCCATCTTCTCCCTGCTTCCTCACTCTCACTCTGTTCCTACATCCACCATCTCGCTACTTCCTCACTCTCACTCTTATCCTGCACCCACCTTCTAACCGCTTCCTCACTCTCACTCTTATCCAGCACCCTTCGCCCAACACCCTCACTTTCACTCTGATCCTGCACCCACCTTCTCCTTGCATCCTCACTCTCACACTGTTCCTGCACCCACCTTCTCCCTGCTTCCTCACTCTCACTCTGTTCCAGTACCACCTTCTTCCAGCTTCCTCACTCTCACTCTGATCCAGCACCCAACCTCTCCCTGCTTCCTCACTCTCACTCTGATCCTGCACCCACCTTCTCCCTGCTTTCTCACTCTCACTCTGATCCTGCACCCACCTTCTCCCCGCTTCCTCACTCTCCCTCTTATCCTGCACCCACCTTCTCCCTGCTTCCTCACTCACTCTGTTCCTCTACCCTATTCCACCCGCTTCCTCACCCTCAATATGATCCTGTACTCACCATCTCCCTGCTTCCTCAATCTCACTCTGTTCCTGCCCCCACCTTCTCCCGGATTCCTCAATCTCACTCTGATCCTGCACCCAACTTCACCCTGCTTCCTCACTCTCACTCTGATCTTGCACCCACCTTCTCCCACTTCGTCACCCTCACTCTGATCCTGTACCCACCGTCTCCCCACTTCCTCACTCTCACTCTGATCCTGTACCCACATTCTCCCTGCTTCCTCACTCTCACTATGATTCTGTACCCACCTTCCTCGCATATCCTCACTCTCATTCTGACCCTGCACCCACCTTCTCCCTGATTCCTCACTCTCACTCTGATCCTCTACCCACCTTCCACCTGCTTCCTCACTGTCACTTGGATCCTGTAACCACCTTCTCCCCGCTTACTCACTCTCACTCTGTTCCTGTACCCACCTTCTCCCTGCTTCCTCACTCTCACTCTGTTCCTACATCCACCATCTCGCTACTTCCTCACTCTCACTCTGTTCCTACATCCACCATCTCGCTACTACCTCACTCTCACTCTTATCCTGCACCCACCTTCTAACCGCTTCCTCACTCTCACTCTTATCCAGTACCCACCTTCTCCCAACACCCTCACTTTCACTCTGATCCTGCACCCACCTTCTCCCTGCTTCCTCACTCTCACACTGTTCCTGTGCCCACATTCTCCCCGCTTCCTCACTCTCACTCTGTTCCTGCACCCACCTTCTTCCTGCTTCCTCACTCTCACTCTGATCTTGTACCCACCTTCTCCCACTTCGTCATCCTCAATCTGATCCTGTACCCACCGTCTCCCCACTTCCTCACTCTCACTCTGATCCTGTACCCACATTCTCCCTGCTTCCTCACTCTCACTATGATTCTGTACCCACCTTCCTCGCATATCCTCACTCTCAATCTGACCCTGCACCCACCGTCTCCCTGCTTCCTCACTCTCACTCTGATCCTCTACCCATCTTCCACCTGCTTCCTCACTGTCACTTGGATCCTGTAACCACCTTCTCCTCGCTTACTCACTGTTCCTGTGCCCACCTTCTCCCCGCTTCCTCACTCTGTTCCTGCACCCACCTTCTTCCTGCTTCCTCACTCTCACTCTGATCCTGCACCCACCTTCTCCCTGCTTCCTCACTCTCACTCTGATCCAGCACCCAACCTCTCCCTGCTTCCTCACTCTCACTCTGATCCTGCACCCACCTTCTACCTGCTTTCTCACTCTCACTCTGATCCTGCACCCACCTTCTCCCCGCTTCCTCACTCTCACTATGTTCCTGTACCCACCTTCTCCCTGCTTCCTCACTCTCACTCTGTTCCTACATCCACCATCTCGCTACTTCCTCACTCTCACTCTGTTCCTACATCCACCATCTCGCTACTTCCTCATTCTCACTCTTATCCTGCACCTACCTTCTAACCGCTTCCTCACTCTCACTCTTATCCAGCACCCACCTTCTCCCAACACCCTCACTTTCACTCTGATCCTGCACCCACCTTCTCCTTGCATCCTCACTCTCACACTGTTCCTGTGCCCACCTTCTCCCCGCTTCCTCACTCTGACTCTGTTCCTGCACCCACCTTCTTCCTGCTTCCTCACTCTCACTCTGATCCAGCACCCAACCTCTCCCTGCTTCCTCACTCTCACTATGTTCCTTTACCCACATTCTCCCTGCTTCCTCACTCTCACTCTGTGCCTACATCCATCTCCCTACTTCCTCACTCTCACTCTTATCCTGCACCCAACCTCTCCCTGCTTCCTTACTCTCACTCTGATCCTACACTCACCTTCTCCCTGCTTCCTCACTCTCACACTGATGCTGTACCCACCTTCTCCCCACTTCCTCACTCTCCCTCTTATCCTGCACCCACCTTCTCCCTGCTTCCTCACTCACTCTATTCCTCTACCCCATTCCACCCGCTTCCTCACCCTCAATATGATCCTGTACTCACCTTCTCCCTGCTTCCTCAATCTCACTCTGTTCCTGCCCCCACCTTCTCCTGGATTCCTCACTCTCACTCTGATCCTGCACCCAACTTCTCCCTGCTTCCTCACTCTCACTCTGTTCCTGCACCCAACTTCACCCTGATTCCTCACTCTCACGCCGATCCTGCATCCACCTTCTCCCTGCTTCCTCACTCTCACTCTGATCCTGTACACACCTTCTCCCCGCTTCCTCACTCTCACTCTGATCCCGCACCCACCTTCTCCCACTTCGTCACCCTCACTCTGATCCTGTACCCACCTTCTCCCTGCTTCCTCACTCTCACTCTGACCCTGCACCCACCTTCTCCCTGCTTCCTCACTCTCACTCTGATCCTCTACCCACCTTCCACCTGCTTCCTCACTGTCACTCGGATCCTGCACTCACCTTCTCCCCACTTCCTCACTCTCACTGTGTTCCTGTACCCACCTTCTCCCCGCTTCCTCACTCTCACTCTGCTCCTGCACCCACCTTCTCCGCTCTTTCTCACTCTCACACTGATCCTGTACCCAACTTCTCCCCGCTTCCTCACTCTCACTCTGATCCTCCACCCACCTTCTCCCACTTCGTCACCCTCACTCTAATCCTGTAACCACCTTCCTCGCATTTCCTCACTCTCAATCTGACCCTGCACCCACATTCTCCCTGCTTCCTCACTCTCACTCTGATCCTATATCCACCATCTCGCTACTTCCTTACTCTCACTCTTATCCTGCACCCACCTTCTCCCCGCTTCCTCACTCTCACTCTGATCCTGCACCCACCTTCTCCTTGCATCCTCAATCTCACTCTGATCCTGTACCCACCTTCTCCCTGCTTCCTCACTCTCACACTGATGCTGTACCCACCTTCTCCCCGCTTCCTCAATCTCACTCTGTTCCTTCACCCACCTTCTCCCAGATACCTCACTCTCACTCTGATCCTGCACCCACCTTCTCCCTGCTTCCTCACTCTCACTCTGATCCTCTACCCACCTTCCACTTGCTTCCTCACTGTCACTCGGATCCTGTAACCACCTTCTCCCCACTTCCTCATTCTCACTCTGACCCTGTACCCACCATCTCCCTGCTTCCTCACTCTCACACTGATGCTGTACCCCTTTCCCTGCTTCCTCACTCTCACACTGATGCTGTACCCACCTTCTCCCTGCTTCCTCACTCTCACTACGATCCTCCACCCACCTTCCACCTGCTTCCTCACTGTCACTCGGATCCTGTAATCACCTTCTCCCCACTTACTCACTCTCACTGTGTTCCTGTACCCACCTTCTCCCTGCTTCCTCACTCTCACTCTGTGCCGACATCCATCTCCCTACTTCCTAACTCTCACTCTTATCCTGCGCCCACCTTCTGCCCGCTTCCTCACTCCAACACTGATCCTACACCCACGTTCTCCCTGCTTCCTCACTCTCACTCTGATCTTGCACCCACCTTCTCCCACTTCGTCACCCTCACTCTGATCCTGTACCCACCGTCTCCCCACTTCCTCACTCTCACTCTGTTCCTGTACCCACATTCTCCCTGCTTCCTCACTCTCACTATGATTCTGTACCCACCTTCCTCGCATATCCTCACTCTCAATCTGACCCTGCATCCACCTTCTCCCTGCTTCCTCACTCTCACTCTGATCCTCTACCCATCTTCCACCTGCTTCCTCACTGTCACTTGGATCCTGTAACCACCTTCTCCTCACTTACTCACTGTTCCTGTGCCCACCTTCTCCCCGCTTCCGCACTCTCACTCTGATCCTGCACCCACCTTCTCCCTGCTTCCTCACTCTCACTCTGATCCTCTATCCATCTTCCACCTGCTTCCTCACTGTCACTTGGATCCTGTAACCACCTTCTCCTCGCTTACTCACTGTTCCTGTGCCCACCTTCTCCCCGCTTCCTCACTCTCACTCTGATCCAGCACCCACCTTCTCCCCACTTCCTCACACTCACTATGTTCCTGTACCCACCTTCTCCCTGCTTCCTCACTCTCACTCTGTTCCTACATCCACCATCTCGCTACTTCCTCACTCTCACTCTTATCCTGCACCCACCTTCTACCCGCTTCCTCACTCTCACTCTTATCCAGCACCCACCTTCTCCCAACACCCTCACTTTCACTCTGATCCTGCACCCACCTTCTCCTTGCATCCTCACTCTCACACTGTTCCTGTGCCCACCTTCTTCCTGCTTCCTCACTCTCACTCTGATCCAGCACCCAACCTCTCCCTGCTTCCTCACTCTCACTCTGATCCTGCACCCACCTTCTCCCTGCTTTCTCACTCTCACTCTGATCCTGCACCCACCTTCTCCCCGCTTCCTCACTCTCACTATGTTCCTGTACCCACATTCTCCCTGCTTCCTCACTCTCACTCTGTGCCTACATCCATCTCCCTACTTCCTCACTCTCACTCTTATCCTGCACCCAACCTCTCCCTGCTTCCTTACTCTCACTCTGATCCTACACTCACCTTCTCCCTGCTTCCTCACTCTCACACTGATGCTGTACCCACCTTCTCCCTGCTTCCTCACTCTCCCTCTTATCCTGCACCCACCTTCTCCCTGCTTCCTCACTCACTCTATTCCTCTACCCCATTCCACCTGCTTCCTCACCCTCAATATGATCCTGTACTCACCATCTCCCTGCTTCCTCAATCTCACTCTGTTCCTGCCCCCACCTTCTCCCGGATTCCTCACTCTCACTCTGATCCTGCACCCACCTTCTCCCTGCTTCCTCACTCTCACGCCGACCCTGCATCCACCTTCTCCCCGCTTCCTCACTCTCACTCTGTTCCTGCACCCACCTTCTCCCCGCTTCCTCACTCTCACTCTGATCCCGCACCCACCTTCTCCCACTTCGTCACCCTCACTCTGATCCTGTACCCACCTTCTCCCTGCTTCCTCACTCTCACTCTGACCCTGCACCCACCTTCTCCCTGCTTCCTCACTCTCACTCTGATCCTCTACCCACCTTCCACCTGCTTCCTCACTGTCACTCGGAACCTGTACCCACCTTCTCCCTGCTTCCTCACTCTCACTCTGCTCCTGCACCCACCTTCTCCCCGCTTCCTCACTCTCAATCTGTTCCTGCACCCACCTTCTCCGCTCTTCCTCACTCTCACTCTGATCCTGCACCCAACGTCTCCCTGTTTCTTCACTCTCACTCTGATCCTGTACCCACCTTCTCGCTGCTTCCTCACTCTCACTCTGACCCTGCACCCACCTTCTCCATGCTTCCTCACTCTCACTCTGATCCTCCACCCACCTTCTCCCACTTCGTCACCCTCACTCTAATCCTGTAACCACCTTCCTCGCATTTCCTCACTCTCAATCTGACCCTGCACCCACATTCTCCCTGCTTCCTCACTCTCACTCTGATCCTATATCCACCATCTCGCTACTCCCTTACTCTCACTCTTATCCTGCACCCACCTTCTCCCCGCTTCCTCACTTTCACTCTGATCCTGCACCCACCTTCTCCTTGCATCCTCATTCTCACTCTGATGCTGTACCCACCTTCTCCCTGCTTCCTCACTCTCACACTGATGCTGTACCCACCTTCTCCCCGCTTCCTCAATCTCACTCTGTTCCTGCACCCACCTTCTCCCGGATTCCTCACTCTCACTCTGATCCTGGACACACTTTCTCCCTGCTTCCTCACTCTCACTCTCACTCTGACCCTGCACCCACCTTCTCCCTGCTTCCTCACTCTCACTCTGATCCTGCACCCACCTTCCACTTGCTTCCTCACTGTCACTCGGATCCTGTAACCACCTTCTCCCCCCTTTCTCACTCTCACTGTGTTCCTGTACCCAACTTCTCCCTGCTTCCTCACTCTCACTCTGTGCCGACATCCATCTCCCTACTTCCTAACTCTCACTCTTATTCTGCGCCCACCTTCTGCCCGCTTCCTCACTCCAACACTGATCCTACACCCACGTTCTCCCTGCTTCCTCACTCTCACTCTGCTCCTGCACCCAACTTCTCCCTGCTTCCTCACTCTCAATCTGTTCCTGCACCAACCTTCTCCGCTCTTCCTCACTCTCACTCTGATCCTGTACCCACCTTCTCCCTGCTCCCTCACTCTCACTCTGATCCTGCACCCAACGTCTCCCTGTTTCTTCACTCTCACTCTGAACCTGCACCCACCTTCTCCCTGTTCCCTCACTCTCACTCTGATCCTGTGCCCGCCTTCTCCCAGCTTCCTCACTCTCACTCTGAACCTGCACCCATCTTCTCCCTGTTCCCTCACTCTCACTCTGATCCTGCACCCACCTTCTCCCACTTCGTCACCCTCACTCTGATCCTGTAACCACTTTCCTCGCATTTCCTCACTCTCAATCTGACCCTGCACTCACATTCTCCCTGCTTCCTCACTCTCACTCTGATCCTATATTCACCATCTCGCTACTTCCTTACTCTCACTGTTATCCTGCACCCACCTTCTCCACGCTTCCTCACTCTCACTCTTATCCAGCACCCACCTTCTCCCAACTCCCTCACTTTCGCTCTGATCCTGCACCCAACTTCTCCTTGCGTCCTCATTCTCACTCTGATCCTGTACCCACCTTCTCCCTGCTTCCTCATTCTCACTCTGATCATGCACTCACCTTCTCCCTGCTTCCTCACTCTCACACTGATGCTGTACCCACCTTCTCCCTGCTTCCTCACTCTCACTACGATCCTCCACCCACCTTCCACCTGCTTCCTCACTGTCAATCTGTTCCTGCACCAACCTTCTCCGCTCTTCCTCACTCTCACTCTGATCCTGTACCCACCTTCTCCCTGCTCCCTCACTCTCACTCTGATCCTGCACCCAACGTCTCCCTGTTTCTTCACTCTCACTCTGAACCTGCACCCACCTTCTCCCTGTTCCCTCACTCTCACTCTGATCCTGTGCCCGCCTTCTCCCAGCTTCCTCACTCTCACTCTGAACCTGCACCCATCTTCTCCCTGTTCCCTCACTCTCACTCTGATCCTGCACCCACCTTCTCCCACTTCGTCACCCTCACTCTGATCCTGTAACCACTTTCCTCGCATTTCCTCACTCTCAATCTGACCCTGCACTCACATTCTCCCTGCTTCCTCACTCTCACTCTGATCCTATATTCACCATCTCGCTACTTCCTTACTCTCACTGTTATCCTGCACCCACCTTCTCCCCGCTTCCTCACTCTCACTCTTATCCAGCACCCACCTTCTCCCAACTCCCTCACTTTCGCTCTGATCCTGCACCCAACTTCTCCTTGCGTCCTCATTCTCACTCTGATCCTGTACCCACCTTCTCCCTGCTTCCTCATTCTCACTCTGATCATGCACTCACCTTCTCCCTGCTTCCTCACTCTCACACTGATGCTGTACCCACCTTCTCCCTGCTTCCTCACTCTCACTACGATCCTCCACCCACCTTCCACCTGCTTCCTCACTGTCACTCGGATCCTTAACCACCTTCTCCTCGCTTCCTCACTCTCACTGTGTTCCTGTACCCACCTTTTCCCTGCTTCCTCACTCTCACTCGAATCCTACACCCACCTTCTCCCTGCTTCCTCACTCTCACTCTGTTCCTCTACCCACCTTCCACCCGCTTCCTCACCCTCAATATGATCCTGTACTCACCATTTCCCTGCTTCCTCACTCTCACTGGGTTCCTCTACCAACCTTCTCCCTGCTCCCTCACACTCACTGTATTCCGTACTCACCTTCTCCCTGCTTCTTCGCTCTCCCTTTGTTCGTACATCCACCATCTTCCTACTTCCTCACTCTCACTCCAATCCTGCACCCACCTTCTCCCTGCTTCCTCACTCTCACTCTGTTCCTGCACCCACCTTCTCCCTGCTTCCTCTGTCTCACTCTGTTTCTGCACCCACCTTCTACATCCTTCCTCACCCTCACTCTGTTTCTGCATCCACCTTCTCCAAACTTCCACACTCTCACTCTGACCCTGCACCCACTTTCTACCCGCTTCCTTACTCTCACTCTGATCCTGTACCCACCTTCTCCCCACTTCCTCACCCTCACTCTGATCCTCCACCCACCTTCTCCCTGCTTCCTCACTCTCACTCTGTTCCTGTACCCACCTTCTCCCTGCTCCTTCACTCTCACTCTGACCCTGCACCCAACCTCTCCCTGCTTCCTCACTCTGATCCTGCACCCACCTTCTCCCTGCTTCCACACACTCACTGTGTTCCTCTACCCACCTTCTCCCCACTTCCTCACTCTCACTCTTATCCTGCACCCACCTTATCTCCTTCTCCCAACATCCTCACTTTCACTCCGATCCTGCACCCACCTTCTCCCTGCTTCCTCACTCTCACTCTGTTCCTGCACCCACCTTCTCCCTGCTTCCTCAATCTCACTCTGTTCCTGTACCCACCTTCTCCCTGCTCCTTCACTCTCACTCTGACTCTGCACCCAACCTCTCCCTGCTTCCTCAACCTCACTCTGATCCTGTACCCACCTTCTCCCTGCTTCCTTACTCTCACTGTGATTCTGTATCCACCTTCCTCGCGTTTCCTCATTCTCACTCTGACACTGCACCCACCTTCTCCCTGCTTCCTCACTCTCACTCTGATCCTGCACCCATCCTTACCCTGTTTCCTCACTCACACGCTGATCCTGCACCCACCTTCTCCCTGCTTTCTCACCCTCACGCTGATCCTGCACCCACCTTCTCCCTGTTTCCTCACTTCCTGTTTCCTCACTCTCACTCTGACACTTCAACCACCTTCTCCGCGCTTCCTCACTCGCACTCTGATCCTGCACACAACCTTACCCTGTTTCCTCACTCACACTCTGATCCTGCACCCAACCTTACCCTGTTTCCTCACTCTCACTCTGATCCTGCACCCACCTTGTCCCCGCTTCCTCACTCTCACTATGTTCCTGTACCCACATTCTCCCTGCTTCCTCACTCTCACTCTGTGCCTACATCCATCTCCCTACTTTCTCACTCTCCCTCTTATCCTGCACCCAACCTTTCCCTGTTTCCTCTCTCGCACTCTGATCCTGTGCACGCCTTCTCCCGCCTTCCTCACTCTCACGCTGATCCTGTACCCACCTTCTCCCCGCTTCCTCTGTCTCACTCTGTTTCTGCACCCACCTTCTACATCCTTCCTCACCCTCACTCTGTTTCTGCATCCACCTTCTCCAAACTTCCACACTCTCACTCTGACCCTGCACCCACTTTCTACCCGCTTCCTTACTCTCACTCTGAACCTGTACCCACCTTCTCCCCACTTCCTCACCCTCACTCTGATCCTCCACCCACCTTCTCTCTGCTTCCGCAACATCACTCTGTTCCTGCACCCACCTTCTCCCTGCTTCCTCAATCTCACTCTGTTCCTGTAGCACCTTCTCCCTGCTTCCGCACCCACACTCTGATCCTGTACCCACCTTCTCCCTGCTCCTTCACTCTCACACTGATCCTGCACCCAACCTCTCCCTGCTTCCTCACTCTCACTCTGATCCTGCATCCAACGTCTCACTGCTTCCTCACTCTCACGCTGATCCTGTATCCACCTTTTCCCTGCTTCCTCACCCACACTCTGATCCTGAACCCACCTTCTCCCTGCTCCTTCACTCTCACTCTGACCCTGCACCCAACCTCTCCCTGCTTCCTCACTCTGATCCTGCACCCACCTTCTCCCTGCTTCCACACACTCACTGTGTTCCTCTACCCACCTTCTCCCCACTTCCTCACTCTCACTCTTATCCTGCACCCACCTTATCTCCTTCTCCCAACATCCTCACTTTCACTCCGATCCTGCACCCACCTTCTCCCTGCTTCCTCACTCTCACTCTGTTCCTGCACCCACCTTCTCCCTGCTTCCTCAATCTCACTCTGTTCCTGTACCCACCTTCTCCCTGCTCCTTCACTCTCACTCTGACTCTGCACCCAACCTCTCCCTGCTTCCTCAACCTCACTCTGATCCTGTACCCACCTTCTCCCTGCTTCCTTACTCTCACTGTGATTCTGTATCCACCTTCCTCGCGTTTCCTCATTCTCACTCTGACACTGCACCCACCTTCTCCCTGCTTCCTCACTCTCACTCTGATCCTGCACCCATCCTTACCCTGTTTCCTCACTCACACGCTGATCCTGCACCCACCTTCTCCCTGCTTTCTCACCCTCACGCTGATCCTGCACCCACCTTCTCCCTGTTTCCTCACTTCCTGTTTCCTCACTCTCACTCTGACACTGCAACCACCTTCTCCGCGCTTCCTCACTCGCACTCTGATCCTGCACACAACCTTACCCTGTTTCCTCACTCACACTCTGATCCTGCACCCAACCTTACCCTGTTTCCTCACTCTCACTCTGATCCTGCACCCACCTTGTCCCCGCTTCCTCACTCTCACTATGTTCCTGTACCCACATTCTCCCTGCTTCCTCACTCTCACTCTGTGCCTACATCCATCTCCCTACTTTCTCACTCTCCCTCTTATCCTGCACCCAACCTTTCCCTGTTTCCTCTCTCGCACTCTGATCCTGTGCACGCCTTCTCCCGCCTTCCTCACTCTCACGCTGATCCTGTACCCACCTTCTCCCCGCTTCCTCTGTCTCACTCTGTTTCTGCACCCACCTTCTACATCCTTCCTCACCCTCACTCTGTTTCTGCATCCACCTTCTCCAAACTTCCACACTCTCACTCTGACCCTGCACCCACTTTCTACCCGCTTCCTTACTCTCACTCTGAACCTGTACCCACCTTCTCCCCACTTCCTCACCCTCACTCTGATCCTCCACCCACCTTCTCTCTGCTTCCGCAACATCACTCTGTTCCTGCACCCACCTTCTCCCTGCTTCCTCAATCTCACTCTGTTCCTGTAGCACCTTCTCCCTGCTTCCGCACCCACACTCTGATCCTGTACCCACCTTCTCCCTGCTCCTTCACTCTCACACTGATCCTGCACCCAACCTCTCCCTGCTTCCTCACTCTCACTCTGATCCTGCATCCAACGTCTCACTGCTTCCTCACTCTCACGCTGATCCTGTATCCACCTTTTCCCTGCTTCCTCACCCACACTCTGATCCTGAACCCACCTTCTCTCTGCTTCCTCACTCTGAACCAGCACCCACCTTCTCCCTGTTTTTTCTCTCTCACTCTGATCTTGTGCCCACCTTCTCCCAGCTTCCTCAAACTCACTCGGATCTTTCACCCCACCTTCTCCCCGCTTCCTCACCCTCACTCTGATCCTGTCCCCACCTTCTCCCTCTCCTTCACTCTCAATCTGATCCAGGACCCACCATCTCCCTGCTTCCTCACTCCCACTCTTATCCTGCACCCACATTCTCTCCGCTTCCTTACTCTCACTCTGATCCTGTAACCACCTTCTTCCTGTTTCCTCTCTCTCACTCTGATCCTGTGCCCGCCTTCTCCCGGCTTCCTCACTCTGACTCTGATCCTTCACCCACCTTCTCCCCGCTTCCTCACCCTCACTCTGATCCTGTACCCACCTTCTCCCTGCTCCCTCACTCTCACTCTTATCCTGCACCCACATTCTCTCCGCTTCCTCACTCTCACTCTGATCCTGCACCCACCTTCTCCCTGGTTCCTCACTCTCACACTGATGCTGAACCCACCTTCTCCCTGCTTCCTCAATCTCACTCTGTTCCTCTACCCACCTTCCACCCACTTCTTCGCTCTCAATATGATCCTGTACTCACCATCGCCTTGCTTCCTCACACTCACTGTGTTCCTCTACCCACCTTCTCCCTGCTCCCTCACACTCAGTGTTCCTCTACCCACCTTCTCCCCGCTTGCTCACTCTCACTCTGTTCTTGCACCCACCTTCATCCTGCTTCTTCACTCTCCCTTTGTTCGTACATCCACCATCTCCCTACTTCCTCACTCTCATTCTTATCCTGCACCCACCTTCTCCCTGCTTCCTCACTCTCACTCCGATCTCGCTCCCACCTTCTCCGAACTTCCTCACTCTCACTCTGCTCCTGCACCCACCTTCACCCTGCTTCCTCAATCTTACTCTATTCCTGTACCCACCTTCTCCGAACTTCCTCACTCACTCTGTTCCTACACCCAACTTCTCCCCGCTTCCTCATCTCACTCTGACCCTGCACCCACCTTCTCCCTGCTTCCTCACTCTCACTCTAATCCTGCACTCACCTTCTCCCACTTTGTCACCCTCACTCTAATCCTGTACCCACCTTCTCCCCACTACCTCACTCTCACTCTGATCCTGTACCCACATTCTCCCTGCTTCCTCAACCTCACTCTGATCCTGCATCCAACGTCTCACTGCTCCCTCACTCTCACTCTGATCCTGTACCAACCATCTCCCTACTTCCTCACTCCCACTCTTATCCTGCACCCACATTCTCCCCGCTTCCTCACTCTCACTCTGATGCTGTACTCACCTTCTCCCTGCTTCCACACACTCACTCTGTTCCTCTACCCACTTTCCACCCGCTTCCTCACCCTCAATATGATCCTGTACTCACTATCTCCCTGCTTTCCCACACTCACTGTGTTCCTCGACCCACCTTCTCCCTGCTTCTTCACTCTCACTATGTTCCTGTACCCACCTTCTCCCCGCTTTCTCACTCTCACTGTGTTCCTGCACCCACCTTCTCCCTGCTTCCTCAATCTTACTCTGTTCCTGTACCCGCCTTCTCCGAACTTCCTCACTTTCACTCTGATCCTGCACCCACCTCCTCCCTGCTTCCTCACTCTCATTCCGATCCTGCACCCACCTTCTCCCTGCTTCCTCACTCTCACACTGTTCCTGCACCCACCATCTCCCTGCTTCCTCAATCTTACTCTGTTCCTGTACCCGCCTTCTCCGAACTTCCTCACTCTCACTCTGATGCTGTCCCCACCTTCTCCCTGCTTCCTCATCTCACTCTATTCCTCTACCCACCTTTCACCCTCTTCCTCACCGTCAATATGATCCTGTACTCACCATCTCCCTGCTTCCTCACAGTCACTGTGTTCCTCTACCCATCTTCTCCCCACTTTCTCACTCTCACTGTGTTCCTGTACCAACCTTCACCCTGCTACTTCACTCTTCCTTTGTTTGTTCATCCACCATCTCCCTACTTCCTCACTCTCATTCTTATCCTGCACCCACCTTCCCTCCGCTTCCTCACTCTCACTCTGATCCTGAACCCACATTCTCCCAACTTCCTAACTTTCACTCTGATCCTGCACCCACCTTCTCCCAGCTTCCTCACTCTCACTCCGATCCTGCACCCACCTTCTCCCTGCTTCCTCAATCTTACTCCGTTCCTGCACCCCACCTTCTCCGAACTTCCTCACTCACTCTGTTCCTACACCCACCTTCTCCCCGCTTCCTCATCTCACTCTGACCCTGCACCCACCTTCTCCCTGCTTCCTCACTCTCACTCTAATCCTGCACCCACCTTCTCCCACTTCGTCACCCTCACTCTAATCCTGTACCCACCTTCTCCACACTACCTCACTCTCACTCTGATCCTGTACCCACATTCTCCCTGCTTCCTCAACCTCACTCTGATCCTGTACCCACCTTCTCCCTGCTTCCTTACTCTCACTATGATTCTGTATCCACCTTCCTCGCATTTCCTCACTCTCACTCTGACCCGGCACCCACATTCTCCCTGCTTCCTCACTCTCACTATAATCCTGCACCCACCTTCTCCCACTTCGTCACCCTCACTCTAATCCTGTACCCACGTTCTCCCTGCTTCCTCACTCTCACTCTGTTCCTGCACCCAACTTCTCCCTGCTTCCTCACTCTCACTCCAATCCTACACCCACCTACTCCTCGCTTCCTCACTCTCACTCTGACCTTGCACCCACCTTCTCCCTGCTTCCTCACTCTCACTCTGTTCCTGCACTCACCTTCTCCCTGCATCCTCACTCTCACTCTGTTTCTGTACCACCTTCTCCTCGCTTCCTCACCCTCACTCTGATCTTGTACACACCTTCCCTCTGCTCCCTCACTCTTACTCTGATCCAGCACCCAACCTCACCCTGCTTCCTCACTCTCACTCTGATCCTGCACCCACGTTCACCCTGCTTCCTCACTCTCTCTATGATCCTGTACACACCTTCTCCCCGCTTCCTCACCCTCACTCTGATCCTGTACACACCTTCCCTCTGCTCCTTCACTCTCACTCTGATCCAGCACCCAACCTCTCCCTGCTTCCTCACTTTCACTCTGATCCTGCACAAACCTTCTTCCTGCTTTCTCGCTCTCACTCTGATCCTGCACCCACGTTCTCCCTGCTTCCTCACTCCCACTCTGTTCCTGCACCCAACTTCTCCGCGTTTCCTCACTCGCACTATGTTCCTGTACCCACGTTCCCCCTGCGTCCGCACCCTCACTCTGATCCTGTACCCACATTCTCCCTGCTCCATCACTCTCACTCTGATCCTGTACCCACCTTCTCCCCGCTCCATCACTCTCACTCTGATCCTGCACCCACCTTCTCCGTGCTTTCTCACTCTCACTCTGATCCTGTACCCAACCTTTCCCTGTTTCCTCACTCTCACTCTGTTCCTGTACCCAACCTTTCCCTGTTTCTTCACTCTCACGCTGATCCTGTACCCACCTTTTCCCTGCTTCCTCACCCACACTCTGATCCTGTACCCGTCTTCTCCCTGCTTCCTCACCCTCATGCTGATCCTGTACCCACCTGCTCTCTGCTTCCTCACTCTGAACCTGCACCCACCTTCTCCCTATTTCCTCTCTCACACTCTGATCCTGTGCCCGCCTTCTCCCGGCTTCCTCACTCTCACTCTGATCCTCCATCCACCTTCTCCCCGCTTCCTCTGTTTCACTCTGTTCCTGCACCCACCCTCCAACTGCTTCCTCACTCTCACTCTGATCCTGTACCCACCTTCTCCCTGCTTCCACACTCTCACTCTGTTCCTCTACCCACCTTCCACCCGCTTCCTCACCCTCAATATGATCCTGTACTCACCATCTCCCTGCTTCCTCACACTCACTGTGTTCCTCTACCCACCTTCCACCCGCTTCCTCACCCTCAATATGATCCTGTACTCACCATCTCCCTGCTTCCTCACACTCACTGTGTTCCTCTACCCACCTTCTCCCTGCTTCCTCACACTCACTGTGTTCCTTTACCCACCTTCTCCCCACTTTCTCACTTTCACTGTGTTCCTGTACCAACCTCCTCCCTGCTTCCTCACCCTCACGCTGATCCTTTACCCACCTTCTCTATGCTTCCTCACTCTGAACCTGCACCCATCTTCTCCCCGCTTCCTCACTCTCACTCTGATTCTGCACACACCTTCTCCCCACTTCCTCACTCTCACTCTGTTCCTGCACCCACCTTCTCCCTGCTTCCTCACTCTCACTCTGATCCTGTACCACCTTCTCCCCGCTTCCTCACTCTCACTCTGTTCCTGTCTCCACTTTCTCCCCGCTTCCTCACCCTGATCCTGTCTCCACCTTCTCCCTGCTTCCTCACTCTCATACTGATGCTGCACCCACCTTCTCCCTGCTTCCTCACTCTCACTCTGTTCCTCTACCCACCTTCCACCCGCTTCCTCACCCTCAATATGATCCTGTACTCACCTTCTCCCTGCTTCCTCACACTCACTGTGTTCCTTTACCCACCTTCTCCCCACTTTCTCACTTTCACTGTGTTCCTGTACCAACCTCCTCCCTGCTTCCTCACCCTCACGCTGATCCTTTACCCACCTTCTCTATGCTTCCTCACTCTGATCCTGTACCCACCTTCTCCCTGCTCCCTCACTCTCACTCTGATCCAGGACCCACCATCTCCCTGCTTCTTCACTCCCACTCTTATCCTGCACCCACATTCTCTCCACTTCCTCACTCTCACTCTGATCCTGTACTCACCATCTCCCTGCTTCCTCACTCTCACTCTGTTCCTCTACCCACATTCCACCTGCTTCCTCACCCTAATATGATCCTGCACTCACCTTCTCCCTGCTTCCTCACTCTCACACTAATGCTGCACCCACCTTCTCCCTGCTTCCTCACACTCACTGTGTTCCTCTACCCACCTTCTCCCTGCTTCCTCACACTCACTGTGTTCCTCTACCCACCTTCTCCCTGCTTCCTCACTTTCACTGTGTTCCTCTACCCACCTTCTACCCGCTTTCTCACTCTCACTCTGATCCTGCAGCCACCTTCTCCCACTTCGTCACCCTCACTCTGATCCTGTACCCACGTTCTCCCCACTTCCTCACTCTCATTCTGATCCTGTAAACACCTTCTCCCTGCTTCCTCACTCTCACTCTGATCCTCCACCCACCTCCTCCCTGCATCCGCAACATCACTCTGATCCTGTACCCACCTTCTCCCTGTTTCCTCACTCTCACTCTGATCCTCTACCCACCTTCCAACTGCTTCCTCACTCTCACTCTGATCCTGCACCCACCTTCTCCCAACTTCCTCACTTTCACCCCAAACTGGCACCCACTGTCTCCCTGCTTCCTCAATCTCACTCTGTTCCTGTACCCACCTTCTCCCTGCTCCTTCACTCTCACTCTGATCCTGCACCCACCCTCTCCCTGCTTCCTCACTCTCACTCTGATCCTGCACCCACCTTCTCCATGCTTCCTCACTCTCACTCTATTCCTGCACTCACCTTCTCCGCGCTTCCTCACTCTCACTCTGATCCTGTATCCACCTTCTCTCTGCTCCCTCACTCTGAACCAGCACCCACCTTCTCCCTGTTTCCTCACTCTCACGCTGAGCCTGTACCCACCTTTTCCCTGCTTCCTCAACCAAACTCTGTGCCTGTACCCTTCTTCTCCCTGCTTCCTCTCTCTCAATCTGATCCTGCACCCACCTTCTCCCGGCTTCCTCACTCTCACTCTGATCCTCCACCCACCTTCTCCCCGCTTCCTCACCCTCACTCTGATCCTGTACCCACCTTCTCCTTGCTCACTCACTCTCACTCTGATCCAGGACCCACCATCTCCCTGCTTCCTCACTCCCACTCTTATCCTGCACCCACATTCTCCCCGCTTCCTCACTATCACTCTGATGCTGTACCCACCTTCTCCCTGCTTCCTCACTCTCACTCTGTTCTTCTACCCACTTTCCACCCGTTTCCTCACCCTCAATATGATCCTGTACTCACCATCTCCCTGCTTCCTCACACTCACTGTGTTCCTCTACTCACCTTCTCCCCGCTTCTTCACTCTTACTATGTTCCTGTACCCACCTTCTCCCCGCTTTCCTCACTCTCGCTGTGTTCCTGTACCCACATTCTCCCCACTTTCTCACTCTCACTGTGTTCCTGTACCCACCTTCTCCCCGCTTCCTCACTCTCACTCTGTTCCTGCACCCATTTTCATCCTGCTTCTTCACTCTCCCTTTGTTCGTACATCCACCATCTCCCTACTTCCTCACTCTCATTCTTATCCTGCACCCACCTTCCCTCCGCTTCCTCACTCTCACTCTGATCCTGCACCCACCTTCTCCCTGCTTCCTCACTCTCACTCCGATCCTGCACCCAACTTCTCCCTGCTCCCTCACTCTCACTCTGATCCTGCACCCAACGTCTCGTTGTTTCCTCACTTTCACGCTGATCCTGTGCCCACCTTCTCCCTGCTTCCTCACTCTCACTCTGATCCTCTACTCACCTTCCACCTGCTTCCTCACCCTCAATATGATCCTGCACTCACCTTCTCCCCGCTTCCTCACTCTCACTGTGATCCTGCACCCACCTTCTCCGTGTTTCCTCACTCTCACGCTGATCCTGTACCCACTGTCTCCCTGCTTCCTCACCCTCACTCTGATCCTAAACCCACCTTCTCCCTGCTTCCTCACTTTCACTCCGATTCTGTACCCACCTTCTCCCTGCTTCCGCACCCTCACTCTGATCCTGCACCCAACCTCTCCCTGCTTCCTCACTCTCACTATGTTCCTGTACCCACCTTCTCCCTGCTCCCTCACTCTCACTCTGATCCTGCATCCAACGTCTCCCTGTTTGCTCACTCTCACTCTGATCCTGTACCCACCTTCCCCCCGCTTCCTCTGTCTCACTCTGCTCCTGCACCCATCTTCTCCGCGCTTCCTCACTCTCACTATGTTCCTGTACCCACCTTCTCCCTGCTCCCTCACTCTCACTCTGATCCTGCATCCAACGTCTCCCTGTTTGCTCACTCTGATCCTGTACCCACCTTCCCCCCGCTTCCTCTGTCTCACTCTGTTCCTGCACCCACCTTCTACCTGCTTCGTCACTCTCACACTGATCCTGCACCCACCTTCTCTGCGCTTCCTCACTCTCACTCTGATCCTGCACCCACCTTCCCCCTGCTTCCTCACTCTCACTCTGATCCTGTACCCAGCTTCTCCCCGCTTCCTCACTCTCACTGTTTTCCTGGACCCACCTTCTCCCTGCTTCCTCACTCTCACTCTGATCCTGCACCCACCTTCTCCCTGCTTCTTCACTCTCACTATGATCTATATACACCATCTCCCTGCTCCTTCACTCTCACTCTGATCCTGTACCCACCTTCTCCCTGCTTCCTCAACCTCACTCTGATCCTCTACCCACCTTCCACCCGCTTCCTCACCCTCAATATGATCCTGTAGTCACCATCTCCCTGCTTCGTCTCTGTCAATCGGATCCTGTACCCACCTGCTCCCTGTTTCGTCACTCTCATGCTGATCCTGCACCCACCTTCTCCCCGCTTTCTCACTCTCACTCTGATCCTGTACCCAGCTTCTACCCACTTCCTCACTCTCACTCTGATCCTGTACCCACCTTCCCCCTGCTTCCTCACTCCCGCTCTGTTCCAGCACCCACCTTCTCTGCGCTTCCTTACTCTCACTATGTTCCTGTAGCCACCTTCTCCCTGCTCCCTCACTCTCACTCTGATCCTGCACCCAACTTCTCCCTGCTTCCTCACTCTCACGCTGATCCTGTACCCACCGTCTCCCTGCTTCCTCACTCTCACTCTGATCCTGCACCCACCTCCCCCCTGCGTCCTCACTCTCACTGTTTCTGTGCCCACCTTCACCCCGCTTCCTCACTCTCACTGTGATCCTGTACCCACCTTCTCCCTGCTTCCTCTGTCTCACTCTGTTCCTGTACCCAACTTCTCCCTGCTCCCTCACTCTCACTCTGATCCTGCACCCACCTTCTCCCTGCTCCCTCACTCTCATTTTGATCCTGTACCCATTGCCTCTCTGCTTTCTAACTCTCACTGTTTCTGTGCCCACCTTCTCCCCACTTCCTCACTCTCACTATGATCCTGTGCACACCTTCTCCCTGCTCCTTCACTCTCACTCTGATCCTGCACCCACCTTCTCCCCGCTTCCTCGCTCTCACTCTGTTCCTGCACCCACCTTCTCCCTGCTTCCTCACTCTCACTATGATCCTGTGCATACCTTCTCCCTGCTTCCTCACTCTCACTCTGATCCTAAACCCAACTTCTCCCCGCTTCCTCACTCTCACTCTGTTCCTAAACCCAACTTCTCACCGCTTCCTCACTCTCACTCTGTTCCTAAACCCAACTTCTCACCGCTTCCTCACTCTCACTCTGATCCTGTACCCACCTTCTCCCTGCTTCCACTGTCTCACTCTGTTCCTGCACCCACCTTCTACATGCTTTCTCACCCTCACTCTGTTTCTGCACCCACCTTCTCCGAACTTCCTCACTCTCACACTGGTCCTGCACCCACCTTCGGAGCGCAAAGCCAGTTGGGAAGGTAAGTGATTGTTATTTAAGAACTTATCTCGATGCCAACGGTCTTTTTGCAGCAGAGAGCAGCAGGAGCTGGGCGGAAGTGAAGTTGGAGCGTAAAACCGGTCGGGAAGGTAAGTGATTGGTATTTGAGTGGGGAAGGTGGGACCTGTACAAGCAGGACGGGTTGCACCTGAACCAGAAGGGCACCAATATCCTGGGAGGTAGGTTTGCTAGCACTCTTCGGGGGGGTTTAAACTAATTTTGCAGGGGGATGGGATCCGGGCTTGTAGTCCAGCAAGTAGGTTAGCTGTTTTTCAGGATGTCCAAGAATGTAGGGAGGCTGTGGAGAAGGTAGCACTGACAGGGAATACGTGCGGACACAGAGATGGGTTCAAGTGTGTATACTTCAACGCAAGGAGTATCAGAAATAAGGTGGGTGAACTTAAGGCGTGGATTGGTACTTGGGACTACGATGTTGTGGCCATCATGGAAACATGGATAGAAGAGGGACAGGAAAGGTTGTTGGAGGTTCCTGGTTACAGATGTTTCAGTAAGATTAGGGAGGGTGGTAAAAAAGGAGGGGGTGTGGCGTTGCAATTAGAAATGGTATAATGGCTGCAGAAAGGCAGTTCGAGGGGGATCTGCCTTTGGAGGTAGTATGGGCTGAAGTCAGAAATAGGAAAGGAGCAGTCACCTTGTTGGGTGTTTACTATAGGCCCCCCAATAGCAGCAGAGATGTGGAGAAACAGATTGGGAAACAGATTTTGGAAAGGTGCAAAAGTCACAGGGTAGTAGTCATGGGTGATTTCAACTTCCCAAATATTGATTGGAAGCTCTTTACATCAAGTAGATTGGACGGCGCGGTGTTTGTGCAGTGTGTCCAGGAAGCTTTTCTAACTCAGTATGTAGATTGTCCGACCAGAGGGGAGGCCATATTGGATTTGGTACTCGGTAACGAACCAGGACAAGTGATGGGCTTGTTAATGGGTGAGCATTTTGGTGAAGGTGACCACAATTCTGTGACTTTCACCTTGGTTATGGAGAGAGATAGGTGCATGCAACAGGGTAGGTTTTACAACTGGGGGAAGGGTAAATACAATGCTGCAAGACAAGATCTGAGGAGCATAAGTTGGGAGCATAGGCTATCAGGGAAGGATGTCATTGAAATGTGGTACTTTTTCAAGGAACAGATACGACGTGTCCTTGATATGTATGTACCTGTCAGACAGGAAAGACACGGTCGTGTGAGGGAACCTTGGTTGACGAGGGAGGTTGAATATCTAGTGAAGAGGAAGAAGGAGGCTTACATAAGGCTGAGGAAACAAGGTTCAGACAGAGGGTCGGAGGGATACAGGATAGCCAGGAGGGAGCTGAAGAAAGGGATTAGAAGAGCTAAGAGAGGGCATGAAAAATCTTTGGCGGGTAGGATCAAGGATAACCCCAAGGCCTTTTATGCGTATGTGAGAAACATGAGAATGACGAGAACAAGGGTAGGTCCGATCAAGGACAGTAGTGGGAGACTGTATTGAGTCGGAAGAGATAGGAGAGGTCTTGAATGAGTACTTTTCTTCAGTATTTACAAATGAGAGGGACCGTATTGTTGAAGAGGAGAGTATGAAACGGACTGGTAAGCTAGAGGAGATACTTGTTAAGAAGGAAGATGTGTTGGGCATTTTGAAAAACTTGAGGATAGACAAGTCCCCTGGGCCTGACGGGATATATCCTAGGATTATGTGGGAAGCAAGAGAGGAAATTGCAGAGCTGTTGGCAATGATCTTTTCGTCTTCACTGTCAATGGGGGTGGTACCAGGGGACTGGAGAGTGGCGAATGTTGTGCCCCTGTTCAAAAAAGGGAATAGGGATAACCCCAGGAATTACAGGCCAGTTAGTCTTACTTCGGTGGTAGGCAAAGTAATGGAAAGCGTACTGAGGGATAGGATTTATGAGTATCTGGAAAGACACTGCTTGATTAGGGACAGCCAGCACGGATTTGTGAGGGGCAGGTCTTGCCTTACAAGTCTTATTGAATTCTTTGAGGAGGTGACCAGCATGTGGATGAGGGTAGAGCAGTGGATGTAGTGTACATGGATTTTAGTAAGGCATTTGATAAGGTTCCCCATGGTAGGCTTATGCGGAAAGTCAGGAGGCATGGGATAGTGGGAAATTTGGCCAGTTGGATAGAGAACTGGCTAACCGGACGAAGTCAGAGAGTGGTGGTAGATGGTAAATATTCAGCCTGGAGCCCAGTTACAAGTGGAGTTCCGCAGGGATCTGTTCTGGGTCCTCTGCTGTTTGTAATTTTTTATTAATGACTTGGAAGAGGGAGTCGAAGGGTGGGTCAGTAAATTTGCAGATGATACGAAGATTGGTGGAGTTGTGGATAGTGAGGGGGGCTGTTGTCGGCTGCAAAGGGACTTAGATATGATGCAGAGCTGGGCTGAGGAGTGGCAGATGGAGTTCAACCCTGCCAAGTGTGAGGTTGTCCATTTTGGAAGGACAAATAAGAATGCGGAATACAGGGTTAACAGTAGGGTTCTTAGTAAGGTGGAGGAGCAGAGGGATCTTGAAGTCTATGTTCATAGCTCGTTGAAAGTTGCCACTCAGGTGGATAGAGCTTGTAAGAAGGCCTATGGTGTATTAGCGTTCATTAGCAGAGGGATTTAATTCAAGAGTCGTGAGGTGATGTTGCAGCTGTACAGGACCTTGGTAAGGCCATATTTGGAGTACTGTGTGCAGTTCTGGTCGCCTCACTTTAGGAAAGATATGGAAGCTTTGGAGAGGGTGCAGAGGAGATTTACCAGGATGTTGCCTGGAATGGAGAATAGGTCGTACGAGGATAGATTGAGAGTGCAAGGCCTTTTCTCATTGGAACGGCGAAGGATGAGGGGTGACTTGATAGAGGTGTATAAGATGATCAAGGGAATAGATAGAGTAGACAGTCAGAGACTTTTTCCCCGGGTACAACAGAATGTTACAAGGGGACATAAATTTAAGGTGAAGGGTGGAAGGTATGGGGGGGGTGTCAGGGGTAGGTTCTTTACCCAGAGAGTGGTGGGAGCATGGAATGCGCTGCCTGTGGGAGTGGCAGAGTCAGAATCATTGGTGACCTTTAAGCGGCAATTGGATAGGTACATGGATGGGTGCTTAAGCTAGGACAAATGTTCGGCACAACATCATGGGCCGAAGGGCCTGTTCTGTGCTGTATTGTTCTATGTTCTATGTTCTATTTGAGCAGGTGCCATCAGCTTCATAACTCATGCTATTGAAATCAACTAATGAGAAGCCTGTAAGGTAGACTTTCTTTTCCAAATCTATTTTGCTTGACTTTTGCTAAATTATGAGCATCCAGACGTATAAGCTTGAAAACCAATTTCATTATTTCCCAAAAGTGAAGACTAGTCAATTTGTAGGTGCCTGTGTCTGATAGTGTTAGCCTTTTAAATATGGGAATCATCATGGACTCTCACTGATTGACTACTAATTTCTCAGTGTTGGTTCATGCACCTCGCAAGTGCTGCCAATGACTCTCAAATTTCCAGTCACCTCCGACATTTGTTCTTGTCCTGTCCTTGAGGAATTACAGCCTGCTTTTTGTTTCCATCTGATTTATATCAAAGTTTGCCATTTCATAGAAATTCAATTTCAGTTGGGTATGTTGTTGATAGCATCTTGAAAATAATTGGAACGGTCGCCTTTTAGGACTGTCTTGCTGATGTTTTGATTTCTTTAACTGGTTTTTAAAACTGTTGAAAAGCATAAATGTGTCAAACACTTTTTTCCAAGCTTCAAGAGTACACTTTATCTATCCTTGGTCTTAAAAGTGAGCAAAACCCACTCCTCACTCTTAACTTTTCACCTGCTCCATTTATCTCTTGTGGCTGCAATTAAATATGTGAAAACCTTTCCTTCCTGTCTGGATCTGCTGACTTTTGGCACAATTCTGAGAAAAAAAAATTCTGCTCCATTTGCTGCTCCACTTTTTCCCCTTAATTTTAGCCTCCTCCCACTTCCCCATCTGATGTGTCTCCAGACTTGTTACATCAACTCCAGTATCATGAACACTGAGACTGGGATCTTACTAAGAACATGTACTGAAGATAAAGACGTACCTATAGAAGAACGAAATATATAACAGCTCTGTCATAGATCTTGGTAAAGCCTGATCTTAAATTGATTGACTGACCATTTTTCCAGATGAATTACAAAGTGCAATATTAGAAATTCAAGGTGGAACATGTCACATTGTGTCATCATTTAATTCTCTTAAAAGGTGCATTCTTCACTGATCAATGATACAACGGTAATTCCCTTCACCACCCCATAAAACCTTTCCCTGCGCCCCTACTATCAGCCCTCTTTCTGTTCCTGCTTCAAAAATAAAACTTATCTGCTGAGGTCAGTTTTACTGCTTCCCCAGTCTCACCTGCCCCAATTCCAATGTTTTAGCCCTTTGACTCCACTGCTCCCCTGGATCCCTCTGCATCCCATGGCTTTAATTCTGCTTCCTGCCTTGAGCCTCCAAAAAATAGTTTCTTTCCTTCTTTCCCACATTGTCTCTTCTTCCTGCTTTGACACCTTACCATTTTCTTCCTGGTTCTGCTACAAGCCAGGACCAGCACAAACCTACAAGAAGTTGGCAGCATGAAAGCATTCCGGACTTGTCATGATTTTTTCACATTAGAGCAACCAATACCCACTGTTGGACTAATTTATGAGCTCACTGATGACTTCTTGTAATTCTGTCAATGTTGCGATTCGTGGATGTACTAATGTATGAATTCACTGGTGCCTACTTCTCTATTTATTTCGTGTTTTGGTTTTACAATAGTTCATTAGCTGCCTGTTTTATATTGTCTGGAACCTCCTGCTGCAATAAATTATTGATTTCATTTGGAGCTTGTGCCACCTTCATTTATTGATTTGTTCATTTGACTGTTGCTCCCTTAATTATTTAATTGACTAGTGTCTGCTGCCAGATTATTTTACTGATTTCTTAGTATCCCAATTGTTGCTGTTCATCACTTTATTAAATCATTGGTGTCTACTTCTCCACGAGTTTATTCTTTTCCTGGCATACACTACTAAACTTTGGAGGCCATATTTATTAGGAAACTCTATATGAATATCTATCTGGCGAACACCCTGACTACTGAATTCATTGTAAAAAAACAAAGTTCTAACAGCCAAGCAAGTAGACCAGCCTGAACATCTCAGTATTTATTCACAGCTTATGCAACTTAGACACAATAGAAAGATTTATGCAATGGGATTTTACACAGTGTTCCAAGTGGCACTTCCCAAAGAATGAGGAAGTTTCTAACTAAGTTTGTGTCAAGGAAAATGAGACTTCCAAGAAACATATGGAATTATTATAATGGACATGTCGCACAGGAACAGTCTTTTTGAAACAGTAAATCCATACCAAGAAAATAAGTCCACCTCCATCTTGACCAGTCTTTTCTCATGTAACTGTTATCAGCTTAACCCAGTGTACGCTTCTCCTTCATACGTTTACTGTTATAATCTGAATGGAAACCTATAGCCTTTAGAAGATGACTGAATTTCCCAGTGACTGATGGAAAGAATCACACAACATGTCATGTTTTATAACTTCTACTCTATCAAGAAACCTAAAATCAACTAAACATTACTTAGTAGGCAGCTCATACAACCATATGGAGTTTGTATATTCTGCCTGTGTGATTCATATCCTGTCTCCTTTCTTCTGCCAGCAAACATTGGATCTGTCAGAAACGTGGATGGGACCTCCACATTTGGGTCCCACCTGCCATTTTAAGAAGTCTGTAGCAACTCTCAGCATGCAAAAATTCTGCTCTGTGAGAGTATGTATGCAGCAAGATCCTTTGCATCCAGGTGTTAAAACTTAAACCTTATGTTCTTTGAGTTCTGATCTAAACCTCTGTTTTCATGACAACCAGGTCATGTAGTTTTGTTTCTGGACAGATTTCATACGCAGTCACATCTCCCATCCCAGGACATGAAAAAATAAATACTGGCCAAGCCAGTGATGCTCACATCCCCTGAAAGAATTTTTAAAAAGCAATTTAAAACAAACTATCCAATAACGTTTTCCTCAAAGTTATTTAAATTAAGAAAGACTGTAGAAAGCTGCTGCACTGAAGGATTTGGGACTTCTTGCTCATGAATCACAGAAAGCCAGAATCCAAGTTCAGCAAGTAATAGAGAAGACAAATGGGCAATTGGCCTTTATGTCAAAAGGAAATGAAGTATAAAAATTGGATAGTATTGCTAAAACTATAGAAGGCACTAACCAGACCACAGTCAGGATATTGTGAACAGTTTTAGCTCTAAGGAATCCAAGGAAATATATGCAAGCATTGGAGGCAGATCAGGTTAATCCTTGCTACGGAGGGATTTCTCGAGAAGAGTATGAGTATGTTGGAGCTGTACTGGAACTTCGAAGAATGAGAGACTGTATAGAAATATATAAGATTTTTAAGGGGCTTGACCAGAGTAGAGGCAGAGGTTGCTTCCCTTTGTGAGACAGTTGAAGACCAGAGGATGTAATATCAAAGTAAGGGTCACCCATTCAAGACAGAGAAGAGGGAGATCTTTTTAAGAGTAGGTGGGATACTTTACTGCAGGGGACTGCAGAAGCTGGAACATTAACTATATTCAAGGCTAAGATAGACAAATGTTTAATTAGTAAGGCAACCAAGAACTATGTGGAAAAGGCAGGAAAGTGAAGTTGAAGCTTGTCAGATCAGCCATGATCTCATTAAATGGTGGAGAATACTCAATCGAGCGAATAATCTACTTCTGCTCCTACATCTTAAGTCAAAAAAAGTTATTGTAGTAATCTTTTTCTCCATATCAAAATTTAATACATATAACATTGTACACATTGTTTTTTTAAATATATATTTATTGAAAAAAATATTAAAAATATAAAAATATAGAAAAACAGAAATGATGTCATTGTATTATACTACAGTAATGTTAACAATAAATTACCTACTACTCTATGGGATACAATTGTCTCATATTTACTTAACTCAAATTAAAATAAATTTGAATTAAATAAAACTGAATTAAATTAAATTACAACCAAATTAAATTAAATTACATTACACTACATTACATTACTCCACCTGCCACACCCCAATCAAAGCTCCTGTCCATGGGGTTTGTTTGGATATCCAGTTCATTAGGATATTCTTCCTTGCACAATGTGTAAGAATGTTAAATAACCTCTTCCTACGCTCACTCAGAGAGGGCAGATTCTACAGTCTCAAAAGAAGGGATACCGGATCCGTCTTAACTTCAATTCCCAGGATCTTCTCTAGCTCATTCACTATGGCACCCCAGTATCGACGAATCTTGTAGCAGGCCCAATAGCAATGTGTAAGGGTGCCTGTGCTTATTTTACATTTGGGACATCCTGGAGAAGATCCTTTCTTAAACTTTGCTAACCTCTCTGGTTGAAACTTTATTGCTGGAACAGCACAGCAGGTCAAGCAGCATCCAGGGAACAGGAGATTCGACGTTTCGGGCACAGGCCCTTCTTCAGGAAACCTCTCTGATGCCATATGGGCCCTGTGAAGTATCTTCAATTGCATAGCTTGTGCTTTATTGTATATTGAGATTTTTTTTACATTCTCCCATATCTCCTCCTATGTTTCTGATGAAATTTCTTCCCCTAGCTCCTGATTCCAGATCCATGGAGTGTCTGCATATTCCCCCAAGGTGCTCCCTCTCTTCAAATGGTATATGGTAATAACCAAAAGCACTCCCCCACATCAGAGCACTCTTCTCTCTTTATCCAACTTGTAGGCCTGTGCCAAGAGTGTGGTCTTCCTCTGTAGATAATTACTAACCTGGAAGTATCGGAAGAGGTCCCTATTAGGAATCCTGTGTTTCTGACTAATCTGGCTAAAAGACATCAAGACCTCTCCCTCAAATAAATCTCCCAAACATAAGATTACCTTACCCTCATTTGCTTTGATGCCGGAGTCTATTGACCCCAGCTAATGGGGTGAACAGTGAGGTGTTAAGCAAATTTCCCTTAACCTGCCTCATTATCCTCCATGCTTTTACCATATTTATGATAATTGGGCTTTCACAATGCTCAGCCACGGATCTCATCTTGCGCATAATTGAGGAGGGGACATCTTGCCTGTGAGGCCACAACATCAAGCCATATCAACCTCAAGTCCTTATGCACCCAGTCACGCATAAATGACAGCAGCGTGCTTATTTGGTATCTCTTCAGATCTGGGAGGTCCACCTCACTCCCCCATACCCTGTGGAAGTTACAGCTTGGTAAATTTAATTAGGAGGTCCCTATGGCACCAAATAAAGTATCCAAGGCAGCTGCTAAACCTCTGCAGCAATGGGAGCATCCTCATAGGATATAATAGCTGAGGAAGAATATTAATTTTAATCAGAGCTATGCGGCCTAGCTACAAAATTGGTAGCCTCTCCAACTGCTGTAAGTCCTGCTTTATCCTCTCAAACAGTTGCACAAAGTTTGCTTCCTACAGCTGGCAGAAAACAGGGTAATAAACATTCCCAGGTAGAGAAAACCTTTCTGCAACCACGCAAAAGGAAACTGTGTTCCACCCTCAAACTCTGGCACTTCCGCCAATCCTCCCACGGGTACGACTTCCAACTTTGTAAATTTTATCGTGGATCCCGAAAAACTGACGAATAACTTAATTGTTTGTCTTAACCAGGGTATAAACTTTGCCAGGTTATCCAGAAACAGAAGGACATCATCCGCATAAAGAGTCATTTTATGTTCCCCAATTCCCACCTTTGGTCCCACTATTTCAGGGTCCTTCCGGATGGCTTTCACCAATGTCTCAATTGTCAAGGGAAACAGCAGCGGCAAGAGAGGACATCCCTGATGGCTGCCTCAACCCACATTAAAATTATTTGATTTGACACCATTCGTGATAACTACGGCCATGGGGTCTCTATATAATGCTGTCACCCACCTAGCAAAGGTCACCCCACCTCCCCCAGACCAAAGCAATCTAGAACACCAAAGATATGGCCAGTCCGCCCGATCAAACGCCTTTCCGCATCCAGTGAGACCACCAAGCCCGGAATCATTCTCTGCTGACATATTGCACTATATTCAACACCCTCCTGATATTATTGGAAGAGCTGCGGCCCTTAATAAAATCTGTCTGGCCTTCTTTTATAATAGCGGGCAGCATCTTTTCCAACCTCATAGCCGGCATCTTTGATAATACTTTGAAGTCTACATTCAACAACGAAATAGGTCTGTACGACGCATAATCCTCGGGGCCTTTCCCTTTCTTTAAAATAAGAGAGGTAATGGCCTCCCTAAGAGAGG
Source organism: Chiloscyllium plagiosum (assembly GCF_037043375.1). NCBI lineage: Eukaryota > Metazoa > Chordata > Chondrichthyes > Orectolobiformes > Hemiscylliidae > Chiloscyllium > Chiloscyllium plagiosum. The sequence goes on from NW_028270151.1 coordinate 64,962,611, forward strand.
GCAGAAGGGAGTCCTGGTTATATGAGTGAATATACATCTCCAGAAGTGGTGCATCTAACATGTGTATAAACTCCTTGTAACTCGGAAACCCATCTGGACTGGGTGCCTTGCCACCTTGGAGCTGCCTTACCGCTTCTTGCGCCTCCTGTATCGTCAGAGGTGTATTTAAAAGGGAGCCTGCTCTGCGTTTATCCAGGGGAGGTCCAGGTTTTCAAAAAAGGATTGCATTCTTGTTACTCCATCCTCACAGCTCTCTGACCGATATAACTCTGCATAGAATTCTCGAAATCTGACATGAATCTTTTTTTCAGCTCCTGAGTGATTTTACCAGTTCTCTCTCTAATAGACACAATGGACTGCGGAGCACTTTTCTTCCTAGCCAGATAAGCCAGGTATCTCCCTGGCTTATCCCCATATTCGAACAGCCTTTGCTGGAAACCCCTTTCTTTGCCGCTTGTATGAATACTGATTCCAGAGCAGCCCAGAGAGCTGCGACCCACTGTAACTTAACCACAGATGGTCTGGTATAACATGCCGACTCGGCTGCCTTCAGCTGGGCCTCAAGCATCCACTGCTGCTCCTCTCACTGCCTCCTTCTTGTGTTGAATATGAAACAATCAGACCCCTTAAATACGCATTAGTGCTCTCCCAAAGAACCGATGGATTACTGGCCATACTCCAATTGATGTCCCAGAAGGTCCTGCATTCTCTTGTGACATACTGGACAAAATTGCCATACCTCAACAGAAACGGATCCATGCACCAGTGCCATATGTCAGCTCCACTACCGTTGGTCTTAACATCAAAGTAAACTGCTGCATGGTCCGAAATAGTTATGTTCCCAATCCTGCAGGCCAACACCAAGTCCAAACAAACCAATGGAATAAAGAACATATCAATTCTTTGTGTGGATTGGAATAAAAGATAAAATCCCTCCCATTAGGGTGGAGATACCTCCACACATCCACTAGCCCCAACTCCTTGCACAAGTCTACTAGCTGCCTAGACTGAAGAGGTGTACCCAACAGACCTCTTGGCATCCTGTCTACCCCAGGGTCCATGAGATGACTAAAGTGTCCTCCTACAATTGTGTGGCGCACCCCAAGTGTCCTCCTACAATCGTGCGGCGCACCCCAAGAGCCATTAACTTAGAGAATGTGTCAACTAAAGATTTGAGAGGATGCGCTGGGGGACAGTAAACTTTCAGGGTGCCACACTCTTCTCTGTGTGCCAGAGCCTTGAGAATGATGAACCAACCGTGCTCAACTTTGATTTGATCTATCACCTGGAAATGGGAGGTTCCTTTGTACCAGTATGGCCACTCCTCTGCTTTTGGAGTTGAAGGAGAAGAAAAATACCCTATTGTACCTCGCCGCTGTAACTTCAGATGTTCCTTATCCATTAAATGTGTCTATTGCAGCAGAGCGAGGTCAATCCTTCTCTTCTTTAAGTTTGAGAGCACCTTTCTCCATTTATATTCCAGGTGTACCATCACACTATCCAACTTGCGCACTATAGCCTGCAGTCCCCCGAGAGGAAGAAGCCCATTCAATGTGCACCGAGTGGAAAAAACACAGACTTCACTAAATCTAAAAACTATTCCTACAAACACTATTAAAGCGAAACAACTAACCACTACTCCTAACAGAAACAAATAAACACATAAACCACAAATCATAGAGATCTCCCCCCTCATCCATAGGGGGCAATCACTCCCAAACTTAAGCCATCCTGACACCTTCCAGTTGAGGCCACACCCCAAACCCAGGTAATGAGAAAAAATTCATGTTATTCACAATCATGAAAGTTAACAATGAATGCCCGACTGCCCACTCCCCACATAACTCGATCCCATACATCTTTACACTAAAGCAGTAACCACCCCTCAGCCAGAACAAAAAATCAGCAAAGTAACAGATGATTACTAAACAGACACAATATTAAGCAAACTAAATTTAGAACAAAGAAAGAGAAAATTTAAAAAATTATACCATTGTCCGCAACATTTTTTCCTCTTTCCCCCTTGGCCCAAGTCTATTATTTCAGAGAGTTCACAAATTCTTTTGCTTTTTCCGGCAAATCAAAGTGTTGGACAGATCCTCATAATTAAAATGCAGTATTGCCGGGTACCTCAGAGAACATTGAATATTCAAGTCTCTTGATTTTTTCTGAACATCATAAAAATACTTCCCCTTCTTAGTTATTACCACAGAAAAGTCCTGGAAAACATTATTTTCAAACCTTTATATCTGTGGATCTCTTCCCAGTCTTCTGGATGTTTCTATTATTAACTACTCTTTATAGTGCTGGAGACACACTAAGACCGGGCGGGGGCGCTGACCTGACCTGGATCTGCACATCGTGATCCGGTGGGCCCATTCCAAACTCACCCAGTCCAACTCAATCTCCCACCCCAGCAAGTCCGAGAGCCACTTCTCAAGGACTCAGCCAAGTTCTCACCCTCCTCACGCTCTGGCAGACCCACGACGCATAAGTTTTTTCTCCTAACTTAATTTTCGAGTTCGTTGACCTGTTCCAGCAAGGCCCAACCTGAACCTGGCCTTTCAAGGGTCGGACCCGTCCCTCGGAGTTCTCTGTCGCAGTCTCCGATGCTGCGGTCCTTTGCTCAACTGTTTCCACGTGTCAAACTAATGCCCAAATCTCCTGCTCATGCTGTCAGCAGGGCAGTAATCAGTTCCAGCGCTGTTTTGATTTTTTCATGGAGATTTGCAAACTCTGTGAGTAGTTGCTGCTTCTCCACCAAGCCTCAAGTTGCCGCCGCAGGAATCGAAGCAGTGACTGTGAGTGTGCCTGACACAGCAGGGGAGTACTCTGCCTGCTGCACTCCTCTAGCTCCCTTCCCTTTAGACATCTTCATTTCGACGCCAGAACCTCCAAATCCAGATTTAAAAAGTTCTAGGTACTCAGCCTGCTTTGTACTGAAAATTTTCCTCAGCGGTGGCTCATGAAGAGTGGGGGGGGGGGGGGGGGGTGGGGGCGACAGTAGGAGCCCACCTTGCCTGGAGTATGGCACCGAGCCCAGCAGAGCAGACTGTTCAGACCGCTGCCATCTTGAATCTCCCCATTGTACACACACAATGTATGTCATATTCTTTTGTCTTTGTCACATTCTACCAATAGAGCATAAGAACATATAGAAGTGCTATCTTGACAACACTATAATTCCTAATTCATAACAACTGACAACTTGTGACTGTTAAGATTCGAAGCAGAGCAGCATGAGGTTTGAGAGTACCATCACCCTTGCAAATAAGAGTTCTTTTGCTCCTGGTCATCTCACTTTAAATTTGTGCAAATGGTCTCCTTTGACATTTTGTGTGGGCTGTACTTCTGCATCATTACAGCCTTTTATGCTGCTTTTTAAAGTCTCTATTGGATTGTTGACAGTCTGGACCCAAGTTAGTTATTTGTGGTGGGCCAATGGTTTCACAATCTGGTTTGGTTAACTTTGTCCAAAACAACATTGCTGATTGCAGAAAAGTCATCTAGCTTTTGCATTCTAGCCACAATGGCATGTAATCGAAGGAGAAATCTTATAAACTTTTGTGAACTGTTGCAAAGCATTCTCTCCAGTGATAAAAGTATTCTGCCAATATTTTGCTGGGTACATCAAAAATAAGTGTGGAAGTTTGGTTGTTTAAATTCACAATAGTGCCTGTTTTACAGCTCTGAGACTTGCAACCCAAAGAAGTCCCCAATTTTTTATGACACCCGCAGAAACCAACAACTTTTAAAAAGCAAGCTTAGTTCCCCAGCAACCGATGGAAAGAATTGTATAGCAAATTTGCATGTTTTACAGCTTTTGCTATAACAAGCTAATGTCTTTTACTATAACAAACTAAAAATTACTTAATAGGCAACTAGTACACTAAATCCAGAAAAGGAACTCTCCATTAACTTCTCAATACAATCAAAATCCCCAAACTATATTTATACATTGTGTTACATTCTTTGCAGAAATTAAGAGATAGTTTAACTGCTGTATAAAGGATTGCATTCATAACAGGATATTTGGCCTGCCCAGTCTATACTGTCATTTACTCCACTCAAGACTTAGAGTCATAGAGTCATAGCACTTCTCTGGTCTTTCTTCATTTAACTGCATCAATATGACCCACTTTGCATTTCTCCCGCATATACCTGCCACTACTTAATGCTGCATTATTCATTTTGTATCATTCACTTGAAACACTGACCGTTATAGTGAATTGTTTATTTTCTCCACTCTCTGGGCAAAAAGGTTCCTTCTGATTTGCATTTGCTTTTCTGCCGGTACCAACAAACATCTTCCTTCCCTTGGCAATGCTAGACTGAAAATTGTGATATATTCTACTTTGGTCGGAAGGATGAAATAAGAATAAGACATCATGGAACATCTATGAGGAATGAGCAGGTCAAAGTGCATATCTTCATCTCTGTTCAGTGTCATTGTGTGCATGTATTATAATAGCACTCCATTTCCTACTCCTTCTTCGCCTTAGTCATCAGATGATAGCAGTTCTTCTCGATGTTACTCCTTTACCTACACTCCTCTTTGGATTGCAAGATATTGAGTTTCAACATGTGAAGCACAATGCCACATCATGTAACACTTTCCATGGGCTTTACATTTATAAGCCTTTAGAACTACCTAGACACTTCAAACTATTGCACCTAATATCCAGTTTTCACTGAGTATCCTGGTGGCCTTATGAATCGGATTGCACTTAGCCATTATGTTAGCGACTGATAATCTTCCTACAACAAAATAAAAGTGATAAGAAAGGCACCTGAGTTTTTATTAAAGGTGTTGAAGCAGAGTAAATATGGAAAGAAACAACGTATAACAATGGTGACTTAGTGGTTAGCACTGCTGCCTCACAACGCCAGGGACCCAGGTTCGATTCCAGTCTTGGGCGACTATCTGTGTTGAGTTTGCACATTCTCCCAGTGTCTGTGTGGGTTTCCTCCGGGTGCTCTGGTTTCCTCCCACAGTCCAAAGATGTGCAGGTTAGGTGAATTGGCTATGCTAAAATGCCTGTAGTGTTAGGTGCATTAGTCAGGGGTGAATGTAGGGGAATGGGTCTGGGTGGGTTGCTCTTCGGAGGGTCAGTGTGGACTTGTTGGGCCGAAGGGCCTGTTTTCACACTGTAGGGAATCTGATCTGATCTAATCCTTGATGTAGAAATCCCATAAAAAACACTGGTAAGCAAATACCTGTGACCTACATGTTGATGGTATCTCAATGCTTTTTTGATGTATTTGATATCACACAGCAACCTCTCCCATTCTTGTTTTTGTCTGTTAATATTACATTGGATTCTTAAGATCTTCAGAAAACATGAATTTGAAAGTATCCAGGAAGCTTTCACCTTCTTTTGCTGGGCTATCAAGCTGAACTGTTAAAATGGCAGCCGAAGGTTATCAGGCAACAGTAGGGCAGCAAGTCTTCTGATGCAACTTGGCTACATATTCATTCCTGCTGCATGTTTAGGGGTAGCATTGCTGAACATCAATTATATTAAACAGTAAGTTATTCATCGCTATTGTTTATTTCTTGCTTACGTTTCACAATTTAGCTTTTTTGAACTATCTTACCTCTCATGTTCTAAATTTGCATTTCCTGAAGAAATATTTCTTCACTGAAAGTAAAGTTAGATTATAATTTTATTAAAGTAACAGATGCCTTTTAAACTCATTGCCAGTCAGTTATGATGCCATGATCAACACTAGCAGTAAAATTACCTGACAATCATTGCTCTTCAACACAACTCTTTTTATGGAATGCTTTGAGGTATTTAACCTTTAGAAATTTCAGATAGGTCAAATGATATTAAATATCAGAAATATAGAAACTGGTGGAGAATCTCTGGTCTGGCAACATCCGTGGAGAGAGAAATAGAGTTATCATTGCAAGTCCAATATGTCTTTTCTTTAAAACTGAAAGGGATTGGAAAGTAGTGTTTTGTATAGTTTTGACAAGGGAGAAGAGGAACAAGGCGAACAGAAAATGTGGAGGCCCAGCGCAAAAGACAGAGGATTTGCTAATAGGAATAAAAGAGAAATTGAGATATAAAATGGGTTTGTTGAGGTGCGGAGGGAAGAAAATGGGTGAAAATCAGCTCAGAGTAAGTTTTGAACTTTTATTCTCCATTAGCTGAGATTCCTGTTGGTGCAGATATAGCTAGTTACTCCAGTCACAATGTTTTTAGATTGTTTTGTATATTGCAAACCATTACTGATTGAGCTTGCCTAATTATATTCCTTGGTTAATTGTTCCCTGGGTGGTTTAAGTGGTTTGATTACTTTATATACCATTTGCTTATTATATTTATTTTGTTTTTAAATCCAGGATGAAACACCCCGCTATCACTGTGAAACAACATGAACAAAAGATGGAACAAGTGACATACTCAGATTCTTTACCTGGTAATAGAAATATTCTTTAAGGATCAAAATCAGAAAACATTAGACATTCCATGTGACAAAAAGGAATTCTCGAATTCGCAAAATAATTATCAGGTAAGTTTGAAATCCAGCATGGCAAATTAATTAAGTCATTGAATGGAATTCTGAATCCTAAATCCTTACATCCTTTGGTAATTTTGATGGTTTCCAGAAAGCTTTTAAACAAATATCCTGTAATTGCACATGACTCAAACTCAAATGCTAACCACCAACGACAATACATATAGCAAGTTAATGCTAACCAGTTCTTCTGTGCCAGTTCCATACATAACATGTATTGCGAAAGTTGTATACTCCAATCTGGTGATCTTGCATCAATAATTATTGTCTTATACCTTTCAAATTTACTGCCTTCACTTCCTCCCCCTCTCTTGCCATAACCTTCATTATAATAATACTGCTTTTTGACAGAAACAAGTTTACTTGCTCATAGGATAGAATCATCCCACCATGTGGCTATGTTGGGAAATCTGGGAGAATTGCATGGGAAATTGAGAAAGGCTTATCCTGATGTCAGGAGCATCAAGTCAGGCCCAATAGAGTTCCAAATGTCAAGGTGACATTATTGCTAGTGAGTGGGCAGAGGCTTACGAATGGGGATTACTGCACACTATCACCCTCATTACCACAGAATCTCTACTCAATGATATACCAGTTGCTATTCTATGGTGCACTAAATAGAAACTAGATGCCGAGAATTCCCGACGGACAGTTCAGAGTAGGTATCCGGCAAATCAGCTCGCTCCTCCACAATATCAATGTACACATCTCCAGACATGCTCCACATACCAGGCACATGCCAGCCTCTCTACATCTGTATGACACATCTCCAACCCACTTACAGCATGCTCCTGTATTGTAATACTGCACTTTAAGGCATCTAACAACTATCGTTGAAAGGCTGCTTTTGCTCATAGAGTCAGGCACCCAGCTCACAGATTGGACCCCACTACATTTCAGGGTTACTGGCTTTCCTTCTTATCACTGACTCACTTAATGGCGACTGTATGCCCAAGGCATCCCTGCCTTGCCTTCTTGTGCTTTGGCATCTCCAGAACCACTTACCAGCTTACCTTACTGCTTAGCACAGACACAAAGCCAGGCAAATGGTCTTGCTTGTAATTAGTCATCACTCAAGGGGGTGAATATGTTGCTGTATGGCACAGTGTCAAGTTACTCATGTACTCACTGCATATGCTGACTGTTTAAGCAGCAAACATACTGCATGTGCTTCAACCAAACAGACATAGCTCAAAGTTTAAGAGGAGTTGTCCTCAGTTGAGTCGGGGTGGCTGCTGTCGGTCATGGAGTTCCCATCCAGTCAGGTAAGGACAGAGTCCAGGCACAGTCCAGTAGCTTGAGCACATTCTGCCATGGGCCTGGGGTGGTCACAGTTAAGGGTCTGTCTCAGTGCTGTCTGAGGACTGGGCCATGATCAGGCTAAGGCATCATGGGAATGAACATTGGTGGAGTGTGTTGGGGAGTATAGAAATAGAAAGATGGAGAGGGCCAATGTTGGAGAATAAAAACAGCAGCCTGGAATGTGCATGGGACAAGGAAAGTGAAGGGGGAAACATGATATACAAGTGGAGGGGAATCAGTAACATAAGAAGACATGAGACACTGTGGTAGGGGGAATGATAAGTGGAAGCCATCACCGTTATGTTAAGGAAGGGACTGCACAGCACAAGGGTGGACATCACCAAGTGTTAATGTTAGTGCTATAGGGGTATGGAAAGTTGGACTCTCAGTTTGAGGCAATGGTTAGTAATAGGGAGCTGGTTGAGATTGGCCATCCGAGCGGGGGTGGGGGGGTGGGCTGGTGATTTGCAGAAAGAGACGTGGAGGTTTGGGATGGGTGGAGCTGATGATCACATTTCAACCTGGCACTCATGGAGGCCAGTGTGAGCTGTGTTGTCTTCCATGTTATGTTGTTGTGAAAATTGGCCTGCAAATTGAAAATTGTTGTGACCACACTCAGTGTGGACAGAATCACTGTGTGCTTGGATAATCAAAAATGCAATCTCCACTTCTACACAATTGGAGGCTGTTCAAGGACACAACAGCATCAATCATGCCATTGCAGAGTGCAAGTTCATTTGTAATCATAACATTGTGCGCGTGAAATGCCTGCAGTGTACAGGTATGTGGAATGTGAATACTGGCTGCAGGCGATGTCAATCTTGTCATTAGTTCTCAAAACCTTGAAGCAGAATTGACCAGAGCTGATCTTAAAAGAGGCACCTGTGGGCCACAATGTGCATAGCTGATACAAGAGTTCCTCGGGTGCACAAAGGGGTAGATCTGATTCCTTCTCAGCCTGAACTGTGGGTACAATGAAAGAATATCTTACATGTGAAGAGGTTTTCATGGGTGATGTAGAGAAAGCTACAGAACTCATGAAGCACTTCCATTTTGCTACTGTCTCTTTGCAACATGACCGGTAGAGCACTCATCTGATATCAAACATTCCATGACATTACGTTGTTGGAATGCAAGTTGCCTCACTCTATGGAGGAGCATGTTACACCATCATTTGTTGAGAATGTGATTGTTGACTGTTCTTAAATTGGTTCCCTATGTGCCTGACCCAGGTTCATTGTGATTATGGTTGATTGAACCATCCACAGTAGGGGATTATTGAGGCAATTGCTGTGAGGTAGCACAGAGAAGTGGAAGAGGACGAGATGTGCCAGCAAGCCATTGGACCAGAAGCAAGCTTCTGCAGAAGTCAAACAGTCTCCATCCAAATCACAGCTGCAGAGGGTGGTGCCTGTATGGAATGAACTACCAGAGGAGGTGGTTTAAGAGGCTTCTGAATGGGTATATAAATAGGAATTGTTCAGAAGGATATGGGCCAAATACTGGCAAATTGGATCAGATCAGATTAGGATATTAGATTAGATTACAGTGTGGAAACAGGCCCTTCGGCCCAACAAGTCCACACCGACCCGCCGAAGCGCAACCCACCCATACCCCTACATTTACCCCTTATCTAACACTACGGACAATTTAGCATGGCCAATTCACCTGACCTGCACATCTTTGGACTGTAGGAGGAAACCGGAGCACCCAGAGGAAACCCACGCAGACACGGGGAGAACGTGCAAACTCCACACAGTCAGTCGCCTGAGGCGGGAATTGAACCCAGGTCTCCGGCGCTGTGAGGCAGCAGTGCTAACCACTGTGCCACCGTGCCGCCCGTGATGTCTGGTCGGTGTGGATGAGTTGGACTGAGTTTCCATGCTGTATAACTCTATGAATCTATTATGGGTCCCTCAGGATGGGCCAGAGGCACTGGAGGGCCACAGTCTTCCATTCTATGTGTGAGGTGCAGTTTCAGTGCAGTTTGAGAATATCCTGGACTGTCTCAGCTGCAGTTTGGGACCTGTGACTTGGGTGGCCATTCTATCCCAATGGCTAGCGAGCTCACAGCTGCTTTGAAGTTTAGTGTGACCGGCTGCTTTCAGGAAAACAGGAGGGACCCCAGATCTTTAAAACATCCACCCCGACATGTGTTAAGATAATGACTCATGCCACTTGTGCCTGCTGACATCAGTTCATTTGGTTCCCCTATACAGTGGTCAGTGCTGTTGCCTGGGCAGTAGGATTTAGCCACATTTGCTTCCCCCAGTGTAGAGTGCAGTAGACTGCACACTCTTTGGAGTTCCCTCCCTCAAAAGGCAAGGGATGCAGAATCTTTAAATATTTTTAAGGCAGAGTTAGATAGATTCCTGATTACTAAGGGGATGAAAAATTATTGGCAGTGCAGGACTGTAGAGTTGAGGTTAAAATCAGATTGGCCATGATCTTATTGCACAGTGGAACAGATTCAAAGGACCAAGTGTGTTTGTTTGTTTGGTTGTAAACATCCTTCTGAGAGGGCCATTTCATAACACAGCTGAGTTCATCCACCGCAAGGATTCCACTCCATTAAGGTACAGATGATGAGGTTTACACCCCTACTCTGGAAGCTGCAACAACTTCTTCATCTTTGAGAATGCTCATGTTTGAGGAGTCAGAAGTCTCACTCAGATGGTTACTGAGGACAAGGACTACACTCTGAGTGTACACTGCTGAGACTGCATAACACAACCCGCCGACTGATGCCGCGCAAGGATTCAGTGCTGTCTGTTCTTTGCCCAGTGTTCATGGTGGAGCAGGCAACAGGTCTCCTGAAGATAATGTTCTCCAGCTTGGTGCAGTGTGGAGGGACCCTGCGTTTATCTGGAACAGAATGTGTCACATCATCCGAGCATGCTGTGCTCTGCATAACTGGAGTGGACAAGTGGGGATGTGACCCCGAGGAACTGGGAGGTGGGAGTAGTCTTCTTCTGAGGAGGAGGAGGACAGTGAGCAGGAGAAGTACCACCTTCCACATGACATAACTGTGTCAGCTGTTACAAGCCAGACAGTATTTAATTAACACTCATTTCCAATAGATGAGAGCTGGGTGCAATGATCATTCGTTGATTATAAAATAGCTGTTGCTCAGCATAAAACCTGCTTGTTTATATACTAGGAAGGAAACGCAAGTTCAGTTTGTTTAATTTCTGTCACCATTGGAATTTGTAAATAAAAGTGAATGTTCAGAATCATTTGAAAGTTTCTGTGTGTGTGATGACCCCACTTTTCATAATGATTAGGGGTTGGGCCATTGGGGAAGGTCTCGCATAGATTTGAAGGAGCAGTTGGTTGTGCACCCTGGACCTTAAGCAGCTACTAGGAGAAGTGTATGCCATTGGAAGAACAGTGAAGTGAAAGCCATGCCATCTCTGCTATGAGATACCCACTGGTTTGAGCGTACTCTGCCTCTATACTGATGAGGAGGGGAAAATCTGGACTGTCAAATCTTGATCAGGCGCACAGGTTCAAGGGAGGAACCAGGATTGATGGTCTATTTTGTGACATCCTGACATGACAAATTCTTCTTTGGGAGAATGTGAAAGAATCGGCATAGCATTGGACGAGAAGGGTGCTAGCGAAGTGGGAATGGCATGATCACACAAGAAAACTAGCCAGGCCTCGTAAAGAGAAACCATCCATGGAAATATGATGAAAATGACACAGCCAAAATATTTTAAGATTCAGGCCAAGGTCTCTGCAATGAACAGGCAGTTTTTATCCAGCATACAAACGTAAAAATAGGCTCTCCAGGTAGAGTCATAAAGTCATAAAGTATGGAAACAGATCCTTCAGTCCAACTCATCCATACTGACCAGGTTTCCCAAACTAAACTGGTCCTATTTGCCTGTGTTTTGCCCATATCTCTTTAAATCTTTCCTATTCATGTAACTGTCCAAATGTCTTTTAAATAGCTGGACGTCCATCTACCACTTCCTCTGGCTGTTCATTCCACATACCAACCACCCTCTCTGTGAAAAATTGCCCTTCAGATCCCTTTTAAATCTTTCTCTCTCACCTTAGACTAATGCCCTCTAGTTGAACTCTCCTACCCTGGGGATCCAATACTGGGGAAAAGACCTTGACTATTCTGTGGCCCTCAAGATTTTATAAATCTCTATGCAGTCACTCCTCAACTTCCTACCCTTCAGGGAAAAAAAGGTCCAAACCTGTCCTTATAATTCAAACCCTCCAGGCCTGGTAACATCCTTGTCAATTTTTTCTGCTTCCTTTCCAATTTAATAATATCCTTCCTATAGAAGGTCAACCAGAACTATATGCAGCACTCCAGTAATGTGGCCTGCTCCATTTTGTTTTCAGCCAAATAGGCCAGTAGGGGTTTGGGCTTAATCGATGCTGTATGCTGTTTTAGCTGTATCTATTCTGTCTAATGCTTGCAGTACCATAAGGAGTACCAGCGGCCAAAGCAAAGGGTGGAGTGGTATTAAGGGATTCCTTACCTTGTATTTGTCTCTGTTGACACTTACTGGATGGCAGTATGGAGACATTGAGTGATTGGGTGAACGTTAAAGATAACATAACATGAGAGATTTAAATTAAAGTAAAAAGTTTAATTGGCAAAACAGTCAATAATTATTTGAATGAAAGAGCCTGCAACCTAAGCTAACTAATAGCAAGTACACCCAATAGAAGCTTCTTCCTTTGGTGGGGTAGGGATTTTTGCTAAATCACATAGCTTTTACCAATGTAATTCATACAAAATTTGTCAAGCCAGCAAAATAACAATTTCAAACAAAAGCCCTTTCCTGCACAAATTGAATTTCTTCAACGGGTGCTGATTACAAACCTGTTACAAAGAAAGCTGACCCTGTCCCAACCCCATCACCCCCAAAAAAACAGAAACACCTCCAGAAATCATGAGCATGGCCAGTTTCCGCCAATTGCATCATTTGCAGCCTTCCGGGGAGATTTCTCAAAGTAAACTGATGTTCTTTGACACTCAAATGCATTCAGAGGCAAGTTGGAAGATTTTAAAGTATAGAACAGTATCTAATTTGCGAGAAAACTGTCATAAAAACAATAGAACTACAAAGTCCTTATGTATGCTTCCGAAAGAATCAATTAAAAACAGGTTACTCAGCTGGTGGAACTGAGAATTCTTGTTAAACTTTACAGATGTTTTAATAAACCGCACCAGATTCAGATGGATAAAGAAACGACCTTTAGGGGAGAAACATTTGACATTTTTGAATTCTGCTGGACCTCTCTGGTTTATGGAAAGGTTTACATTTGTGAGTATGTAGATATATTTATGCAAAGCTGTGTACCATAACTACACTTTCAGAAAACTAGTGTAATTTTGAGAGCTATTTCCCTTGTATAATGCAATTATAGTTCCCAAAAGAGTTAACTGGCGTCATGGGTTAAGCTCCGCTCTGCCCATTAGGATATAAGGAGCTGCTACTGAGAGGAGCTAACCAATGTTCACTAGTTTTGTGTAACTAACATTCTTCTGTATTTACATTTAAGTGCAGTTTTATGTCTCAAAAGGGCCTATCAAGCAACTCAGCTGTAATGTAACTAGCTATTACATACTATCAATGGACACTGTTTTCCTTTGACTTCATGTGGACATCTTTCTCCCCTTGATATCAGTAACTTAGACTAAAACTAACAAGAAGGATTGGTGACAGTGAATCTACCCAAGGCATCTTGGATCACCCTGATGAACATGGCCTCAACAAAGGGTGAAAACCATCCACATTGTTAAAAGGGGCATGAAACCTTTACAGGAAACAGCACAAATTAGAAGTTTGTTCCTCCAACTTGAAAAAAGATAAAAATAGAATTTTAGAAAAAAGTGAAAGCATTTCAATTATCTTGAGTTTTTTTATTATCAAAAATAAGAGGGTAATGCTGAAACAGTTAAAAGTTTTTCAACTTCAATTAACACAAACTAAAGAAACTTCTGAAAAATCAAAAGAGGAAGTTAAATCCTTTCTGAAAACACCAAAGCTTCTTGATTACAAAGCTTTACAAACAATTAATCTTCATTAGTCAGCAATTAAGAATAATAATTTTCAATACTTACACTTGCTGAAAAAGACTTGACAGTATTGTAGGAGCATTTGACAATTGCTTTACTTAAAACACTTATCATATTATGGAGAGCTGAATATTTAATAGAAGAGAGCTTACTGAATACAGAACAGAAAATAAATATGCTCAAGATTAGTTACATTAATTTACAACAATCCTACATGACTGAGACTTTGCAAGATACTACCGATTTTGTAGATTTGTAGGAATTATTCAATTGTCTTCCAAAGTTTCACCATCCTTTAAGTAAAAATCATCTTCATTTTTTGCAGCTTGCTTTCTGCTATTTGTGTCAGAAATGTAATTATCTGATCCAAAATCATTTGATGAAATTAAAAATTCTTCAGGCTGACAAATATTCAACGGCAACAGGCCAGGATATCAAAGATCTAATATGGCTCAAGTAAAATAACAAACTGAGCCTAAATGTTGTGGCTTAAAATATTATTAACTCGAAAAGAGCTTGGGAAGTGTTGGGCATTTAGTACCTTAAAAAATTGACTGACATCATGAGATAAGCTTCACCCATCAGGGATGAAGGACTGTTCCTGGGAAAATCAAATGGATGTGTTTGTACATGAAACAGTTCAAGTTGTTCTAAGTGAAAAAGAAGTGTACTTAATCTTATGTCTCGCCTGATGTCTCATAATCTACTATTATGTAACTCATATGTATTGTAATGAGATAATAATTACCCTTCTTCCGCTAAAGACTTCTTGTTGTTATTCTTTCCACATAGTAACAGTAAATTTTTACTAATACCAGCAAGAAGCATTGATGGAATAATCCAAACAGGGTATCTCAGACTGATGCACTGAATGTGGCCACAATGTTTATTCTACTACCAGCAGTGGGCATTTCACCATACATAGCAATTTGAGCTAAGATTTCCATTCAAAGTCGTAAAATCATAGAGCACAGAAACAGACTCTTCAGTTCAACTTCTCCACACCAATCAAACATCCAATTGAACTTAGTCCTATTTGCTAGCATTGGCCCAGATTCCGCTAAACCTTTCTTATTCATACACACATCCAGATGCCTTTTAAATGTTGTAATTGTACCCACCCTCCACCTACACACCTTCCCTACACACACCACGCTCTG
Organism: Chiloscyllium plagiosum; assembly: GCF_037043375.1. Taxonomy (NCBI): domain Eukaryota; kingdom Metazoa; phylum Chordata; class Chondrichthyes; order Orectolobiformes; family Hemiscylliidae; genus Chiloscyllium; species Chiloscyllium plagiosum. Next base: position 64,977,650 of record NW_028270151.1, read on the forward strand.
CATGAAAGAATTACCGCACATATTCTTTTTAAATCTTTACCTTCTCATCTTAAACCTAAGCCCCCTAGTTTTGGACTCACCCACTCTAGGAAAATAATCTTGGCTATTCACCCTATCCATGTCCCTCATGATGTTATAACCTTATAAGGTCACCCTTCAGCCTCTGATACTCCATGGAAAAAAAGCCACAGCCTATCCAGCCTCTCCCTATAACTCAATCCTGAAAACAATGTAATTTTTTTTTTAGATTAGATTACTTACAGTGTGGAAGCAGGCCCTTCGGCCCAACAAGTCCACACCGACCCGCCGAAGCGTAACCCACCCAGACCCATTCTCCTACATTTACCCCTTCACCTAACACTACGGGCAATTTAGCATGGCCAATTCACCTAACCCCTGCACATTTTTGGATTGTGGGAGGAAACCGGAGCACCCAGAGGAAACCCACGCAGACACGGGGAGAATGTGCAAACTCCACACAGAGAGTCGCCTGAGGCGGGAATTGAACCCGGGTCTCTGGCGCTGTGAAGCAGCAGTGCTAACCACTGTGCTACCGTGCCGCCCATATGATGGCATACTCTGCAGAAATTTGCCTAAGATAGTGAGACATTACCTTCCAAATCCATGGTCACTTCAATCTAGAAAGACAATGAGAGCAAATATATGGGAACGCTACCACCTGCAAGTTTCCCTCCAAACATTTATCATCCTGACTTGGAAACACATTCTCATTCCTTCAGTGTTACTCTGTCAAAATCCTGAAATTCCCTGCCTAAAAGTATTGTGGGTCTATCTACAGCGCACGGACTGCAGCAGTTCAAGAAGGCAGCTCATCACCACCATTTCAAGGGCAACAAAGGATGGACAATAAATGCTGGCCCAGCCAGCAATGCCTAAGTCCCAAAAATGAATAAAAACAATCACTGGTGTTGGTGTTTTACATTCCCTTTTGAGACAGAATGTAAGTTTGCCATGATTTGGCAAATGTGAAACCAATATAATGAAAGGAATTGAGTTTGAGTGGATTTTTATGTCTTTGCTGGAGGAGGGAGGACATATTTGATTGGGCGGGTAGGGTGCAGGTTGGAGACAAAGGACTCATACAGTGACCGTTTTGCTATATTGTCAAGTATTCCCTACAATCCATATCCTTACTTCAATTAACAAGTGCAAGCTATTCCATAGTTCATCTGAATACTGTTTGCAAAATCTTATTGTGCACAAAATGTCTTTCTCATGTGCCCACATAATAGTTATCTTTTATACTTCATGGTATTAGATGTGCTTGGAAATAGCTTTGAGTGAAGTGCTAAGTGATGGTGGAGATGTTTTTCAGTTCAAGCACAGGGAAAGCCTTAAGCTAATGTGAAAACGTGGTTATCAAAAAAAGGAAAGTGAATTGGAGCACCTCAAGACTTGAAGTAAAACACAATCCAAAACATTTCAAATAGCAATGGCTTCACTTGAGTAGCCCCTTTGAGAAAGGTAGCAGGTAAGAGTTTATTGGAATAATCCATTTAACATGAATTAATGCAGCAATAAGTTTATTAAGAAATTCAGAAAAATATGTTTTTAAAATTTGTTCACAGAATAGAAGCTTCATTGCTATGATCAATGGCATTTTGTTTAAATAGGTGCGAAGGAAATATTCACAAAATTGTTCTTCAATCTAGCATTTTCACATTGGCTGAGTTTATAATGAAGGTCTCAACTTCTACCCTTGCCTGAGGTATGATGGCCCTCAGGTTAAAGCACGACCAGTCGTCTCTCTCTGATGAGAGAGCGGCTCTAAAGTCTGGTAAGACTACGGTGACTTTGAGCTTATATTGTAAAATTCAGTTAGGAAAATGCAAAACAGAAAGCAAACAAAAACTTCATCCACCATTTACAGGTACTTGTGAAGTTTTTAACCTCTGTAGTAAAGTAGGTAGGAAACATGCTTTTCACATTACAATTATGCTATGTTGAAATCTCATTCATAGCCAGCAAAGGAGCAACAGATTAACTAAAGCCTCACTCAAAGGATTTTACCTTATTAAACTTCCTTATAATGTGAAAGCTGCTAACACTGTCACTCTCAGTGGTTGCATGTATTAGTAACATGCTTTCAATATGCAGGAGGTTAAATAAGATTAGAAGCGTTTCAAATCAAATTCTACAGATACTGTGTCTCCGTTAATGTCATAGTATGTGATCTTGTTGGAGGAGTGCTCTTGCATCTTAATCTCAAAAACCTTTTATGCCTCTTTAAGTAAATCAAAGATAATCAGTTTGAAATATAAGCTATAATCAGAAGACTGGGATACTTGCCAGTGAAAGAGTATTCGTCTGTAAATTGCAGGCAAATAAGAGATGCTGGAGCAAGTTTATGACAGACCAACATAAATTCGATAACTCTCTGCTATAATTTGTTTTGCTTAGAAAGTTTTTGTTTAGTGCTAGTTATTCATCATTTTTAATCCTAAATTGCATTGACACTTTAGTTGAAGATCATTACATAACAAACAAAAATGATATACTTTGTAGTCATATTAACTATTATGAAGATGAAGTGCCTTCACAAAGTGTAATTCTTCATGAGCTATAATTTGAGAAGTCAGAAACAGTGAACCCTACTTTGGTAAAATCATCCTCTTTGCTGTCGTAATGGTATATTTTTGGTATAAGATGGTCACCAATTTGTGTTGTCATTGATCTAGCTTGCTGGAAGCTCTTAAATACAAAATTCTGCATCAAAACACTGACTTCATTTTCATTGTACCTTACATACAGATTTGAAAAGCTATGGACTTACCAATAAGTGCATAGAATAACTTGCTACCTTTGATTCAGAACTTTTTATTTCTTGATCAATGCTTTAAATAGATTGCAGAAGTTTGAAAAATAGGCATGACACTTGGCTTGAACATGAAGGAAAGGATATGTGGACTCTGATTTTGTTAGATTAGATTGTAAGTTTCAGATGGTTCTCGAAGGAAGAAACTACAGCATAGGAAGACTTGGCATGACCAGATGCATTAATATATCAGGGAATTTAAATGTTGGAGATCTCTAGGTGGATAGGTGTTAAGGTATGTGACCTGAGCTCAGTGCAGTACCTCTGCGTTACTGGACATGGCAGGCTAGGAAGAATGGTCTGTAATCCAATAGGACCACAAGGATCTCTCATGAGGGTGACACCTGAAAAGATTTTTTTTCACTATTTTTAATTGTGAATTGAAATGGAAAAGTACTTTTTTATAATCCAAGGGTTTTTGAAGACAAAGTTACACTAAAACAAGTTACTGAAACTGATGGTAAGTCATATTATACTTGTTGAAATAGTGGGTAAACTGTTGGCAGATGACCAGCACCAGGGGGATGTACAAGGTGGGATTTGGCTAACAACAAGTAGCAAACTAGTTTGTAGAGTTGTGACCAATTGTGGATGTAAAATGCCATTAGCTTCTAACAACTGATTGGCTCCTGAGTAGCAGTACAGCTTGTGGGTGTGAACAATACTTACAAAAGCGTTTGGATTTTTAGACATAGAGGTATATGTCTTTCTCTGTACCAGAATATTTAAAGTCTGAAGATAACCAGTATATTTTCCTTCACCAGTTTCTGGAAGCTGCAGCTTTAACCAGTAACTAGAAGCCATTATTCTACATATTGTCTGTACTTCTTCCAAAGAAGTGAAAAAGAACCATGTAGACTGGGGCCATTGATTGCTTTCTCAGTCTTTTTTTTCCCTCGCTCCATAATTCCAATGCTTTTTTGTCTGTCTGTTGCTGTCTTGAGTGTGTGGAGGAGATATAGCAAGAGTTATTTGATAACCGTTCATTATTGTTTTACCTGTGGTTAGAATATATTTATTTGTAGCATATAGTTCTTGTAAAGTAAAAGTAAAGTCATCATAGTCCTACAGGACTACAGGTTTGCTCTGTCATTTGAAAGAGAGATGATGGGTAATGATTTAATCTGAGGGTCACCATATCTCATGGTAAGGGGAGGAGTTGAGAAAGAGAGTTATTGATGGTAACTTCAGTCAGTGAGGAAATTGAACCCATGGCATCACTCTGCATAGCAAACCAGCCGTCAAAGGTAATCGTAACCCCATGTCTCTTGTAAAGTACAAAAACCTGGTTCATGTTTGTGTTTAGCTGTGTCTAGCTGTGTCTATCCTAAATGCAAATGATAAGACTTTGCGTACCTTGATTAAATGTTAATCGTTGTGACAACTCTGGGTATGAAGAAGACTTATAGCTAATGAGGTCCCTCACTTGTCCTCTTCTTCTTTATCAAGATGTAAACTGTGATAGCTGAGTCCACATTTCAGCAAGAGGTTATTTTCAAGTCATGACACCGGACATGAACACTATGATCAGCCTGCCCTGTCTTTCAAATAGATCATCACTGACATTCTATCACAGTGCACTCTTTTCAGATCTCTCCCTTGATGCTTTTAGCAGCTCGGATTCTGGTGATCTTTGTTTTGAACATATTCAATGACTGATCCTTCACCACTCTCTGGAGTAGAGAATTCCAAAGATTCACTATTCTATGAGTGATGAAATTCCTCCTCAACTCAGCCATAAATGACCTACCCTTGCTGCTGAGTATGTCCTCCTTGGTTCTAGACCACATTACTACTCACCTAACTCCCACTCCCCCAAACCCCTTAAAAATCTTACAATAACGTCTCTTTTCATTCTTCTAAACTCCAATCTGTACACACCCACCCTGCCTCCTCATAGGAAAATTCTTCCATAGCTGGAAATAACCTAGTGAAACCAAGTGAACCTTCTCTATACTGCCTAGAGAAGGGGGACCAACACTATTCACAGTATTCTAGATGTGGTCTGATGAGTGACTTATATCGTTTAGCAAGAACTCCCTATTTTAATATTCTGTTCCCTTTGAAATAGTCTATTTAGTTCCCTATTACTTGCTTTTTGTGATTCAGTTGTAGAGTTACTATAATGATAATAGAAAATTTATTTTATGACAAAAGCTAACAGTTTCGTCATTTTGAACTATTCACTACTTTAATGCAAAAAAAAAGTTGTGCAACAGAATCCTTGACAAGGCCTTGCTCTGAATGGTGAGAAGTGTTAACTTGGGCAAAGATTGCCATAAATTGCACTATGTGGACTAATGATTCTATTAGAAATTTAAACTAAATAAAAATTAAAATCAATTGATAGCACAGAACTAAAGGTATGTTACAAAGAAATGATCAAGGCTGTTAAACTGTGCTGCTATATATCTCCAAGTGAAAGTGGGCAAAGGATTGGTCACATCTGTTTTGCTGAACATTGCAAACTGGATAAGTGGAGAGCACTTTGGATCTGGAAAAGGAAGCTTTTCAGCAATTGTGGGGAATAGTCATGCCACATTGTAATTCTGTGGCCAGTAGAAAAGTGCATTAGGTTCATGTGCACTTACCTGGCACTGACTGCATTGCAATTATTCTCCGTTTATGCACCTCCTACCATTCCCCAAATAGACTGATGAAAGAGAATCATTCAATTCAGCAGCGAATTCGTATGGGAAGCTACTTAATGGGGGAAAAAAGGTCATGTTTGGCAGGCAGAATGTAATTTATTTTCTGAATATGATGGGTGAGTTGCATTTTGAAGAAATTCAAAATTTAAAGCAGTGGTCTTTGAAGCATCATTACAATGGATGCTGCTCATTTGGAAACTTGAGAAAGCAGAACAACATCTTTTAATAGATTTATCTCTCCAATCTAAAATGATTATATGCAGGTGCATGCAAAACTTGAACCTGAATACAAAATTAGTACTTTGAACACTTTTAAAATCAACATATTCTAACATTCAAAATTATTCCTCTAAGTTTCTTGGAGGTTTAAGTCCCAGCCTTTCAAAACTCATGCCGGAATGAGGAATCTGACAGAATACATTTAAGTGAGAATTTTTCGAATTCTTTCACTGATTAATCAAAATTAGGTTGTAGGACAGGATCAATAACAGCAGATGGATAGCATGAAAAGATCAATAGTGTCCACAGAGACAATATTGATTTGATGCTCACATCAGCCAAAACCTTTTCATTTGATTGCTCATCCATCTGTTTAACTTTCCACATTAATAACTTTTATTAGGCTGAGGACAGCATGACTCTGAGATACTGAGAACAATAGTGTCACATTGAATTTAGGAACTAGCAGTCTGACAGCCATTTTCAGTGAGGGCCAACCTTATTAACTTGAAACCTTGCTTGTTCTATCAAAATTTGGCTAAACTAATCTGTGTGGCATAAGAGAGGCAGTGACTGCTACAAGGTAAATTTGTTTTGGCTGGCACAGTAATCTCTGCATTTCTAACTCTTAAGGAAATGTCCCTGTTAGTCGTAGGCTTATTGTAGATGAATTACACCAATGAATGTGAACCAGTGCATTTCTTTTATGGTATATTGCAAAAATGTAGAGTGAATAATTATTAAGACAAATCATTTACAGCTGAATGGTGCTCTGTATTCCTAGTAGTCTTGAGATGGTCTTTTGATTAAGATGTATGAACATAACCTTTACCACAGAAAGCACAGAAGTAACAGAAATTTTCTAAGGATTTTTCAAAGGCTCCTTCACCCTGTATGTCCAACTTTCTCTCTTCCTTTCCTGAAAATAGGCCGCTGCTAGAGTGCAATACCCCTCAAGTATTTAATTTCAAGTGGCCTTTCTTTGCATATAAAATGGCTAAGCAGTAACTTACCAGCTCAGAGAATTGAGCGCATAATCCAGGTCAATATTTCAGAGGGAGTGCTGTAACACCACAGAAAATGTCTTTGGACAAAAGGTTTAACTGTGAATCCATCTGATGTCTCAGGTGGATGTTACAGATCCCACAATGCTATTCAAAGAAGAAGAGGGAAGTTTTCCTTGTGTTTGGCCAATATTTACAAGTTTATACCAGAAACAAGTGATCTGGTCATTTCTTTCAGTACTGTTTAGGATCTCTTATTATACATATTGCTTTTTACATTATAATAGAGGCTACATTTCAAAAGCACATCATAAGCTGTAAAGTGTATTGGGACATTTCTTTCTTCCCATTCCTCTGTGTTTCAACCATTGCTTCGTTACTGTCTCAGGAGATTCCCAACTATAGCTGAATCCAGGAGAGAGTTTGGTAAATATTTCAGTTAAATATATGTAAAGAAAGGCCACTTGAAATTAAATACTTGAGGGGGATTGTTCTCTAATAGTGACCTGCTTTCAGGAGAGGAAGACAGAAAGTTGAGTATACAGGGTGAGGAAGCCTTTGAAAAAACCTTGGAAAGTTTCTGTTATTTCTGTGGTTTCAGTGGTAGAGGTTATGTTCATACATGTTCATAACATTGCTTTTTATTTAAACACAATAAGTAATTAAACAGTGAGTCACGGTGCTACTGAAACCACAGGCAGAGGCAGGTTTGGGCCTGTATGGGACATGGCAGTGTCAGTGTTGGTTGCAGTGGGGACCCATGGTGGTAGCAGCATTGGTGGAGGTAAAATGGAGGCAGAGAATGGCAACTCTTGTTCCAGTAATGTGTGTTATGGACCAGGCCAGACCCCCTCAAAATATTTCAAGAAAGTGGCCCAAATCCTAACTTTGCCAGTTGTTTTAAGCAGGTATAACACAGATATTCCAGGACTAATGCAGCTGGTCAACTCACTTTAAACAAAACAGAATCTATTTACAAGATTACCAAATGAAACACAAACAAAAGAGAACAGAATACAGAATAACGTAACCCATCCAAAAACCCAACAGATCATCCCAGTTTCATGATCCTGGTCCAAATACTTGCAACAATCCCCACAAACACCCCTTGGTACAAAAGGTAAAATCAAACATGGGTTCGTACAGGACAGAAGTCAAAGAGAGAGACCAGCTTGGACCTGATTCTTTGAGTCCAGCAGCTTTTTGTCATACTATTGTTAAAAACCAAACCAAACCAGAGTAAAGCTGAGCTGGGAGAACTGACAACACCTCTTTCATTGTACAAGTGTATATTTTTAAAATTTGTAAGCTTTCTGCCTGAGGCAGTATCTGTTAGCTATTATCAAATTGGCCTTAAACTCTTCAACACCAGACTTTTCAGAGTTTGTTTGTTTCTGATCACTCCAAAAAAAAAGCCAAGGAGAGTATAACTTTGTTAATTGAGCAGCTTCATAACCCCTGCCCCCTTAAAAAAATTATCAATATGCAAAGATGGCTTCATTTTAAAACCCCTTAAACCTAAATTATTACTACTCGAAAACACACATATACATTACATTGACTATAAATGTGCAAACATACACAACTAAATTCCATTGTTATATTCCTGCCACCGAATGCCTCAGTTTCTCATTCGAGTCTCAACTATGCACCGACAATCACATTTTCTCATGCTGCCACATGCACAATTTCTGAATTGAATGGCTGTAACAACAAGCCCCATCTAAACAGGCTGGCATTTTTGTCCTTAGATTTCTCCACAAAATGCAATGAGTTATGATCAGTGTATATGATTGTCTCAGATATTTTACAGGTAACATAAACACTGAAATGTTGTAATACCAACACCAAGCTCGAAGTCTCCTTCTCAACTGTCGAATTTTTCTGCTGATGAATGGTCAACCTCCTGGAGAAATACGTGATAGGTCTTTCTATCTTCTCGTCGTCTTCTTGCAAGAGCACAACACCAACACCCACATCATTTGTATTGATAGCCATCTTGAATGGCTTCGCGTAATTGGATGTGTCTATTACCAGGGCAGTGGTAAACACAGCTTTCAGGCTGTCAAATGCCTTTTGACAGTCCACTGAAATTTCTTGTCTTTCTTTAGCAATTCAGTGAGTGGAGCCGCCATACTGTGAAAATTTGGTACAAATTTTCGATAAAATCCACTCAATCGCAGGAATCATAATTTTACTATTTTTTGTCGATCATCATGTGGGAAACTCCCCAATTCCCTTTGTTTTTGCATTCCATGGAGCCATTGTCAATGTCCAATAACAAGGCCCAGGAAGGTTACACCGGCTTTGGCAAATTCATTTTTAGCCAGGATTATCACCAAGCCTGCCTTCTGAGGTTGGTCAAACAAGTTTGATAAATGTTGTAAGTGTTCCTTCCATGTGTGACTAAAAATCACCAGGTCATTTATATATACGACACAGTTGGGTAGTCCAGCAATTACCTTATTGGTTAGTGTCTCAAATGTGGCTGATGAATTTTTCATACCAAATTGCATGACTTTAAACTGATATAGGAGGAGAAAGTGAGGGCTGCAGATGCTGGAGATCAGAACTGAAAATGTGTTGCTGGAAAAGCGCAGCAGGTCAGGCAGCATCCAAGGAACAGGAGAATCGACGTTTCGGGCATAAGCCCTTCTTCAGGAATGAGGAAATTGTGTCCAGCAGGCTAAGATAAAAGATAGGGAGGAGGGACTTGAGGGAGGGGTGTTGGAAATGTGATAGGTGGAGGGAGGTCAAGGTGAGGGTGATAGGCCGGAGTGGGGTGGGAGCGGAGAGGTCAGGAAGAAGATTGCAGGTTAGGAAGGCGGTGCTGAGTTCGAGGGATTTGACTGAGACAAGGTGGGGGGAGGGGAAATGAAGAAACTGGAGAAATCTGAGTTCATTCCTTGTGGTTGGAGGGTTCCCAGGCAGAAGATGAGGCGCACTTCCTCCAACCGTCGTTGCAGCAGCTTCCTCTATATTGGGGAGATTCTCCAACCGTCGTGTTGCCATGGTCTGGCGATGGAGGAGTCCAAGGACCTGCATGTCCTTGGTGGAGTGGGAGGGGGAGTTAAAGTGTTGGGCTACGGGATGGTTGGGTTGGTTGGTCCGGGTGTCCCAGAGGTGTTCTCTGAAACGTTCCGCAAGTAGGCGGCCTGTCTCCCCAATATAGAGGAGGCCGCTGCAACGACAGTTGGAGGAAGAGCGCCTCATCTTCTGCCTGGGAACCTTTACTGTTTCTGACAAAGGTACCTACCAGTATCCTCTGAGCAAGTCCAACTTAGAAATATAAGTTGCATGTTCCACATTCTCAACACAGTCTTCCAAACACAGAATCAGATATGCATCAGTCTTTGTAACTGCATTGGCTCTGCGATAGCCCACACATAACCATTGGTACCATCTAGTTTTGGCACCATTACTATGGGTGAGCTCCATTCACTATAACACACTTCAATTATGTCATCTTGGAACATGCATTCAGTCTCTATGTGAACCTTTGCTGACTTTAGAGGGTTATGCCTATAAGGATGTTGCTTAATCAGAACAGCATCTCCTATATCTACATCATACATAGTTAAGTTAGTACTTCTCAGCTTATTTCTACTTATCTCCCCATGTGATAGTAATAACTCTTTCAAGTCATTTCAATTTTCCTCTGAAAGGTAGCTCAATAATTTATCCCAATTTTTGACAACTTCCTCATTGTCCAATTTGATTTGAGGAATGTCCAATCCAGAATCCTCTGAACGTGGTTCTTCCCTCTGTGCTGTAATCAATCACACATTCTCCTCTTGCTTTCCTTTTCTGTCAAAATACCTTTTGAGCATATTCACACGACACACTCTGTGAAATATCTTTCTGTCTGAAGTCCCTATCAAGTATTCACCTCACTGAATTTCCTTTCTACTTGGTAAGGTCCACTAAACCTTGCTTTTAAAGTTTCACCTAACACTGGAAGTAACATCTTATCACCAAATGCAAAATTATGAACTTTTGCTTCCTGTTTCATTGTATGCTGTGATACTTTTAAATGCTGTCTAGCCAACTCCCTAGCTCTACTTAATTGTTCCCTAAAATTTGACACATTGTCCAAATATGTGGTCTCTGAATTCTGACTTACCAATTTCTCCTTAATCAATTTTAACAGTCCTCTCACTTCATGCCCAAAAACTAATTCAAATGGACTGAATTTGGTCAATTCATTTGGTGCGTTTCTGATCACAAAAAGTACAAATGGGATTCCCTTATCCCAATCATCTGGATAGTCTTGGCTATAAGCCCTCAATGTGGCCTTTAATGTTTGTTGTCACCTTTCTAGCACTCTCTGCAATTCTGGATGAAATGGAGTAGATTTGAATTGTTTTATTCCCAAGCTGTGCATAACTTCCTTGAATAAATTTTGATGTGAAATTTGACCCTTGATCTGATTGCACCTTTGTTGAAAGTCCATATTCAGTGAAACATTTGAGTAATTCCTCTACAATCCTTTTAGCTGTGATGTTGCGTAATGGAATGGTATCTGGAAATCCAGTCGACACACCCATTATTTTTAACGAATACTGATTCCCACTTTTTGTTTGAGGTAGGGGACCAACACAATTAATTAAGACTCTTGTAAAAGGTTCCTCAAATGCCGGAATAGGTATTATGGCTGCCTGTGGGTTTCCGATTACCTGATGTGTATGACATGCCTGGCAAAATTCAACTGCATCCTTGTGCAGTCCAGGCCAGTAAAAATGTTTTTGCATTTTAGCTTGAGTTTTTTTCACTCCTAAATGACCCCCCTAGAGGTAGCTCATGTGCCACTCACAACACCTCCTTTCTAAAACCCACTGGCAATATGATTTGATGAATTTCTGCCTATTTCTCATCTGCCTGAATATGTGATGGTCTCCATTTCCTCATTAAGACATCATTTTTATGATAATAACATTCATGGATATATTCAGATTATTTTTCTGTGTATCCCTTTTGTTACAACTGCATTAAGTTTTCATCTTTTTGCTGTAACTCAGCTAATCTATCTAGGCTAAAGATGTCTGCATTGTCATCGATCTGCTCCTGGCTTGTCCCAACCATCTGATCAAACAGGATCTCTGCTAATTCCACTTCAACTTTCTTATCTGTACTCTTTGGTCTCTCCTGTTTGAGTTGGTGACTTTGTGACCTTGTTACCAAACAGTCAGGAAAAATCCTAGGATATGAGTCCTGCAGTAGTTTAGTTGCTTGAGTTTCCATTGGCTTTTCAACCATAGTAGACAGCATTCCAACTGGTGAATCAGCTATAGCAGTAGCAAGGAGAAATTGCATTTCTGGACTGAGAGCTTGTCCTGTAGTCCTACCACAACTTCCCCACTCTTCTCTGGACACTCTAACCTCACTTTACATAACTCAAACTCAAGCTGCTTCATTTTCAACTGAATTTTAGCCATTTGTAAATATTATGATGGTGTTTCCAGCAAATGTAAATGCTGAGCTATTGCTGCAATTATCTCTCCTTTCCGCATGGAAGGAGGCAGCTCCAGCTCTAGCTTGCCTGCTAATTCCCACAGCTTGGCCTTAAACACCTTTTGCAAAAGCCCCATGATCACTTCTACTACTCCCAGAAAACTCTTGGTGACTGAAAGAGCTACTCCTATGCCAGGCACTGTTTGAATCAACAGAATTCAACACCCGGAACAAAATTCACTGACACCTACCACTCGCTGCCTTCGAGTCCAGCAACCCTAATCCCAAATTGGAACTATAGAACACATCCTGCAATAGAGCCCCCAATCTGTTATGGACCATGCCAGATCCTCAAAACATTTCAGGAAAGTGGCCCTGACTCTAACTTTGCTGGTTGTTTTAAGCAGGTGTAACATGGATATTCCAGGGGGGGATGCAGCTGGTTAAACCACTTAGTTTTAAACAAATCAGAACCTTTTCACAAGATTACCAAATGAAAAACAAACAAAAGAGAAGAGAATATAGAATAAATTAACCCATCCGAAAACCCAATAGATCATCCCAAGTTAATGATGCAGTTCCCAATACTTGCAACAATCCCCATAAACACCCCTTGGCACAAAAGATAAAATTAAACACAGGTTCTTACAGGATAGAAGTCAGGGAGAGAGTACCAGTCTGCACCTGCGTCTTTGGGTCCAGCAGCTTTTTCTCACATTACTGTTAAAAACTAAACCAAATTGGGAGAATTGTACACTCCTCTTTCATTGTATGTGTTTCTTTGTAAACATGAAAGCCTTCTGCCTGAGGCAGTATCTGTTAGCTATTATCAAATTGTCCCTAAAACTCTTCAACCCCAGACTTTTTGGAGTCTGTGTCATTTACTGCCTCTTTGAAAAGAAAAGGCAAGGACAGCATAACCCTGTTAAAGGAGCAGCTTTGTCAAATGTGTCGAGGGTCCTCACCCATAGCTGAGTACCTAACAAGAAGGATTGTAAAGTTGAATTTCATTTCTTTATTTTTCTGCCTTTTTATTCTATGCTTTAATTAATTTTTCTGTGTTCTAAGATGGCACCGGAGAATGGTGACAGTATACAATGCTTTTCACTGTATTTTGTAACAAACATACACTGATAATAAATCAAATCGGCCAATTAATCAAGGCTATATGCAGGTTAAGAATTCACTTTTGTCATGAGGCTGCTAGATAGAACATCTCACAGTATTAATATGGTCTTCCATTGTTTCCTAATCATGTGACCATCTTATCACTTTTCACTTTTTCCCACAAATTTCTGACCCTACCCATTATGTTATATCTCAATTTTTACATCTCCTTGTTCTACATCACCCAGAAAGTTTGTGAATTCAGTTCTGATTCTCAGATAACCATGTTGGCAGTGTCAACATTTTACCTGACTGCGCTCTCAGCTCTCTTTCAAAGAAATTGAGAATTCAGGCCCTCCATGCTTTCTCTCAAATTCAATTGGGCAGAATAAGAATGATCAGATGACACTGTTCGCCATGCAGGCAATTTTCCACGTCTCCTGAAGAGCTGATTGCTCCTTCAGAAGTTCACCTCCTTGAGGAAACTAATGCACACATGCCTCTCCTCACTATCACATTTCTGTCTCCACAAGGGAGGACTATGGATGGAATGTTTTGACAAGAACCTGATTTTGATCATGTACCTACATTGACTCTGCAGCATGGATGTCTGGTCGTTTGTATATTCTGTGGCAATTATAATTACGTAGCATTTGAACGGAATTGGGTACTCACCCTCTTTCTCTTTCACCTTGTAATAGTTTGCTATTGTGAGACACGGCATAATTGTTTACAAAAGCTGAATCCACAGACTTCTCCTCATTAAAAGTTCACAAGGAGGCAGACATTCTGGAGAGGGTAGTGCAATACTTCAGCAGTGCCAGGTCCATGTCATTGTTTTTTTTCTCAATAAAGACTTTACTATCCTTACTCTGCCTCCAGCTTCACCACGAGCACACAGGTATCTCGATGAGTTGGTTATGTGGACAAACATGAAAGATTCAGGGCATTTCTTGAAGTATCTGTTCGCAAAATATGAGCCTATTATACAAAATGAGGAGGTCTTGGAGCCCTATGTAACAAAAAAAAATCAAAAACAATCACCACTTCAGAGGTATGACCCTGTAAACATTTTACTTCCATTTCACCTTGAATAGTAGTCAACTACTCTAAAAATCATTTTCTCTCTGAGCTCAAAAAGATCCATTCTGATATATTACCAAACTTGACTGAGTGAGTCATTTATTGCCATGAAGTCTCACAGTCACTTCACTTTACTGTATAGTTTGTTTTCTAACTTTTGCTTTCTTGGACTATTGAATAGTTCTGAAGAATATCAAATTATTTCGAAATGACAAAAAAAGAGGCAACAATGTTTCATCTAAGACACTCACTGATTCAGGCTCAAATGAATTCTTCATTTAAATTCGTAATTCTCTGCCAGCCTTAAAAGTTATGAATAAATTAATCAATCTTCTCCCAGTCATTTATTAAACTTTTCATGCATAACAATGTTATTTTTCCTGAGACTAAAGTAGGTTTTGAATTATTTAATTAATTTGTTATCTGCAGCTGTTTTCCCATCAATCCCTTATTTGATGAAAATATCATATGCACAAACTCCCACTGAATACAAGAGATTACTCATTAGCCCCTTGCTGGGCTTTATAACGAGTCCCAATGTATGAGTCCTTTTGTATGTCTGGAGCCTGTTCAGCCACCATGCAGCCTGGGATGGGTCTGCAGTTTGTGTTATATTGTGAATCCTCACCACTGCTTATCATGTTATATGAGATAGCTGGATTCTCAGTCACGAGAGGATGTGTGTACTGGGATCTATAGGACCGACTTTGTCTCATGTTGTTAAAGAAAACCACGATTAGACTAATGTGAAGCAGCTCTTTTCTTAAACCAGATATAGTTTATTGCGTTACAGCAATCAGGCGCAAGTTACATTATTACTATGACAATGATGAGACCTAGATGTTATGTTTATGTAGATCAAGATTCAGAGCTGTTCTCACCTCTCAGTCCTCATACTGGATGGAAAAAGTTAAAAATCACACAACACCAGGCTATAGTCCAATAGGTTTATTCCAACACCAGCACCTCTACATATTGGATGGAACGTAATGTATTCCTCAGCATTAACCTTTTCAGAACCAACCCCTTAAAGAACATCTCCCCATAAGTTTTATTTCCATTATCAATATTCTTATGTTAAAGTATATAATTACATGTAGCACTACTCCATCTTCCACCAACTCTCTGTCTTCATAAATTCAGTCTAGAGTTTTCAATATCTTCCAAAATGTATTCTGTTCAGACTTGGGATTAGCAGCTGTTTTGTTTGACGATTGTTGACCATGATTCTGTTCTTGGCTCCATGCGGTCTGTAAATCCCTTTTCAACATTATATCCTACACTGGGTTTGTTCCAGTCAGGTATTATTGGATGATTCAGCCACACTGGGACAAGTGTTGAAAGCTGACGGTGGAGTAGGACGCTCCAGCTGGAGTTTGTTCGCTCCGCTCTTCTCCTTTTCTTCTTTCTCTTCCTTCGAGTGCTTTTGTTCTTCTTCTTCGCCTTTTTTTTCCTCTTCAACTCCTGGCCTCTGACAATGACTCTTGACTTCTGGCAACCTCTGGCAAGCGCCGATCCCGAACCTCCAATGATGACTCCCAGCCTTGTACAATGACCTCATGGCCTCCTGCAGTGGCCTCCTCCCGTAGAGGCCTCCTGGCATTGGCGTGGTGATCTCCTGGTCTGCACAGTGACTTCCTCCCATACAGGCCTCCCGGCATTGGCATGGTGACCTCCCAGCCTGGCACAGTGACATCCTCCTATAGAGGCCTCCTGGCATTGGCGTAGTAACCTCCCAGCCTCCTGCAGTATCCTCTCCTGTAGGGGCCTCCCGGTGTTGGCATCATGACCTCCCAGCCTGGTGCAGTGGCCTCCTTCCATACGGGGCTACCTTCTGGCCTCCTGCAGTGGCCTCCCAGTTTGGCGTGTGGTCAGCGCAGTGTGAAGCCAAGGGCCCCTGCAGATGGAAGCTAAGTGCCAGTGTGGTCTGCTGTCCTGAACTCTTTTCTGTAATGCTGGAGATTTTATTTCTGCATTGTCTAAACTCATGGTAACAAAAGAAGCCAAGGTACTTTTGTATCTAAGTTAATGCTATAATTGACGACATCTAAACTTTTCACTATACTCTTTGAGTATATGTGACAACAAAGGCTATTCTATTCTATTCTATTCTTGCAGTTATTTTATACAATGTCCTCAGCTGAACAAACACAGGCCTGCTACATCCTAATTCACTGTGCTTTCCCTGTTGAAATCCCGTTTCTGTACATGTTGTCCTTGGCCCATGTGGGTCAATATCATACACGGTGACTTTTATTATACTGGTCTACTTGCAGCTCCCATAGATTGTTCCTTTATATATGTTGTTAAAGTACCATGGACCTGTCATGTCAATCACTTTGGTAGAATAGGGTTTTTGGTATGAAGTTTCCTAGTCAGCAATTAGTCAGTATAAAGTCAGCAATTCTTATGCCGACAATCTATATTGGAGTAGGGTGGATGATAATTTAACAATATATAAAAGTTAGCATTGTTCCTCAAAAGATTTGACTGTCCAGACACTACACTTGGCTTCTCTATTTGACTCAGTGAGCTTGCTACACGATCAAATCCAGAACTGGCTGCGAATTGAATGAAGAACTGCTTAGCAAACTGTGGTTCATTATTCTGACATGAGCACACAGGGATCTTGTGTGGAGCAAACATTTAAATGGAAACCCTGAAAACTGCATCTGTAATTATGGTGATATTTGTTTTTAAACTTTATCCATCGGGAAGCATAATTGACAACAATAAAGTAAGACCATCATCCAACTTAAGTAGGTCTGTTTCCTTTATTTCTGTAGTTTTTTAGGTAATGTGGTAGATATCAGTGTCTCCTGCTGCTCAGGCCTATGAATTACGCAAATGTCACAATTGACTGAGATTCCTGACCATCAATGACCGGGTTCTGGCTCTGCTCTTGGCGATCCCTGGGCGTCCCTGTAGTAACTTGCCTAAGTTACCTTTCCATGGAAAAACTGGAAAAACAAGCCTTTCATCAAACACCAATAAGCCATCTATGATTGTGAAATGTTATCAGTGCTCAAGATAGTTCTTCATGGCCAACCCCCCAAGGTTTTGATCTGGCTACTCTTTGATCCAAAATCAATGAATGCCAATGCATTCTCAGTCCTTCTTCTCTTCCTATAATAGACGATTTTGACTTCCAGGCCATTGCATTACTGTGATTGTTGTATAACAGCAATTTAGAGAAATTTCTCTTCATTTGTTACATGGCTAACATTCTGGAGATCACATACACCATCATTTGTAGTCTGTGCATTGCCCTCGTCTCACGGGTAAATACCATGAGGTAGAGTTAGAATCTCTGTATCCAAGGAGACATCCTTGCCAACTCTTTCTTGTCTATTAGGGAGTTTATGGTCCAACTTTATGTGCAGTTTGAGGCCAAGGATATAATCTGAAAAACTCTCAAAGTCTTTATAACCAAGAAAGCCTTCTTCTCAATGACTGCATAATGTGTCTCTGTGTCTGATAATGTCCTGGAGGCAAACTACACCAAGTCCTACATCACCCCTGTTTCTCCTGCAAGGACAGTGCTTCTAAATCCATAGCTGTACCATCAGCAGCCATAATGGTTGGAAAATATGGATTTTAGTGAGCTAAAATCCTGAACAACTTCCTTAACAACCTTTGTATTTTTTTTTATGGTATTGCCATTATTCTCTTATTGTTAAAATGTGTCCTCAAAAGTGAATAATTCCTTTTAAAACTCTCACTGGTAATTGAAAATAAGCCCTTCAGCCAGTAGACAGCTTGTCATGTTCCCTGTCTGTCTTGCCACATATCAATATGTCATCCATGTGACACATGATACTGTCTAAACCTCAAGGGATATTGCACATGGTCCATTGAAAAAGCTCTGTAGCTGAAGCAATTATAAGTGGCAGTCTGTTGAAGCAAAATTTCCCAAATGGAGATATAAATGTGGTAACCAATCCTGCTTACTCACCTAAGGGCACCACTGTTGACACTGAGTGGCATGAAGATTCTTCTTTTAGACTATTTGGCTCAACTCTCATCTATTATAAAGGGGAGGTGGATTTCTCTCATCACTCTTTCTTGAGCTGTGTAAGGTCAACACAAATTATGATGGATTTATTGGATTTCCATACAATACCCACCTCAAAACCCATTCAGTTGGCTTGTCACCAATAAATTGACAACCATTCTGGTCATTTCTCAAAATTTCCTCTCTGTGCTGCATGAGGCCATGAGAGAGATCAATCTCCTGGTAGTCATACGAACTTGCATCACTTCCCAATACCAATGCTTGCTGTAGAACATAACACCTAGCTCCAGAAGTACTAAAATAAAGGAGTACTTGTGCTAAATCTACATTTTAAGTGTGAGCAAACCCATTCTGATTCAAATTAATTTTACAAAAGTATAATTGGAAAATGTGTATCCAAAGTATTCATTTATGTCATGACTCTATTTCTTACCAGTGTCAAATTTGTATTTAGCAATAAAATCTCATAATTTGTTTTATAAATACATGTCCCCTGCACATCTCAAATGTTTTCCAATGTCAATGTTTTACATGCAGCTACTGTTGTTATTGCAAGTTAAAATGGTCACATTTTAGGACATGAAAATCTCTCAAGCAATAAAAACAAATTATGGTCCGTTTTGGTGGAATCATTTAATTAGCTGATATTATGGGAGAACTCTCTGAACTTCAAATAGTACAATGGGATCTTTCAGATCAGGCAGGACTTCAGTTTACTGTAACATACAAAGACATGAGACAATGCAGCACTCACTAGTACTGAACCAAGGTGTCAATTGACAATAAGCGCAGAAGTAGGCCATTCGGCCTTTCGAGCCCCCACCACCATTCATTATGATCATGACTGATCAACCCCAATCAGTATCCTGTTCCTGCCTTATCCCCATAACGAAAGACTTGGCCACCACTGCCTTCTGGGGCACAGCATTCCATATATCCACCACTCTCTGAAGTGGAGAATCTTCAACTCTATTGATTAGATTAAATTCCATACAGTATGGAAATAGGCTTTTCAGCCCAACAAGTCCACACCACCCTCCGAAGAGTAAACCACCCAGACCCATTCCCCTACCCTATATTTACCCCTGACTAATGCACCTAACACTGTGGGTAGTTTGGCATGGCTGATTCAGCTAACCTGCACATCTTTGGACTGTGGGAGGAAACCGGAGCACCTGGAGGAAACCCACGCAGACACAGAGAGAATGTGCAAACTCCATGCAGACAGTCACCCGAGGCGGGAATCAAACTCAGGTTCCTGGTGCTGTGAGGCAACAGTGCTAACCACTGAGCCACTGTGCTGTCCAGAAATGCTGATCTAGGATAGAATCCCTACAGCATGGAAGCAGGCCATTCAGCCCACCAAGTCCACACCGAACCTCTGAGGAACATCCTTCCCAGACTCATCCCCTACCCTTTCCCTGCATGTCCTATGGCCAATTCACCTAACCTGCACATCTTTGGATTGTGGGAGGAAACCCACGCAGACACAGGGAGAACGTGCAAACTCCACACAGACAGTCACCCGAGGCAGGATTCAAACCCGGCTCCCTAGCACTGTGAGGCAGCAGTGCTAACCACTGAGCCACCGCACTCTTTGCTCCTATACTCAACTCCTCTTGTTATGAAGGCCAGCATGCCATTAGCTTTCTTCACTGCCTGCTGTACCTGTATGCTTGCCTTCATTGACTGATGTACAAGAACACCTAGATCTCATTGTACTTCCCCTTTACCTAGCTTGACTCCATTTAGATAGTAATCTGCTTTCCTGTTCTTGCCACCAAAGTGGATAACCACACATTTATCCACATTAAACTGCATCTGCCATGCATCCGTCCACTCACCTATCCTGTCCAAGTCACCCTGTATTCTCATAACATCCTCCTCATATTTCACCTTGCCGCCCAGCTTTGTGTCATCAGCAAATCTGCTAATATTACTTTTAATGCCGTCATCTATATCCTTAATGTATATTGTAAACAGCTGCTGTCCCAGCACCGAACCTTGTGGTACCCCACTGGTCACCGCCTGCCATTCTGAAAGGGACCCGTTTATCACTACTCTTTACTTCCTGACAGCCAGCCAATTTTCAATCCAAGTCAATATTTTGCCCCCAATACCATGTGCCCTAATTTTGCTCACTAATCTCCTATGTGGGACTTTATCAAAGGCTTTCTGAAAGTCCAGGTACACTACATCCACTGGCTCTCCCTTATCCATCTTCATAGTTACATCCTCAAAAAAGTCCTGAAGATTAGTAAAGCACAATTTCCCCTTCGTAAATCCATGCTGACTCTGACCCATCCTATTACTGCTATCCAAATGAGTCGTAATTACATCTTTTATAATTGACTCCAGCATCTTTCCCACCACTGACATCAGACTAACCGGTCTATAATTCTGTTTTCTCTCTCCCTCCTTTCTTGAAAGGTGGGACAACATTAGCCACCCTCCAATCCACAGGAACTGATCCTGAATCTATAGAACATTGAAAAATGGTTATCAAGCCATCCACAATTTCTAGAGCCACCTCCTTAAATACCCTTAAGTATCAGGTCCCAGGGACTGATCAGCCTTCAGACCTAACAGTCTATCCAACACATTTCCTGCCTAATATAAATTCCCTTCAGTTCATCTATTACCTTAGGTCTTTCAGCCACTATTACATCTGGGAGATTGTTTTTGTGTCTTCCCCAGAGAAGACAGATCCAAAGTACCTATTCAATTCTTCTGCCATTTCCTTGTTCCCCATAATAAATTCACCCATTTCTGTCTTCAAGGGCCCAATTTTAGTCTTAACCAATTTTTTTTTTCTTTTCACATACCTAAAAAAGCTTTTACTATCCTCCTTTACATTTTTGACCAGTTTGCCTTCGTACCTCATTTTGTCTCAGTGTATTGCCTTTTTAGTTATCCTCTGTTGTCTATAAAAGTTTCCCAGTCCTCCGGCTTCCCGCACATCTTTGCTATGTTATACTTCTTCTCTTTTAGCTTTATACAGCCCTTAACTTCCCTCGTCAGCCACATCCGGCCTTGCCTTCCCTTAAGATCTTTTTCCCTCTTTGGAATGAACTGATCCTGAACCTTCTGCATTATATCCAGAAATACCTGCCATTGTTGTTCCACTGCCATCCCTGCGAGGGTATTGAACCATTGAATTTCTGCCAGCTCCTGTCTCATAGCTCCATAGTTCCCTTTGTTCAACTGCAATACTGATACTTCTGATTCTCCCTTCTCCCTCTCAAATTGCAGATTAAAACTTATCAATAATGTGATCAAGGATAGTCAGCATGGTTTTGTGAAGGGCAGGTCGTGCCTCACAAACCTTATTGAATTCTTTGAAAAGGTGACGAAGGAGGTTGATGAGGGGAAAGTGGTAGATGTGGTATATATGGATTTTAGTAAGGCGTTTGATAAGGTTCCCCATGGTAGGCTACTGCAGAAAATACGGAGATATGGCATTGAGGGTGAGTTGGAGGTTTGGATTAGGAATTGGCTGGATGGAAGAAGACAGAGGGTAGTAGTTGATGGCAAAGTTTCTTCATGGAGTGCCGTCACTAGCGGTGTTCCGCAAGGATCTGTTTTGGGACCATTGCTGTTTGTCATTTTTATAAATGACCTGGAGGAGGGGTTAGAAGGTTGGGTGAGCAAGTTTGCGGATGATACGAAAGTCGGAGGAGTTGTTGACAGTGAGGAAGGATGTGGCAGGTTACAGCAGGATATAGAGAAGCTGCAGAGCTGGGCAGAAAGGTGGCAAATGGAATTCAATGTAGCTAAGTGTGAGGTGATTCACTTTGGGAAGAATAACAAAAAGATGGGGTACTGGGCTAATGGTCGGATACTTGGTAGTGTGGATGAGCAGAGGGATCTTGGTGTCCATGTACACAGATCTCTGAAAGTTGCCACCCAGGTAAATAGTGCGGTGAGGAAGGCATATGGCGTACTGGCTTTTATTGGTAGAGGAATTGAGTTCCAGAGTCCTGAGGTCATGATGCAGTTGTATAAGACTCTGGTGCGGCCGCATCTGGAATATTGTGTGCAGTTTTGGTCGCCATACTATAGGAAGGATGTGGAGGCACTGGAACGGGTGCAGAGGAGGTTTACCAGGATGTTGCCTGGTATGGAAGGAAGATCGTATGAGGAAAGACTGAGACACTTGGGGCTGTTTTCATTAGAGAAAAGAAGGTTTAGGGGTGACTTGATTGAGGTGTACAAGATGATTAGGGGGTTAGATAGGGTTGACAGTGTGAACCTTTTCCCGCGTATGGAGTCGGGTATTACAAGGGGGCATAGCTTTAAATTAAGGGGGGGTAGATATAGGACTGAAGTTAGGGGTAGGTTCTTCACTCAGCGAGTCGTAAGTTCATGGAATGCCCTGCCAGTAGCAGTGGTGGACTCTCCCTCTTTATGGGCATTTAAGCGGGCATTGGATAGGTATATGGAGGATAGTGGGTTAGTATAGGTTAGGTGGGCTTGGATCGGCGCAACATCGAGGGCCAAAGGGCCTGTACTGCGCTGTATTCTTCTACGTACCTCTATATTATAGTCACTACCTCCTAATGGCTCCTTTACTTTGAGGTCCCTGATCAAACCCGATTCATTGCATAACACCAGATCCAGAATTGCCTTCTCCCTGGTAGGAGAAAGTGAGGACTGCAGATGCTGGAGATCAGAGTTTAAAAATGTGTTGCTGGAAAAGCGCAGCAGGTCAGGCATCATCAAAGGAACAGGAGAATCGATGTTTCGGGTCTGGCGATGGAGTAGGCCAAGAATCTGCATGTCCTTGGCGGAGTGGGAGGGGGAGTTAAAGTGTTCAGCCACGGGGTGGTTGGGTTGGTTGGTGCGGGTGTCCCAGAGGTGTTCCCTGAAACATTCTGCAAGTAGGCGGCCTGTCTCCCCAATGTATAGGAGGCCACATCGGGTGCAGCGGATGCAGTAAATGATGTGTGTGGAGATGCAGGTGAACTTCTGACGGATATGGAAGATGCCTTGGGGCCTTGGAGGGAAGTGAGGGGGGAGGTGTCGGCGCAAGTTTTGCATTTCTTGTGGTTGCAGGGGAAGGTGCCGGGAGTGGAGGTTGGGTTGGTGGGGGGTGTGAATCTGACGAGGGAGTCACAGAGGGAGTGGTCTTTCCGGAACGCTGATAGGGGTGGGGAGGGAAATATATCTTTGGTGGTGGGGTCTGTTTGGAGGTGGCGGAAATGACGAAGGATGATACGATGTATCTGGAGGTTGGTGGGGTGGTAGGTGAGGACCAGTGGGGTTCTGTCCTGGTGGCGATTGGAGGGGCGGGGTTCAAGGACAGAGGAGCGGGAAGTGGAGGAGATGTGGTGGAGAGCATCATCAACCACGTCTGAGGGGAAATTGCGGTCTTTGAAGAAGGAGACCATCTGCGTTGTTCGGTATTGGAATTGGTCCTCCTGGGAGCAGATGCAGCGAAGGCGAAGGAATTGGGAATATGGGATTGTGTTTTTACAGGGGGCAGGGTGGGAGGAGGTGTAATCTAGGTAGCTGTGGGAGTCAGTCAGTTTATAGTAAACGTCCGTGTTGAGTCGGTCGTCCGAGATAGAAATGGAGAGGTCTAAGAAGGGGAGGGAGGAGTCTGAGATGGTGCAGGTAAATTTGAGGTCGGGGTGGAAGGTGTTAGTAAAGTGAATGAACTGTTCAACCTCCTCATGAGAGCACGAGGTAGTGCCGATACAGTCATCGATGTAGCGGAGGAAAAGGTGGGGAGTGGTGCCAGTGTAGCTGCGGAAGATGGACTGTTCCACATATCCAATGAAGAGGCAGGCATAGCTGGGCCCCATGCAGGTGCCCATGGCTACTCCTTTGGTTTGGAGGAAGTGGGAGGATTGGAAAGAGAAGTTGTTCAGAGTGAGGACCAGTTCAGTCAGTTGAAGGAGGGTGTCAGTGGAAGGGTACTGGTTGGTTCAGCGGGAAAGGAAGAAGCAGAGGGCTTTGAGGCCTTCGTGATGGGGGATGGAGGTGTATAGGGACTGGATGTCCATGGTGAACATAAGGCGTTGGGGGCTGGGGAAGCAAAAATCACGGAGGAGGTGGAGGGCATTGTTGGTGTCCCGAACGTAGGTGGGGAGTTCTTGGACTAAGGGGGACAGGACCGTGTCAAGGTATGCAGAGAGGAGTTCGGTGGGGCAGGAGCAGGCTGAGACAATGGGTTGGCCGGGGCAGTCAGGTTTGTGGATTTTGGGCAGGAGGTAGAAACAGTCGGTGCGGGGTTGTGGAACTATGTGGTTGGAGGCGATGGATGGGAGATCCCCTGAGGTGATGAGGTTATGGATGGTCTGGGAGATGATGCTTTGGTGGTGGGAGGTGGGGTCATGGTCAAGGGGGCAGTAGGAGGAGGTGTCCCTGAGCTGGCGTTTAGCCTCAGCAATATAAAGATCGGTGTGCCAAGCTACCACCACGCCTCCCTTGTCTGCCGGTTTGATGGTGAGGTTGGGGTTGGAGCGGAGAGAGTGGAGGGCTGCACGTTGCGAGGGTGAGAGTTTGGAGTGGGTGAGAGGGGTGGTAGGCTCCAGTCAAGCTGTTCTAAGAATCCATCTCGGAGGCACTCCACAAACTCCCTTTCTTGGGGTCCAGTACCATCCTGATTCTCCCAGTCTACCTGCATATTGAAATCCCCCATTACAACTGTAGTAATACCTTTGCAACAGCTGAATTTCAACTCCTTATTCAACTTACACCCTACATCCAGACTACTGTTTGGGGGCCTGTAGATAACTCCCATTAGGGTCTTTCTATGCTTAGAATTTCTCAGCTCTATCCATACTGATTCTACATCTCCTGATTCGATGTCCCCCCTTGCAAGGGATTCAATATCATTCCTCACCAACAGGGCCACCCCACCCCCTCTGCCAGTCAGTCTGTCCTTTCGATAGCACATATAGCCTTGAATATTCATTTCCCAGGCCCTGTCCACTTGAAGCCATGTCTCCGTTATCCCCACAACATCGTACCTGCCAATTTCCAACTGACCCTCAAGCTCATACACCTTATTTCTTATGCTTCGTGTCAACCTAGATTATTGTGCAAGATGCTGTAGTGAGGTGACATTCCGTGCACTTCCGATTCTGTAGTCAAGCTAGCCAAACAGGCATTTAATGACTATATTTAAGCAGGCTTTTGCACCATTAGGAAATATACTTACAACATTCTGGTAATTTAAAAGAATTGATGCCAAGTTCTTATTGTAAGCTAAATACACTCATGCAAGGATTCAGATGAATGCAGACTGAATTACTTGTTCTTTCTAGTTTTGCACATTAAAAGAAATGTTAACAATGTAAAGTTTCCAAGACAGTCTTTGAACATTCTTTCTTCCCAAGGAGAATCCCACAGTGGAATAAGCCATCAAAGCATATAAACACAGCCCCACCCCTTGAAATATCTAAGGCTCATCTTTAGACCATTTCCATTTAGTAGTTTCCATTGTCAGGACTTGATCTCAGCAGATGATGCTTGACTTAGCTAACACCATCTCTATCAATGTTGGCAGAACGTGGATAGAGTAGAAGAAGAATATTCTGTCTGGAATATTTACAACATGTTAAGGTCTTCCTGCCAGGACTAAATGCAGGTCCTGAGCCTATGCCGATGAACATTGGAATACCTAGTGGCCACTGTTGAGGATATAAGCAAGTCAGAAGTCACAGGACAAGAGGTTATAGTCAAACAGGTTTATTTTAAGTCACAAGCTTTTGGAGCACAGCCCCTTCCACAGGTGAAGTAACTTGTGATTTCAAATTAACCTGTTTGACTGTAACCTGGTGTCATTTGATTTCTGACTTTGTCCACCCCAGTCCAGCACCGGCACATCCTCATTGAGGCTATGAGAAGATGGAGTTAATGCCTTCAAGTTGAAATACCATTGAATGACCATGAAGAAAATGTCTTAATGTGTAGGAGCTAAGTAGACCTTTACCATCAGAATGCTGAAATCTTCAACAAGATATCAGATGCACAGTGGTGAGAGTGTGGTGGAGAATGCTGTTAGCAGACATTTCTGTTAGCCATCAGACCTTCAGGAAAGCTCCTTCCCATCCTGGGAAACCAGTGGTTGTAACTAGAGGTCTCCCCATGTGTCAGGAATGGGGCAGGGTAAATATTAATATTCCAGTGCTCATAAAACACAGGTGAGTGTGTAAAATAGTCATTAATTAGCCAGATATGTGGCTGTTGTCTATTTGGTGAAAAGTCGAGCTGCTTTTGTTCCTCGATTCCCAAGTGTCCTTTGGTATCGGAAAAATGCCAGGTTTCCCTCCACATACTTCCTATGCTATTTTTACCAGCCTTCTCAACTGTCTGCCCATTTCCGGAGAGATTGTAAAATTGCAGCCTCTGACTTTGAATGTAACCTGGTTCGAGTCTTGACTATTGTTCTTCTGGACCAGCGACTGGATAATGAATCTTGACAAGTTGTGAGGCTCCAACTGAGCTTCGCTCACAGTCTCTCTGTATCCTTGTGAAGTAACTCCGCAGAGTGGGGATCACCAGCTCACATGTGGCTCCCAACATGTCACAAATTCATTACATCACAGAGGAGACCTTTAAGCCTATACAATCTGTGCCATCTTTCTGAATGAGCAATGCAGTTACTGTCAGTCCCCTGCCTTTTCCCTGTAACTCTGTTTATTCTTCCTTTTCAGGTAATAATCCATTTGAACCTGCATACCCCATACTCTCAGGCTGCACTTACCAGATCATAAGCACTCACAGCATGAAAGATCAATTCTTCTCATCTCTATTGCTTGTTTTGTCGATTACCTTAAATCTGTGCACATACTTTATCAAACCATTCACCTTTGGGGCCCTCAATGTGGAACTAATCTGAAACCTATCTATCCTACACTATTCGATTCTCATCCATGTGTTTACCCAATGACCATTTAAATGCCCTTAAAGTTGGCGAGTCTACTACTGTTGCAGGCAATGCATTCCACGCCCATACTACTCTCTAAGTAAAGAACCTACCTCTGACATCTGTCCTATATCCGTCACCCCTCAATTTAAAGCTCTGTCCCCTTCTGCTAGCCATCGCCTTCTGAGGAAAAAGGCTCTCAACTGCCCACCCTATCTAATCCTCTGATTATCTTATATATCTCAATTAAGTCACCTCTCAACCTTCTTCTCTCTAACAAAAACAGCCTCGAGTCCCTCAGCCTTTCCTCATAAGACCTTCTCTCCATACCAGGCAACATCCTGGTAAATCTCCTCGGAACCATTTCCAAAGCTTCCACATCCTTCCTATAATGCGGTGACCAGAACTATATGCAAGACTTCAAGTGTGACCGCACCAGAGTTTTGTACAGCTGCAGAATGACTTCGAGGCTCTGAAAAATAAATCCCTCTACCAATAAAAGCTAACACACCATATGTTTTCTTAACAACCCTACCAACCTGGGAGGCAACATTCAGGGATCTGTTATAAAGGTGTAAGGGGTACTGTACCTTTAAGAAAGTTGAAAGCTAACAAGGACTTAGAGAAGCACAAAGAGTGCTGGAGAATTTACAATGTAACTTTTGGTTCAGAATAGCTGTAATGCGATTGACGAATAGTGGATGTTATTTGGATAGTGAGCCAGTGTGTACAGTTGCAATCAGCAGCTATCAAAGATGAGAAACCATAGATTTGCGGAAGGTTATTGTTATGCTCCAGTGAAAAAAGGCCCAGCTTATCCAGCTTCTCCTTATAATTCAAACCGTCCATTCCTGACAACATCCTGGTATATCTTTTCTGAATCCTCTCCAATTTAATAAATTCCAGCCTATAGTAGAGCAACCAGAACTGGACACAGAGTTCCAGAAAAGGCCTCATCAACATCCTGTACAACCTGAACATGACGTCTCAACTCCTAAACTCAAAGGTCTAAGCAATGAAGACAAGCCGGCTAAACACTTTCTTCACCACTCTGTCTACCTTTGACACAAATTTTAAAGAATTATGCAGCTGAACCCCTTGGGGTCTCTGGTCTCCAACACTACCAGGGCCTGACCATTAATTGTATAAGTCCTGCCTTGTTTGTTTTTACCAAAAAGCAATACCTCGCATTTATCCACATTAAACTTCATCTGCCACTCCTCAGATGGTTGAGCCAATAGAGTAATATTTCTTCGTAATCTTAGATAACGTTCTTCACTGTCCAGTATACCACAACCTTACTAACCATGTCTCCTATATTCTCATTCAAAATGTTTATATAAATGACAAACAAAAGTGGACATGGTAGTGATCTCTGTGGAACACTGCTGATCACAGGCCACCAATCCAAAAAATGAGTCTCCACCACCACCCTCTGCATCCTGCCATCAAGCCAATTCTAGATTGAATTGACAAGCTTACCCTGAATCCCATGTGATCTGACTTTACTAATTTGCCTATCATGTGGAACATTGTCAAAGTCTTTACTAAAGTCCATGTAAACAATGTCTACTGCTCCGCTGTCTTCAATCTACTTGGTTATTTCCTCAAAAAATTCAACCTAGTTTGTGAGACATGATTTTCCCACAGAAAATATGCTGACTACCCTTGATCAGTCCTTGCCCAGAAGGTGGAGTATTACATTAGGTAGGGGCTGCTTCTCATGCAGAGACATTCCCTGAGGATAGAATCCCACTTTTCTTCTTACTTAACTGATCTCCAAACCCCAAATCCCTACCCTTTTGTCATGGTGCCTAATTCCTCCCACCCTCCCCACCCCGCTAACTGTAGGAATCAAGCAAAAATCCCCATCATCGAAAATAGCAGAAAATACTAAAACAGAACTCTGGACTCAGGATGCAACAAATACACAATAGAGCCAGCAGAATGGGGATTTCTGTCTGGAATTACTGTTCAGCTTGGAATTCCAAATTACACCTTCACTCTAAAAGAACAATCAATCCCAACCTAATACTCTAGCCCGAAGTCAGCAGTGATTCCAATGAGACAATCGACGAACCAGAATAGTCATTAGAGAAACCTGCAGTGGAGCGACCAAAGAGGGAGTCAATTTGGACCCCTCTGGAGGGCCGCTGCCCTGAGCTTGACATGTATACTCAAATCGTCAGGAAATGTGTAAATGCCAGATTCATCAGCTGTACCCACAAGGTAGAGCAAAACATCACCCGTTCACAACGCAATGCCATCCATGCTCTCAAAACCAATCCCAACATTGTCATCAAACCAGCAGATAAAGGAGAAGCCACCGTCATTCAGAATAGAACAGATTACTGCAAGGAAGTGTACCGACAACTGAACAACCAGGAACACTGCAGGCAACTACCAAAGAAAACACCCTTGAACTGAACAAATTGATCAAGACTTTTGATCCAGTCCTTCAGAGTACCCTATGCACTCCCATCCCACGTACTTCTCACGTAGGGGACATCTACTGCCTTCTGAAGATACACAAAGCCAACACAGCTGGTTGTTCTATCGAGTCAAGCAATGGAGCCATGTGTGGGAACCTCTCTGGCTATGTCAAGGGCATCGTGCAACCCATTGTACAGAGACCCCCCAGCTTCTGTTGTAACACTCTTACAGAAACTCAAAATCCAAGGACTAGTCAAAGCGGGAACATTTCCCATCACAATGGATGTGTCAGCACTCTACACCAGCATCCCCCACGTTGACCGCACCACGGCAACAGCCTCAGTACTCAACACCAACAACTGCCAATCTCCAAGCACCTTGCTACAACTCATCCGCTTTATCTCCGACCACAACATTTTCACCTTTGATAACCAGTTCTTTATCCCAACACACGGAACAGCCATGGGGACCAAATTTGCACCCCAATGTATCAACATTTTCATTCACAAGTTTGAACAAGACTTCTTTGCTGGATAGAACCTCCAACCAGCACTATACACCAGATATATTGACAATATTTTCTTCCTTTGGTCCCATGGCAAGGAGTAACTGAAACAACTACACAGTGTTATCAACGAGTTTCATCCTACAATCAAACTCACCATGGACTACCCTTTAGTATTTGTTTCATTCTTGTACACATGTATCTCCATCAATGACAGGCACCACAGCACCTCACTCTACATCAACCCACGGATAATCTCATGATGTTGCATTTCTCTAGCTTCCAGTCTAAACATATTAAAACAACCATCCTCATGGACAAGCCCTATGCATACTCAGGATCTGTTCAGATGAGGAGGAATGCGACAGACACCTGAAGGTACTGAAGGACGCCCTCATAAGAACAGGGTACAATGCTCAATTCATCGATTGCGAGTTCTGACGTGCCACAGCGAGAAACCGTAATGACCTCCTCAGGAGCCAGACACGGGATGCACACACATACACCCCCCACACTCTCACCCATGCACACATCCTCTCACATGCGTATACTCCAAAATACTCATACACACACTTTTCTAAGCATGCACATGCAAACACACATTCTCTCACACTCACACACACACACACACACATATAAGTCTATGGGATGAATTTGCGTTTGCAGAATTGTATTTGCACACTCATTCTATTTTGCTCAATAAGCACACAACCTGCAGGCAGTCAATGCAGGCAGTCAATCCATGTAACATTTTATAAATTCCTACTTTGGAAATAGAACCAGTCTGACTCAAGTTTGGGATAGAGACAGACTCTAACCTCACACCTTTAATCCATTGTCTGAACTGAGATGTCACCTTTTTTTATAAAACCTAAGTTATGTCGAGAATGTGACTGAAAAGAAGTTCTGGGATTTACATCTTAATGAACTGAAAGCTGCAACCCATTCTAAAAGATGAAAGACTAAACAGCAATCTAGGTTTGTTCAATATATCATTTGAATTGCATGACACTGTGATCTTTTGCTATAAATTCTGTGTCTTATGATCCTGCTCCACAGCTACCTGATGAAGGAGCAGCGCTCCAAAAGCTAGTGCTTCCAAATAAACCTGTTGGACTATAACCTGGTGTTGTGTGATTATTAACTTTGTCCACCCCAGTCCAATACTGGCACCTCAACATCACTCCAGCCCAAGACAGCTTTTAAATCTTGGGCTATCCAGCACAGATTATGGGGCCTACATGGATACTGGACATTCAACTTCAATCAAAATCTATTCACACATATTCTTAATGACCAGAAAATCAATTGACTGCAGAAGGAACACCGGAAAACTCGGTGGAAAGCACGGATTTAGTGTGAAGATACAATCAATATAATTGCAGGCCCTGATCTCACCTGAATGAGCGATCCCAAGAGATATCTCCAGAAGAGAAATTCCAACAGTTAACTCCAGTGGCCATTTTGTGAAAGCAATCCAAGAATGTCCAGAGAGCTTTGGAGCAAGAGCTACCAGACAAAGGCCTGCTCTGAACCAGGAGAACCAATAGCAACCACAGTCTAGATTAGAGTGGCGCTGGAAAAGCACAGCAGGTCAGGCAGCATCCGAAGTGCAGGAAAATCAACGTTTCGGGCAAAAGCCCTTCATCAGGAATGGAGCCAGGGAGCCTCCAGGGTGGAGAGATAAATTGGGGGGGGGGGAGCGGAGGAGAGAGGGGGGTTAGGTGGGGCTGGGGACAAGGAAGCAAAGAGTACAATAGGTGAATGGGGGTGGGGATGGAGGTGATGGGTCAGAGAGGAGGGTGGGGGAAGGTAGCAAAGAGTACAATAGGTGGATGGAGGCGGGGATGAAGGTGATAGGTCAGAGAGGAGGGTGCAGTGGATAGGTTGGAAGGGAGATTGGCAGGTTGGACAGGTCATGAGGATTGTGCTGAGCTGGAAGTTTGGAACTGGGGTAAGGTGGGAAGAGTGGAAATAAGGAAACTGGTGAAGTCCACATTGATGCCCTGGGGTTGAAGTGTTCTTCCTCCAGGTGTCGGGTGTTGAGGGAGCGGTGGTGGAGGAGGCCCAGGACCTCCATGTCCTCGGCAGAGTGGGAGGGGGAGTTGAAATGTTGGGCCACAGGGCGGTGTGGTTGATTGGTGCGGGTGTCCTGGAGATGTTCCCTCAAGCGCTCTGCTAGGAGGCGTCCAGTCTGCCCAATATAGAGAAGACTGCATCGGGAGCAATGGATACAATAAATGACATTGGTGAATGTGCAGGTAAAACTTTGATGGATGTGGAAGGTTCCTTTGGGGCTTTGGATGGAGGTGAGGGAGGAGGTGTGGGTGCAGGTTTTGCAATTCCTGCAATGGTAGGGGAGGGTGCCAGGATGGGAGGGTGGGTTGTTGTGGGGCGTGGACCTGACCAGGTAGTCATGGAGGGAGTGGTCTTTACAGAAAGCGGAAAGGGGTGGGGAGGGAAATATATCCCTGGTGGTGGGTCCGTTTGGAGGTGGCGGAAATGTCGATCGATGATGTGGTTTCTGCGAAGGTTGGTAGGGTGGAAGGTGAGGACCAGGGGTGGTTCTGTCCTTGTAATGGTTAGAGGAGTGGGGTTTGAGGGCAGAGGTGCGGGATGTGGATGAGATGCGTTGGAGGGCATCTTCAACCACATGGGAAGAGAAATTGTGGTCTCTAAAGAAGGAGGCCAGCTGCAGATCCAAGAACCAACAAACTCCAAAAACTAACTTACTTGACCAACACCACAAGGCCTCAGACATGTCCTGAGGCAAAAATCAGACCAGTAAAACCAGCAGAAAGTAAAGAAAACCAAATACTTACTCGATAGATCCAATACGGACCTTACCATATCAGCGGACTCAACCCAAAATGAAAAACTTACACAACCCAAAGTCTTCATCCAGGCTCTGAGTATGGCAAGCAGGAATAGCTGGCGTATTTCAAAATTGTGCTTGGTTTTCAGTGGTTAGATTAGATTAGATTAGATTAGATTAGATTAGATTAGATTAGATTACGTACAGTGTGGAAACAGGCCTTTCGGCCCAACAAGTCCACACCGACCCACCGAAGCGTAACCCACCCATTCCCATACTTTTACCTAACACTACGGGCAATTTAGCATGGCCAATTCACCTGACGTGCACATCTTTGGACTGTGGGAGGAAACCGGAGCACCCGGAGGAAACCCACGCAGACATGGGGAGAATGTGCAAACTCCACACAGTCAGTCGCCTGAGTCGGGAATTGAACCCAGGTCTCTGGCGCTGTGAGGCGCTCTGGTGAGCTGAAATTCCTGAGACTCCAAAGTACCGACCTAGCTAGCAAGGAGGGGAAGGTGAGTGGTGGCAGTGCATGGGACCTGAAGGGTAGAAAGCTTGATTAAAGTGTCTGTAGTTAAAACTATTGTCTTTAGGTTCTAATAGTGTTTAATCGAGTTAATAGTGTATTTAATAGTATTACTGTCCTCTGTATAGTTGATTATGTAAATTTCCCTATTTATTGCACTTCCTGTATTTCTTACATTATATTTATCTTTTGTATTTTAAATAGACACAGAGATTCTTTAGTCCTGAAACACCTGTCTAGTGCCTTCTTCATTTCACTTTCCCTAAATAATTCCGATATCTTGAAACAGGGAACTGGGAGTGATTCAAATCACTTAAAAATCAGAAAATTACTGATTGCAAATCAGAACCCTACATCACTCAATACCATTGAGCCATCTTCCTGGGACCTGTCACAGTCGAGCATCAGCTGCGTTGGCGCTGCCTGGGCTGCTACAGCTGTCAGTCAATCTGATTGACCTGAAGCCTTCCCACTGAGGGGCAGGTACTTTCCGGGTTTGTCAGCTTCCCACCCATTTTCCCTCTGGAGCTGGGGAAGGGGAACAGTCACCACCTTCCCCTAACCCTCTGACCCAACGCCCTCATCAGCTTCTGGCAAATCATCCCCATTATCGCTCATTAGCAAGTCAAGCTGCAGCTGATATTTTCAATTTTCTCTGCTGCAAACATTGTCTGAATTCTCAGTCAAAGCTGAGAACATTGGCTTTGAGCAGTTGTATAGAACTTTCCAAGAGACGAACTGACACTAAATTGTTTTCCTGTCACTGAACTGTGGATTTATGATGTGGAGGACTGTTAAAAGTAACGATGATTCATTTTCATCAGCATCCTCCCACCCCACAAGTCCAATACCTGAAGAGTTTACAGGTCAAAAGCTGAACACAGTCTCAAAGAAATCACAGAGAAACTTTGAAATATGCATACCGTTTTCCCATCTCAAGAAGCTTTTATCAGATCTCTTGTTACCTTTTGGGTTTTTTCTGTGGATTTTCTTTCTCTCAAGTTCAATGTCTTTGATCACTCTAGTGTGACGATTTTGAAAAGTTTCTTTAACTGCCAGAGTACAGCTAAGATGGATCAATCCCACAGTTCAAACAGAACATGATCTCACAGTATTTTGGCTCACAGGTTATAAAAAATGCTTTCATATGACCTCTTTTAATTTTTAAATGCAGTATGACAAACACTTCACTCGAGCACAATTTCGGCTTAAGTCAATGAAACCAATTGAACACAAGAAGGGGAATTTTAAATTGAAAAGCTTGACAATCCAGGTTAATACACTGAAACACAACAAAAACTCGCAAGAATGGGCATTTTGGTCTCACAGAACTTGGCACAGAACAGAATGTGGACAGAAAAAGTTTGGAAAAACAGGAACTGGAAATATGGAGGATGGCAGATGTACCAGAAAATCTTTGGAGGCACTAGTGTAAGGAGAGAAAAGCATTTGAGATGGCTGAAATAGAGGCAGAGGCATGTGATATGTTACACAGTGGAAGCAAATGTTGTTAGCAATGACTTGGAGGTGCCAGTGTTGGACAAAATTAAAAATCACACAACACCAGGTTATAATCCAACAGGTTTATTTGGAAGCACTAGCTCTCAGAGCGCTGCTCCTTCATCAGGTGGTTGTCGAGTATAAGATCATATGACACAAAATTTATAGCAACAGATTACAGTGTGATGCCACTGAAATGATAGATTGAAAAAACTGGATTATTTGTTAAGTCTTTCAACTTTTAGAATGACCATGTTAGTTTTGGCTTTCATATGTAAATCCCAGAACTCTTTTAAAGTTACATTCTCAAGTTAGCTTTAACAACAGGTGTCATCTCAGCTCAGATACTGCATTGAAGGTGTGATGTTAAAGTCTGTGTCCCAATGTTCAGACTGATTCTATTCCTAAAGTGGGATTTACAGAATCTTACCTGGATTTATGCAGTTTTTGAGCAAAATAAAATGTAATTTTGCAAGTACAAACTCACCTTATAAAATATGTGTGTGTGGGTGCAGTGGAGACAGAGTGAGTGTGAGCATGTGCGTGTGTGTGTTCTGTGTACAAATGTGTATAGGGGTGTGAGTGTCTGTGAGAGAGTGTGTGCACATGTGGGTGTAGTGGGGTATAAGTCTGTGCGAGGGTGCATTTGTGGTTGTGAGTGTGGAGTGGATGTTTCATCAGCAACTGAGTTCAACATTAAAAAGGATGCTGGAATTACAAATAACAACAAATTACAATTCAGCCTGAGATTGTGACTGAGGAAAGGCATGGAATATTCACGTGTGTATGAAGCTTGTGATTCCTTATGATGGAGAGAAAAAGCAGTGGCTTCAGTATTTTCACTGATAATCCAGGAAAGTTTAGATCGTAGAACTTGGAACAAATTATCTATTTTCCATCACATGGGTGTTTAGGAGAACTTGGTTATGCATGAACTCACTAACATGTCACCTACATTACTACTCACTGTACTTCTGTACTTGAGTACACGTGACAGTAAAGGATGTTCTCGTCAAGATTAGATTGGTACTGGAAAAGCACAGCTGTGCTTTTCTAGCACCACTCTAATCTTGACTCTAATCTCCAGCAACTGCAGTACCCACTCTCGCCTAGTAAAGGATTAGTTTAGATTAGGTTAGATTAGTTACAGTGCGGAAACAGGCCCTTCAGCCTAACAAGTCCACACTGACCCACCGAAGAGCAACCCATCCAGATCCATTCCCCTATATTTACCCCTTTACCTAACACTACAGGCAATTTAGCATGGCCAATTCATCTAACCTGCACATCTTTGGACTGTGGGAGGAAACCGGAGCACCCGGAGGAAACCCACACAGACACGGGGAGAATGTGCAAACTCCATACAGCAGTTGCCCGAGGCGGGAATGAACCCGGGTCTCTGTGCTGTGAGGCAGCAGTGCTAACCACTGTGTCACCGTGCCACCCTAAAGGATGTTCTATTCTACTCTTCAGAAGTACACCATTGGTTGCAAAATGGTTTGGACTGCCCTGAGGTTTTAAAAGGTACAACTCAGACCACATGCATTATGACAGTTCAAGATTGAAGCTCACCACACCCTCTCAAGGGTAATTAAGGATGGGTAATAAATGCTGGCCTGGTCAATGATTCAGATCTAGCTTAGGGATTCAGATCTGCAGCTCAAGAGAACTTCTTGTGGTGTGCAGAAATAAATGAGGTTTCAATATCTGGGCTTGAATAAACCAACAAAATAGTTTTGCAAAAGTGAAAATAATGCAATAATATTAAACATGATTGTAGGTGGCCAATAATAACGGAGATCTCCTTTGGACAAATTAATGTATAAGCTGCATGCTAGAATTTTACAAATTACAGTGACTGCCAACATTCATGAAATCATGGATGTGGTTGGTTTGCCTCGTCGGTAGATTAATAATAAAACCAACTTATTCATGCATCTGCAATCAGCTAGGATTTAATTTGACTTAGCAACTAATGTATGTACTCTACAGGCAAAGCATTTTCAGAGGAACAGAGGGTTTTGTGACCATGGTCCTGGTGTTTCAAGCAGAGGGGTGGGAGAGCAATTCCTGATGTTTTGGCTGACGAATCATTTGCATAGTTTAAGCTCCTCATCATTTCACTTCATCCTTATATGAGATAATCCTGTAAGTTTCTAAATAAAAGCTATCCTTTTTCCCCCACAGGCATTGATAAAACAGTATTTAGTGCTATGAGACCAATTTTGAATGATCATTTTCTTATTATTTTTATTTGAAACTGTAAGGTCTATTCTGTGTAGCAGTCCATTGCTTTTGTGGGCTTTTCATTTCAGTGAGTATTTATTTATTTTCCATTCAAGTGAAAGCATTCCACTCAGTAATACACAATAATAGTTAATATATGTGTTAGTGCTCATTCAAATCAAATGGGTAATCAATGTAAACATTTCTAAAATCTCAAACAATGCCTTTATAATAAAAAGATCTATAATTGAACCATCATGCTAAAGTCAATAGCCATATAACTGTATAGTTCAGTGATTTCCTGTGTAGCTGAATAACTGAGAGAGATTTGTGACTAATCATTATTCAAAACTGCATATAAGTCATTATTTACTACTTCAAATGTAAACTATTAGGCACATGCTTAGCATTCATCAAAAAGATACATAATGGCATCTTGGTTGATTTTAGTCAAGTCTATTCCTTAATTAGGTTCCCAGTTTGTATTTTAGTCATTGTGCAGTAACCTTAACAACTGGATTTAACTCAAAGAAGAAAATGCAACATTGCATTAATTACACAAGTCATTACACAAAGACAGAACGCCTGTGAAATAATTGGCAACCACTCTGCAATATTACTACACACAATGATTTCAATATTTTCTTTGTTTCTTTATCATTAGTTTTTGACTCATTCATCTGATATTGTTCACTTCTCTGTTGTTTTGGAGTCATGTTTTGAAAATTTAAAATCATTTGGAAAAAGAAAGGTACTTACATTTTATTGTGGTTAAGAAAATAAGCAAATGGTTTACAGGGATTTCAGAAACAAACCTTTCTTCTTACATGTTGTGCTGTGTCTCAATATCTGCTCAATACAACTATTATGACTATAACTTTTAAAAGATGAAATATCATTTTCTTGGTGTTTTACTGTCCATTAATTGATGTGCCTCTGCTCAAGCACAGGTGGTTACTTTGCATCCTTAAAACAGAATGAGAGCAAACTAATACATCCATAGAATACTATGGAGGGTACATACTTCTGAATTAACAAATGTTGTGACTAGTCCTTGAAGGGTAATGTTCCTTCACTGGGACTGTCATCAAATGCAGGGGAGCACTCATGCATCAGTCAGCATTCCAGTCCAAGGACTGGCATCAATCTTCCAGAAGCAGAGTGTTAAATAATTGTTGTTTGAAGATAAATCAATATTTGCCATGGGTGTATTCCTGAAGGTCACAATATGATCAACATGAATGCCTTTTGATATGATTTTGCAGGACTGTCCATGATTATTTTCGCTGGCTAATGTGAAGATTATTTCATTGCCGCAGAGAATGTTTTTTAAGGACTGAGTAACAGATGTTTCAATATTTTGTGCCACATAATGGTATAAAATAATGACACTTCCAATTTAGTGCATGGTGAACCATCGAGTTTGATCATGGAGTTAAGTAAAGAGCGCAGTAAGGCTTTAATGTGCAAGTAGAGAGAGAGAGAGAGAGAGAGAGAGAGAGAGAGAGAGAGAGAGAGAGAGAGAGAGAGAGAGAGAGAAAACAAAATAGTCAGAGAGGTTTCCTCAATTCGTTACGGTTCCACATTCTGCAGGCAGATTCCAGAGACTGCAATCCATTTGGCTTCCAGGTGAGGCGGGGTGAATTGGTTCCTCTTGGCTATTCACCCATCCTTTTGTTTGGTCACAACAAGGTTACTCATAAAAGAATCCCTTCCTTTGTGGCTACCTTCCTCCTAGACTCAAATTAACTTACGTTTTCAAAAGAGCCAATTTAACCAGGCTTTCTTGAATTAACAAAATGTCAGCTTTTTTTAAAAATTACTAAATGTGTGAAGAAATAATGCTATTACATGTACACACAGATGAGAAATAAAAGGTGTGTCCAAAATGATGACAGCTAATTTAAAAAATCAATTTGCAAAGAGCAGGTAGATGAACCTTTTGCCCATTCCAATGGATGTTATTGGCATCATTGACTTTTGTAGTTGAACAGTCAGTTTTGAGATTCTTGGGTTTGTAGATTGATTGAAGTTCTTTTGTCCTTAATTCCTTTCAACAGTGGCTGACTGGTAACAGTCAGAGAGAGAGAAAGACACAGTATTTTCCATTTTCTTTACCTGCTTTGTGGGGATGTTTAAATTGTTGTTCTCAGAACTGAGATCCTCATACACTAGGATGTCAAGCCATGAACACATACAGATGAGGACTGAAACTTGCTTGGAACACTTGTCCCAGTGTATTTTTGAAAGGGGAGAATACAAATAAACCTCTTGCCCAGGCTGCTGTCTTTTTGCTTAATCATCATATTCAAAGTCTAATACATGGAGATTATGATTTAGAGTCTGTTGTGCATTTTTCCCTTTTAAGCTTCTTTGGTATCTTGTCAGGTGTGACATTCAAAGTATCTTTCTCAGGCAGCATCTGAATTTATATCGACAGTCAATTTGTGACTCTATGTCTCTTTTTTAAAAACAAAACGTGTTGTAATTCAAATTCAATATATTCATTACTGATCTGAGGTTATGAATTTGGTCATGACCCTTCCCACAGCCCTCCCACCAACACCCCCCGACATACACACACACACAAAGATAAAACAGATTTGCTCATGTTCATATTCATTCTTCTATCCTTGGTCAGTTCAAATTGAGCATCTCGAGGGTCTGGGTATCTGCAATCATGTTTAATTTCCTAGCAATGTGAGGGTGACTTCTAAGTGTTACAGTTGAAGGAACATGAACCAATAGAATAACCTGCTGTTCTGGATCTTAAGCTTTTCCAAAAGTTGTGTTCAGTGCAGACTGTGGTTTTTCTACCTAATTGGATGCAAATCTCACAGTGTTTGTAAACCAAAAATAAACTGAGAATTTCCTTCTGTATCATCTCTGATGTTGTTTTGTTTTTCAGGAGATGCGCCCAATTGCTCTTTCTACTCTGGACTCATCCTCCTAACGGACAGAAAGTCCCTACCCAAATGTTAGGTGCTGAATGGCAATTTTGAATTTTTGGATAATGTTTGGAGCTGCAAGCACTAGTTAGCTTGTTAAAACGCAGTTTGATATTTCAGTGTCCGCACTAACTTTGCTTCTTTCTGTAGTAGACTGGTCAGTGACACAGGTACTTGGATGAACTTTTCTTGTTCCAGTTACTGCTGCTGGGCTTTACCAATTGGTGCTCAGCAAGTAGCTCCCGGATCTCCTCCCGAACCTGGATCAGCATTTCTGGGCCTAGTCGATAAAGATTTTGCCTTAGAGGAGTAGCTTCTCCCACACCAGATGGATGGCGCAAGGTTATCTCTCCATTAGCCCTTAAATGCAATTAGCAGCCTTCTCACGACTGCTGGCTGTTCTGCACCCAGATGAGCCACTAGGAGTCTAAGTTTCAAGTACGTCTGCATTGGTTAGCGAGATAGTAAAGGATTCAATTTGGGCCTCCCTCAATTCATTCCCACTAATATGTTTGCCTGCTAGGATGGTGACAATGGGACAGCCTATCAACTGGTTGTCCCCTTCCATTATCGATTTATCATTGTGGCATGACATAGCCTTTTCTTTTCATCACAGACCAAGAGTCCTATCCAGATAATTTACTTCCCTGAGTTGTTTCATTAATCCATAAAAGTCACTGAAACATTGCCTTGAAATGTTCACCTGATATTAGTCGGAGCACTGCTGGAGTCAGTGTGAATCGAAGGAATCTCTCCATTGGTTGGAATCACACCTGACACATAGGAAGATGCTTGTCATTGTTGGAGGTTAGTCATCTCAGTTCCAGGATATCTCTGCATGGCTTCCTCAGGTTACTGTCCTAGGCCCAACCATCTTCAGCTGCTTCATCAAAGGCCTTCCCACCATCATTAGGTCAGAGGTGGAGATATTTGCTGATGATTGTGCGACATTCAGCACCATTTGCAATTCCTCAGATACTGAAGCAGTCCATGTTCAAATGCAACAAGATCTGGACAACATTTAGGTTTGGGCAGACGAGTGGCAAGTAACAGTAGCACTACTCAGATGCCAGGCAATGACTATTTCTATGATCTAAGGACCACACCTTGACATTCAATGGCTTTACCATCACTGAACTCCCCACTATCAACATCCTGGGGGTTATTGCTGACCAAAATCTCAACTGGACTCACTTTGCAACGTAAATACAGTGGCTACAAAAGCGGGTCGGAATACTGCAGGAGCTAACTCACCTCCTAACAACCCACTCACCTTTACAAAGCAGAAGTCAAGAGTGCGACGTAACCTTGCTTGAATGAGAGCCCAAAAGTTTGGTTTGAGATGTAATACCTCAAACAAATAAGCTCCCAGATGAGGACGTGAGAATGATCTTCCCTTGGTTATTCACTCACCCCCTTGGATGGTCACAACAGGTTAATTTTAAAAGGATGCATTCCCTGGTGGATACCTTTTTCCCACAGCCAGGATGAACTTATATTTTAAAAAGGAACCACTTTAAACAGGCTTTCTTGAATTAACAAAAGGAGTAAGTTAATTAATTACTAAACCTGAGAGAAAATAGTAAGTTCAAGCATGGACAAAGGCAGTTTGCAGTGCACTCTCTGCCTTTGAAGCTTTTCTGACCTTGTCATCAGGTGACATTTTAGAGGTTGTCTCAACAGGCAACCACTGAATTTATGTCTGAAGTCAATTTCTCAACTTTTAAGAGAAAAACATATAATTGAAATTTAATGTGTCAATATAGCTGTGTACATATAAGCATCAGAATTAGAAGCAGGAATCTGGTCCTTCATCCATTAATGTCATGTCTAAACTTATTCTAGCCACATTCCTGTCCACCTTGGATAATCTTTCATCCTTTACTAATCAAGAATCTATCTATGTTTGCTTTAAAAATATTCAAAGATTCTGTCTTCACTGCTTTTTGAGGAAGAGACTCAACCCTCAGTGGAATGAATTTCCTTATTTTTGTCTTAAATGCGCAACCATTATATTTTTTGAAAGAATGACATCCTTATTCTAGACTCTCCACCAGAAGCAACATTCTTCCCACATCCACAGTATTAAGTTCCCTCAAGACATTGTATGTTTCAATCAAGTCGCCTTTTACTCTTCCAAACCCCAAGAGGTTCAATCCCAGCCTGTCCAGGCTTTTTCTGAAGACAGCCTGCCCATTCCAGGGATTCTGTTATATTTCAGGTATTAACCGAGTATTGTTTTGCCAAGAAATGATGGGGAGGAATAATAAATTCAAAACATCAGTTAAAAAGGCACTTTTAAAAAGGCACTTTCTCATCACACTTCACATTTCTTTTCCAAAATCCATCCAGAGATCCAGAATAGTTAATTCAGTTGTTCCAACAAAATTTTCTTGATTCAATTAATTTTGTTTCCGCCACTCCCTTTGCTCACTAACACTGTACATTAATTAGTGTACAACTGCAATCAGCATTCAAGTTAGAGCAGGGTCTTGTAACACTGGCATTGTCTCTAAATCTCGGCTAGAAAAACTGGGTTCAAGTTCCATCTGCTCCAGGGGTATGTCCAAAAAGATTGAACAAAATAATACTTTCAGTCTTATCATTCAATACATCTTCTTGTGAACAATGGTTTAGTTTTAGCGTCTGAGTCTTCTAGTGAAAAATTAATTGCTTTGCATATTTAAACTGTATCAATCATAAGGTTAATCTACCCTTTTAGTTATTACCTGTACAATCTGACGTGCAAAGATTTTTATCACAACGCTTTGACAACAGAAGATTAGCAAAATCAGTGATGTCTGAATAATCAGGTGCTATCCCTTCATCTTCCAAGGTGAAATGGATGACCTTCAGAGCTGTTCCTGAATAATGATTATCAGCTGGAGACTCAGATTTCTGTTAAACCCTTTATCATTCAGTGGAATTGCACACTGATTAAAATATGTCTTTTTTTTTGTCTTGTTAGAGTCTGAATGGTGAGTTGCAGGAAAATTGCCAGTAGAAAATATTTCTTACTAAATTTCCATTTAAAATATGTGGAATTATCATGAAAAAAACTGCTATTTCAAACACAGTATGATTTGCATTGTTTGTTTTTATTTTAAGTTAGAATTCAAGAGTCAACATATCTGAATGTATTACTAGATTGTTATTCCAGCCAATGCTATATAGTTTGAAATTTCCCTGCTTAGTCTTGTTCATTGTGTAACACAAGTTCAATTGTTCTGCACTTGACTGGGTTTGGTCTCAAGGCAACTCTCACCTTCAGAATTTGTAGTATGCAAAATTGACCTAATCATCTTGCAAACATGAAATTAAAAGATAGAGAACTACTTTAGATCCAGTGACATGAGACAAAACCATATCCAACGTTCTCCTATATATCTTATAAAAGTACTCAAAATACAAATATTCAATTTATCTTT
This sequence comes from Chiloscyllium plagiosum, assembly GCF_037043375.1. Taxonomy (NCBI): domain Eukaryota; kingdom Metazoa; phylum Chordata; class Chondrichthyes; order Orectolobiformes; family Hemiscylliidae; genus Chiloscyllium; species Chiloscyllium plagiosum. The sequence continues at coordinate 65,021,281 of NW_028270151.1, forward strand.
ATTTACTTCTGAGTTTTAGACATTTTGTTGGCTTTACTTACCTTCACGCATAGCCAGAAATTACTAATGCGGGAAGGCATTGTGGACTTTAAGTCTATATCTTTGCGAATTCTTTCTTTCCTTCACTTTTGCAAAGATATCTTTCTCACCCTGTAATTCAATTTGGCAATGTGATCATTTACAGAATTGTGGCAGCAAAGTCTTAACCATAGCACTAACACTTTGCAAACTTTAGTTTATTGATTCAGCAACCCACTGTTTTCAAAGGGACATAATGAATATGAATCTTTGAATTAAATTAGCAGCCAGCTACAAGATCTGAACAAAATACAATAACAAATTGTTCACATTCAATACTCATACTCTAACCATTTTGAGACTTGGCTAACCACAGAGGAGACTTCTGCTACCGCAGTTAGGTCTGTCATTTACATCTGTCTTGGTTTGTCCAAGCCCCGTAGTGTTGGTTTGGCTGATACAACTTATCTACTCTGCTTTACCAGTCATCTAAATGTCGGGATGATAAAGTGATTCAAACTCTTTATTCACGCTATATATACGCTCATTATTATGGTCTTAGCTAGAGCTATTTCTCTAATTCCAGAGTGCTGCTTTCATTCATTTCCAATTTTTAATCTGAATTGATTTCTTTACATATAAAACATAACCTTGCTGAACCAGATATGCTTGATAATCACTTATAAGACCTTGTGTTATAAGTTGCAAGAGCACAGCATTATCTGTGGAAAATGTATTTCACAGCAGGCCAACAGATTGTTTAAATAATGGCAATATGAGTTATAACAGTACACTCCCATCCTGCCCCAACTACTTTATCCTTTCTATTCTAAATACCATTATTTTCTTTTCATCCTCCAAAGTGCTCTGAAAATTTCTCTATAACTGAGGAGTCTTACAGAGGTTTATGTTGTTAACGTTTTCACGGCTTAGGAATGTACCTCACCCTCATACTGTAAGACTCTCATCATGGCATTCAATCTTGTTTTAAGTGATCCCTGTGTTCTTATGAGAGATGAAATACACAGAAATATAACAAGGACATTAAAATGTCAGAATTAATAAACACTCAGTCTTTGACCCAAAGCTTCTTCTCCATTACAATAACTTTAACATAGTGGATTTAATTACATTTAAATAAACCCAATGCTCCTGTGACAAAACACTTTTGATAGTAATTACACACATGATAGCTGGTAATCAATAAACAGCTAATAATTAATAACATCTGCAAGCTTGGCTGAAACCCTACACACTGAAGTGTTTGAGCCAATAGGTCAATCCTTCGTAATCCATACAATGCAATTCAAATTTCAAGCTTACTGTAAAATGAATACAAAAGAATGAGCACAGGGAGTAAGGGATAGTTTGAAAACAAGATTAGCTTTCTGAAAACAATATTTCAATTGACGTTTTCTATCAAGAAAGAAATATGATGTAATGAAAGTAAACTATAAATGAAGACAATTCTAACTTTGTAAATCTCTGCTAAAATTTGCTTATGGTCCCTCCACAAAGACCTATAGTGCACCCCAAGCTGAGCTAGCTGTTTGAGAATGACACCTTCTAGATTTAAACACACTGCATAACAGGAATATTGACAACCAAAGTTGATTTGTTTTGCTTTCAACTGCTTCATCAAGCACATGAATTGGACATGTATTGAAAGCAACCTGTTACAAATTCACTTTGACTCCTACCTGAAGTCTATGCTGTAGTTTTGGCTCATATATGACAGTAATACCATCAAAAACCAAAATGAATTAACAGAACCAATGCAAAAAAAAACTTCAGGGGATTTTAGATGTAAATATGTTACACCCAACAGCATTTGTACTTGTAGGACTGAATTTTACATTCATGTGTCCAAGGGTTCAAAGCAGGCTTGCCTCAGATCACATGACTCAGTCCACAGCTCTGTAATGGTCATTCAGCCTTGTAATTGGCTGGAGCAAGGACATCGGACTCCTTTGAAGAGGAAATCCTGCCTCTGAGAGTTGCTGTCCAATCAAATCTCCAGGAGCCCTTGGAGTAGTTATTATTGGTGATGTATCTTCCAAAATACGGTGGAGCTAATATAAACTTTTATTTTTTTTCTTCTTAACTATGAATATTTTTGTTGAAAGGTGGTCTGTTTCTTTGAAAAAAAAACACTGACAGGCTGTTTAATCCCCACATAGTAATCCTGTAATAAATCCTGACATCAACAGCCAGTTTCAATGGTTCTCTTAATTTGGTTTGGCTATGACCAGTGCAGTTAATGGCACAATTCTCAAGTTGACAAAGGCAATGTCTGTTCAAGTTTTTTGTCTTTCTTCAGTAAATATGTAAAAAAGAGTGTCGCAACGGTGCTGATGTTTTGACAATTTTATAATACATCCATGATTGCAATACATCCACAACCACCTGATGAAGGAGCATCGTTCTGAAAGCTAGTGCTTCCAAATAAACCTGTTGGACTATAACCTGATGTTGTGTGATTTTTTACACAACACGTCCATTCATGTTAACATAATGCCGCATTGTCCTTGGCCTAGGAAAATCCATAATCCTTACATTTACATCTCTAGATGATACTTGGCCTTGTCTCACAATGTGGCCCAAATTAGTCACCTTGGTAAATTCACTTTTGGCAAGTTTTATAACCAGATCAGCTTTATTCAGCCAATCAAGAAGTTCAATCAAGTCATGCATGCATTCTTCTTTGGTTTGGCTAACAAAAACCAAATCATTGACGTGAACCACACAAATAAATATTGGTTAATGTTGGAATGTGGTAGTGCATTTTCCATTCTAAACGGCATGATTTTGCCTTGATAAAATTCATCTGGTGTTGAAAAAGCTGATTTCTTTTTGTCTCTTTAAGTTCTCGGAAATTGCTAATGTCCTTTTGACAAGTAACGGATCATGCACATCCAATCAACAATGCAGTCCTCTCATTTTGGAATGGGATATTTTGCTTTTGTTACCACATTGACTTTGCGATAATCAGTGGTGAATATTTATGTTCAGTTTTAACTATCTCTAGTTCTATAAAGTCATAGAGTCATACAGCATGGAAACAGACCCTTCAGTCCAACCAGTTCATGCCGAACATAATCCCAAACTAAACCAGCCCTACCTGCCTGCTCCTGGCTCATATCCCTCCAAATCTTTCCTATTCGTGTACATATGCAAATGTCTTTTAAACATTGTAACATCCACCACTTCCTCAGGAAGTCCATCCACATGCAAACCACGCTCCATGTAAAAGATTTGCCTCTCATGTCTTTTTAAAATCTCTTTCCTCTCATCTTAAAAATATGCTGCTTAATCTTGAAATCCCCCATCCTATGGAAAAGACAACTACCATGAACTCTATCTATACCTTTCATTATTTTATAAACTTCTCTCAGGTCACCTCTCAATCTCCTACATTCCAGTGACACAGTCCCAATCTATCCAACCTTTCTTTAGAACCCAAACCTACCACACCCAGCAACATCCTGGTAAATCTCTTATGAAGAATCTCCAGCTTAATAACATCCTTCCTATAATTGGGCAACCAGAACTTGGCACAGTATTCCAGAAGCGGTCTCACCAATGTCCTGTACAACCTCAACATGTTTTCCCAACTCCTATATTCAAAGGAATGAGCAATTAACGCATGCAGGCCAAATGCTTTTTTAATCACCCTGTCTATATGAGACACAAGCTTCAAAGAATTCTATACCTTCCCCCAAGGTCCCTTTGTTCTCCAACACTACCCACGGCCCTACCATTAGGTTAGATTAGATTAGATTTTCTACAGTGTGGAAACAGGCCCTTCGGCCCAACCAATCCACACAGACCCTCTGAAGAGAAACCCACCCAGACCCATTTCCCTCTGACTAATGCACCTAACAACTATGCATGGCCAATTTAGCATGGCCAATTCACCTGACCTGCACATCTTTGGACTATGGGAGGAAACCCACGCAAACACGGGGAGAACGTGCAAACTCCATACAGACAGTCATCCAAGGCTAAAATCAAACCTGGGACCCTGGTGCTGTGGGGCAGCAGTGTTAACCACTGAGCCACCATGCCACCCTAGCCATGTTTGTTGTACCAAAATGCAATGCCTCATATTTATGCAGATTGAGCTCCATCTGCCATTTTTTCTACCCATTGACCCATTGATCAAGATCCCTTTGTAATCTTAGAAAACTTTCTTCACTGTCTACTATGCCACCAATTTTGATATTATCTGCAAGCTTACAAACCATGCCTCCTATATTCTCATTCAAATCATTTTTACAAAAGACAAACAAAAGAGGACCCAGACCCGATCCCTGCGGAAAACTGCTGATGACAGGCATCCAGTCCAAAAAGCAACCATCCACCACCACTGTCTGACTCCTAAGCCAATCATGTATCCACTTGGCAAGCTCAATCTGCATCCCATGTCACCTAACTTTACTAATCAGTCCACCATGCGGAAACTTGTCAAAGGCTTTACTAAAATCCAAATAAATAACATCTACTGCTTTGCCCTCATCAATCTTTTTGGTAACTTCCTCAAAAAACTCAATTAAGTTTGTGAGACACAATTTTCCTCTCTCAAAACCATGCTGACTATCCCTAATCAAGTTATATTCATAAATCCTATCGTTTACAATCACCTCCAATAATTTACCCACAACCGAAGCCAGACTCAGAGGGATATAATTCCCAGGTTTCTCCTTACAACCTTTTCTTAAACAACATACCATCACTCCAATCATCATTCACCTCATCTGCAGCTATAGATGATGCAAATACTTCTGCAAGGGGTCTTGCAATTTCATCACTTATTTCCCACAATGTTCTTGGATATATTAGAATAGGCCCCATAGATTTCTCCACCGTTGTTTTTCTCTGAGACCTTCTGAACTTCCTCTTCTATAATGTGAATTGTTTTTAAAACATCCAAGTTTATTTCTCCGCATTCTCTAGACTCCATTTCTTTCTCCACAGTAAAAGCTGACCCAAAGTAATAATTTAGTATATCTCCCATCTCCTGGGGTTCATCAAAAAGACAACCTCCTTGATTGTCCCATTGATCAAGATCTCTTTGTAATCTTAGAAAACTTTCTAAGTTTATGAGAAGATTTGTAGCTCAGGTGCTCGTTGTTGTGGTTCTGTTCGCCGAGCTGGGAATTTGTGTTGCAGTCATTTCGTCCCCTCTCTAGGTGACATCCTCAGTGCTTGGGAGCCTCCTGTGAAGCGCTTCTTTGATCTTTCCTCCGGCTTGTAGTGGTTTAAATCTGCTGCTTCCGGTTGTCCGTTCCAGCTGTCCGTTGCAGTGGTCGGTATATTGGGTCCAGGTCGATGTGCTTATTGATTGAATCTGTGGGTGAGTGCCATGCCTCTCGGAATTCCCTGGCTGTTCTCTGTTTGGCTTTCTCTAGTTACCCTCTTGCTCTTAAAGTATCTATAGAATCTCTTTGGATTATCTTTAACATTATCTGTCAATGCTATTTCATATCCTCTCTTTGCGTTCCTAATTTCTTTCTTAAGAATGCCCCTACACTCTTTATATTGATGAAAAGATTCAATTGAACCAAGTTGTCTATATCTAGAATAAGATTCTCTTTTATTCTTGACTAGAACTTCAATATCTTTTTTCATCCATTGTTCCTTAACCTTAACAGCCTTACCTTTCACTCTAACAGGAACATAATGCCTCTAAACTCTTATCATCACCCTCCAGAAAATACTCTTACCTGGAAGCAGTCTACTCCAATCAACTTTTGAATGTTCTTGACTCATACCATTAAAATTTACCTTACTCTAATTAAAAACTTTAACTTTCATGGAAGGCTTATCCTTTTCCATAACCATTTTGAAACTGTTAGAATTATGATCGCTAGACCCAAAGTGCTCCCCTACTTTTACTTTCATCACCTGCCCTGCCTTATGATCCAAAATAAGATCTAGCTTTGCTCCTTCTCTAGTAGGAGCATCCACACATTGATAAAGAAACTTTACTTGAACACATTTGACAAATTCTTCCCCATCAAAAACCTTAACACAATTATAGCCCCAGTCAATATTTGGAAAATTAAAATCCTCCATTATTACAACCTTATTATTCTTACATGTATTTGAGATCTCCCTAATATTTATTTCTCAATTTCCTCTTTCCATTGGGGGGTCTATAGTACAATATCATTGCCCATCACAAAATTAATCTCTTTCCTCAATTGAACTAATCTCTCTGGATTGAATCTGTTAGGATCTTGTTTTGTAGTTTATAAAGCCCCACAGTAGCATCATGAACAACTAAAAACTGTGTTCTTAGCCTAATTACAAAAATTAATTTATGATTCCAAATTAACCTTCATAAGTCACTTCAATGGTTTTCTGGAATAAACATTATGTAATTTAACCTTTTAAGCACCTCTGCATTTTCCAATCTGATTGTTAAGGGTTAACTTTTGAATTTTCAATTTTTGAGTGGTTCTCTGGATTGTTCTGATATTTTTAATCCACCCCCTGCTCTTTTAAAACCTTAAATACACTGACATTGATGGGTGGTAGCAGGGCTGTCTGACTGACGACAGTACCCCTTGATGTGACAAGTGTCTACTCTCCTCAGACTTTCAAACATGGCCATTTCGTTGAAGCACATTCAGTGCATTTGCTGTGTAAACGGCTGACACATGCTATATCTGCAATATCGATGGAACATGGTGTTGATCAGTAACATGGTGGTATTCAGTAACATGTCTACCCCTTGACTGATCACTGTTGAATACCATGACAAGCTGCCTGACCCTATGTCTAAGATAAGACAAGAGAGAAGCATTGTGAGCCTACAAGTTTTGAATGAAGCGGCAAAGCACAAAAGAGCAAGGCAAGACATAGATTCTGTGAGCACCCACACCAGTGCAAATTGAGCGAATGTTAAGAGAGTAAAGAACCCTGAGATGGATACTGCGCAGAGGCACAATATGGTTCCTCATCTCTACACAAAAGCTGGCTTTTCAGAAACGTTACAGTGAAAGGTGTTGGTGAGCTCCATTACACAGTATTGAATGGAAGCTGGAATGCTTCAATACGTGAGACCGTCATGATGATGTGTTGCCACTGGCATATGTCTGATGCCAACCTCAGTAGATGGGAGTGTGCAGGTGGATAGCAAATGACTACATATAAGTTGAGAATGAATAATAGTGAGATATATATGCATGCAACAAGGCCTCTCAACATTCCCTCGTGGAAACCTTTGGTGGGAATCAGGCATTTTTCTCAACTTTGGGATTCTCAATTTTCCAATCTTGCCACATTACCTCATTGATTCACCTTTGCCCACCGCACTCGGGATCTGGGAAATTACTAACTCCAATTTTACACCAGATCTACCCTGTAATCCAGCCCCTGGTGGGGTAACAAACTTCAGCTCATGCATAGAAGCAGGAGTAGACCATTCAGCCCTTGATCCTGTCCCACCATTCTAAATCATGGCTGATCATCTACCTCAGAATCACATGCCCATGCTATTGCCAAATCCTATTGTTACTAGTTATTAGAAATCAATCTCTGTCTTGAACTTACTGAATGAACTCACAGCACTCTGGGATACAAGAAGGATTGGCAATGTGCATAAACAGGGGTATCGCCTGGCTCCCATTCAAACCTATTAAGATTTTGAATAAGGCATCCAGTCCTGGTTCCACTGGGTTTATAGAGGAGGCTCAAACTTGTATTAGCACCCTTTCTAAGTTGATAATAGAAATCTGAAATCTACAGTCTTGATAGCAACAGGCTTTATTGAACGTAACTATTGACAGAGAATGGTAAGAGACCTTAAAAGCCCAGACTATAATTCCACATGATATGACATCATGATGACACTACTTGTTCATGAATTTTGTGACACTCACAAAGACTCAACTGTAAGAGTAGTAAAGACCAGTAACTGAAGAACAAATGCAAAGGAGAAGACTTCTGGATTCCAAAGTCCGCAGACTCTTGAAAAGGAAGGCAATGAATTGAATTCATCACTCTTCTTTCCATTTGCTTACTTTCTAACCTAGGAATGAGTCTGGTAGTGTAAAGAAGAATGAAGAGTTTTCCGAAGTCTATTCTGGAGATGAAGACATGAAGACTCCTACATTACTACTAGAGCAGGAATTTCTCTTTCCGTAGATAATGACAACTTAGAATCATAGAATCCCTACTGTGTGGAAACAGGCCCTTCGGCCCAACAAGTCCACAACAAACCTCTGAAGAGTAACCCACCCAGACCCATTTCTCTATCCTATTACTCTACATTTACCCCTGACTCACGCACCTACCCTACACATCCCTGAACACTATGGGCAATTTAGCACGGCCAATTCACCTAACCTGCACAACTAGGCCTCCTGAGAATGTGGGATTGCACCATTACCAACAGCAGAGTAAACTGTTAGAGCTGCATCAATAGGAACTTTTTATGTAATACTCTAATCTGTAGAACTACTTGAAAAGATCAGTATCATTTTGCAGGGATCTCTGTCATTCACAAAGGAGTGAAGATTCTTATTCTTTTTTCCCTGTTTTCATTTTTGAAAGGTTATATTTAAAAACTTAAATGCTCATTAACTTCAGCAAAATGATTTCTTCAGATAATTATTTGCGGTGATCTCAAAAATTTTGAACATTGCTGCAGCAGGATTTTTTTTAACCTCCATCAACCTCTTTCTCCGTTGTGGCTCTTGGGCGAGAACTTTAATTGCCTTTATGGAGGATCTTGGTAAATCTATAAACTTCTCATTTTCAGCTTGCGAGGCTTGATTTGCTGCTAATAGTTGAGTTTTTCGTTCAATGGTTTCACTGAAGTAGTTAGACTGTGCCAATTCTTGAGTTTTGATTTGTTCAAGCTCATTCTGATCTTCAGTTTTAAGTTTTGCCATGGTTCTCTGTACTTCCAGGAGTTTAATAGCTTGGTCTTGTAGGTTTTGGCTGCAAGATAGCATTTTAGTATTTCCATATTTGGTGATTCGTTTCTTTTGCCGCCTTTAGTTACTTTCCATGCAGATTAATAATTTCTGCACTTTGATACTACTGCATACAATTGGCTTCTACCAGTGCAGATGGGCATCACTCATCCTGTCTAAAGCCTCCGTGGTCTTTAATTTTTAAAGGTCTGAGATCTCTTTGCTGCATGACTGAAGATTTCTTTCTAATTCCATATTCTTAGATATCTCAGAGTCTGTGCTCACTTCCTTGATTGTAGAATGTTTTGAAATTCTCTTCCCTTCAGTTGTGATTAAATATGTGCAAAGACTTCTTGTTTCCCATTAGTAATCAGGACTTCTACTCTGGGAGGAGTTTCTTCATCTAACTGTGACTGCTGTTGCTCTATCTCCTTGCCAGATTCTGTGCAACCTATAGACAGCCTTACTTCTACTTTAAAGACTGATTCTCCTCAAAAGAGTCCACTAGATTTTCAAGAACAGTGTCATTTCACTCCAAAGAAATAGGAAGCTTCGAAGTGTTAGGCTCCAGTAAATTGATGGCTTGAATGATGAAACTAAAAACATCTTTGGTGAAGGAAATAGAATCTGTCACACAATATTCCAATGCTATGACTCTAGTTTCTTCAGTGTTCGTCAATCAAAGCAAGTTTAAAGCAACTATCCTTAATAATGAATCATCTGATTAAGAATCACATACAAGATCTCTGTAATCTGTCCTTTACTGCAGTGATGCATAGCACATGTCTGGCCCTCACTTCAAATCAAGTATCTTCCAAACCCTAAATTTGAATGGAAGATGATGTGAGGTTCCTCCATGGCATAGTTTTCAAAAGGAGTCATGCATTTGCTTACATTCATCCAATTCCAAACAAGTGACTCTTTCATTTATTTTAAACTCCTCATACCAGAACTCATTCTGTGAATCTGTATCACATGGAGTCAAATTCTTGCCTCAGCAGTTCACATCCACAGAAGAGGTTATTCAGCCTATCAGCATCCCCTAGTCCTCATGCAGACTGGTGCGGTTTGTGTTTAATTTTATGTGTTGTTGCTGCATCCATTCCCTGATGTTTCCTTCCCTCATAACCTTCTATAAAATGGATTGATTTGGCTTTCCACTGATGAACTTCTTTTGTGATATGGGCTTTGCCTGTTTTCTTTGGTACTCTTATCATTGGTGTATTTTCTAAGTGCTTGTTTCTTCCCCATTTCACTAAGGAGCTTTTAACTCTGTAAGTTAAACAAATGTGAGATGTTGCATTTTGGTACGGTAAACCAGGACAGGATTTATACAGTTAATGGTAGGGCCCTGGGGAGTGTTGCCAAACAAAGAGACCTAGGGATGCAGGTGCATAGATCCTTGAAAGTAGAGTCACAGTTAGATAGGGTGGTGAAGGCATTTAGCACACTTGTCTTCATTGGTCATAACATTGAGCATGGCAGTTGGCATGTCATGTTGCAGCTGTCCTGGACGTTGATGAGGCAACTTTTGGAATACTGCATATTCTGATCATCCTTCTATAGAAAGGATGTTATTAAACTTGAGAGGGTACAGAAAAGATTTACAAGGATGTTGCTAGTTTCAGGGAGAGGTTGAATAGGCTAGGGCTGTTTCCTTGGAGCATGGAAGACTGAGAGATGACCTTATCGAGGTTTATGAGGGGTATGGATAGGGTGAATAGCCAAGATCTTCTTTGTCATGTAGCAAGTCCAAAACTAGAGGGCATAGGTTTAAGGTGAGAGGGGAAAGATTGAAAAAGGCTCAGAGGGACAACTTTTTCACACAGAGGGTGGTGTGTATATGGAACAAGCTGCCAGAGAAAATGGTGAAGGCTGGTACAACATTTATAGGACACCTGGATGAGTAAATGAATAGGAAGGGTTTCAAGGGATATGGGCCATATGCTGGCAAATGCAACCAGGTTAGATTGGGATACCTGGTCAGCCTGCATGAGTTGGATTGAAGGGTCTGTGTCCGTGCTGTAAAACTCATTAAATTGTGCTCATTGTGACTTATTAATTTCTTCCTGTTACTTACCTTATACTCTGCTGTGGACCTTCTCTAGCTCAGTCTTCAAAACAGAACAGGCGTTCCTATCCTGTAGATCAGTGTCTAGATGAGTCCTAATGTCCATTGCTTGCCAGCTCCTACCACCGTTGAACTTCAGTTCAGGTTCTTCCTCCATCCCTGGGTTCAGAATGTTGGGTTGACTTGATGCTTTCTTCCTGTAACCTGGACCATTGAAGGCTTCATTTTAGCCTCTTACAAGCTTGCCTCTGGTACACTAGGTCTGACCTAATGTGAACAGAGAATATTTTATTTGTAGCTCTACAGATCCAGGCTACAGGTTAACATTATGTGATGGCACTATGACATTGCACATACTCAGTAAAATAAAATTCCCTTAACTTTACTCTGATCTTGTTTAGATAGATCTTTTCATGCCAGGCTCTGAAACCTCCCTTGGAAGCCCTTGTATCACAAATTAAGTCCTTTCTCACAAATTCTTGCTATGTGATTCAGAGGGATTTCCCATATTGGACTGTTCCCTCACCCCATCTTACTTGCACGCATTCTGTGGCACTATCTGGAGGAGGTGGACATCTCCATTGGAAGGCTCACTTACTAGAAGCATCTTCCGTTTCCCATTGGAGATTTGGCATGGCAAGCATAACAGGGCAGGGCTCAGGAATAAATATTTAAGTGGCTAATACTTTCTGATTCTTGAGGAAGCCATGTTTTACAAATGCTTCAGAGAGTTAAACAAAGTACCTCCTGAAAGTGCTACATGAAAGGGCTGCTCTTCAATTTATAACTGCACATCTGGAGAGAAGAGCCCAGATTGGAGGATCTTCTTTTATGATAGCTCCTGGGTTTGACCAAGGTGATGCTCACAGGGAGTGAACATTCAAGGGGTTCCCTTGACTGTCTACCTCCCTTCCATAGTTATGTCTGTGCCCTGAAGATGCAGCACAAGTGTCCATTTGGGCCTTCCCATGACTGAGTGGGCAGAATAAGGAATGAAGGTTTTATTGATATCCAGAAGCAAATGTTATGTTTCCTTTAAATCTTTGTCACATTTAGTTTGTTGATTGTGTCCTTTTAAGGGAAGTACTCACTACCTTGTCATTTGATAGTAATACTATAAAAGAAGTTATAAAAGAAGTCAAAAGAGCAACTGCTTAACCGGGAACCTGAATCAACTAAAGCCAAATGGTGGAATCTAAATAGGTAAATTGACCTTTCTCCAGAGCTGCTGATATTTTTGCAAGTGAAATATTAAAGCTAGAATCAATAACTTTACAAAGGAGGCATACAAATAGAGAAAACTGGTGTTTTAAAAAAGTGGTTATAAAAAAACAGGGTCAGCATGCTTTAATTAGCATAATTTTGTCTATTTAAGGTTGAATATTGAGGAAGTAATGTGTGTCCAATTCTGGGGGTGGCAAGGCAGCAGTAATTGAGTGAGTTGGTCCCAATCTACAATTCACCCCCCTTTTCACCAACTCAGCAATTAACTTGGAGTGATAACTGGCAGATAGGAAGATAGTTATGGTTGTTGGAGATCAGTCATCTCAGCTCCAAGGCATCTCAGCAGGAGTTCCTCAGGGTAGTGCCCTTGGCCCAACTACCTTCAGCTACTTCATCAATAACCCTCCCTCCATCATAAGGTCTGAGGTAGGGATGTTTGCTTATAAATGCACAATATTCAGCACCATTCACAACTCCTCAGATACTGAAGCAGTCCATGTCCAAATGTAACAAGATCTGGACAATATTTAGGCTTGGAATGACTAGTAACAGGTAATACTTGCAACACACAAATGCCATGCAATGGTCATGTCCAATAAGAGACAATGTAACTACTGCCCTTGACATTCACTGGTGTTATCATTGCTGAATCACCCACTATCAACATCTTTGGGATTACTATTGACCAGAAACTCAACTGGACTCACCACACAAACACAGCAGCTATAAGAGCAGATCAGAGGCTTGGAATATTATAGCATGTAACTCACCTCCTGACTGCCCAAAGCTTGCCTATCATCCAGAAAAGTTGAAAAATGTGGTGCTGGAAAAACACAGCAGGCCAGGCAGCATCCGAGGAGCAGGAGAATCGACGTTTTGGGCATAAGTCCTTCTTCAGGAATCTTCAGGCTTATGTCCGAAACATCGATTCTCCTGCTCCTCGGATGCTGCCTGGCCTGCTGTGTTTTTCCAGCACCACATTTTTTAACTCTGGTACTCCAGCATCTGCAGTCCTCACTTTTTCCCTATCATCCAGAAAACACAAATTAGGAATGTGATGGAATACTCCCCATCTGTCTGAATGGTTGCAACTCCAACAACACTCAGAAAGCTTGATGCCATTCAAGACAAAGCAGCCTGCTTACTTGACATCTAATTCACAAGCATCCACATCCTGTCCCACTGACACTCAGTATCAGCTACTATTCACAAGATGCATTGCAGAAATTCACCAAAGATCCTTAGGCATCACCTTCCAAACCCATGATTGCTTCTATCTAGAAGGACAAGGGCAGCAGATACATAGGAACACCTCCACTTGCAAGTTTCCTTCCAAGCCACTCACCATCCTGACATGGAAATACTGTTCATTACTTTTCCTTCACTATTGCTGGGTCAAAATCCTGGAAACGCCTACGTAAGGGCATTGTGTGTCAACCCATATCATGTGGGCTACAGCAGTTCAAAAATACAGCTCCCTTTCTCAACGACAACTAGGGAAGGGCAACAGAAGCTGGTCAGCCAGTAATGTCCATGTCCCATGAATGAATAAAAATAAAATTTGCTGGGTGAGAAGATCCAGGACAGCTTCTAGACTTCCCATCAGTTAAGGCTTTTGTGATGAATTAATAATGATTTGAGGGTCTCTACTAACCACAAGGGAAAAGTGGCAGTGGAAACCAGTCTGGTGGGAAATGCATTTGTTTCAATCTGGAGTTAGCTGGGGCCATGGATAGGAGATGGTTGGGAAGGGGTGAGGGAGGGGGGCAGGGGGCAGTGATGTATTTCCTGATTACCACCCCTTATCCCTTGCCTCCAATCCCCTTGATGCTCTTTCCCCATAACTCTCCGCCCCCATGATACATCAATTAAAAACCTTCCTCCTCATTTTGCTAGCCTCTGATGGTTTCATAACTAAAAGCTCTTGTGGTGATCTCTGGGAACTAGAAGCTCCTGGACTTTGATTGGCCAACAGTCTCTGGCAGTGTGACATTTCAGTGCCAAGGCCCCTAATTGGATAAAAAGCTCACTGATCAATATTTTTATTCTCAATTTGATGCTTAATCAGTATACTTTCTCCCAGATGGGGAATGGGATTTAATGTCCCCAGCTCCCAGACTTAATGCACAAAACAATAAAAGTTTGCCAGTCGGCAACACTGACATGGAAGATTTACTGAAGTCAAGTGTGAGTGAAATGCATCATCAATAGCAGTGGGTAGAAATCCAGAGATGATTCTTTGGGATTGTCAATTTGTCTGTTTTTACAATGGCAGTCAATAATGATCCAACCATTCCTTCAGATAATGTAATGAGCATAGAGTGAAATATCAAACAGGAATAGATGAAATGTCAAAACACTAAAGAGAAATGACAACTATAGTAAGTCACTTACAATATTACTTACAATATTAGAGAGCACTTGTTAGAAAATGATTCTGTCAATGCTGCTGTACAGATTACTACTCATAAAGTACTAAACTGGTCCTGAAAATACACTGGAGATTAGTAGCCAAATGTGCCTTAATGATGCTTTATTGACCTTTGTTTTATTACTGCACAAATCAGGAGATACTGTAGATAGGGAAAAGTACTATTTAGTCTCTGTGCCGTTTTGTCTCATAGACTTTTAGAGATAGACAGCATAGAAACAGACCCTTCATTTCAACTCACCCATGCCGACCAGATATCCTATATAAATCTAGTCTCATTTGCCAGCATTTGGCTGACATCCCTCTAAACCCTGCCTCCCTCCCTCACCCCCCACCCCCATTTAAAGTCAAATCCTAGGATATGGGACTTTTTTATTTACCTTGGGGAAAATATTAAATATGAATTCAACACTGCTGGAGTTTGAATTAAGGTATCATTGATCCAAATATAATACATAGCCAAACAAACTACTCAATTTTACCACTTAAAAACAAAACAACTTAGCTGTGAAAATATTTGCCTTGTGTGAAGTTGTCAGCAGGAATCTATGATATGATATCCTGATTCAATGTAGTTTTACACCGGTGTCAAACATAAAACAATGTTTTGCACTCCAAAAATGCCCATACAGAGCTCTTGGATTAAAACAAGGGAGAATAGCAGGCCTGAAAAGTATTGGGAGTAGAGAAATGTTGTTCATTATTATACATTGTACTAAATATCAACTCCTTTCAAATAAAAAATCAACAATTTTGGATGGCACAGTGGCTCAGTGGTAGCACTCCTGTCTCACAGTACCAGGGACCTGGGTTTGATTTCAGCCTTGGGCAACTGTCTGTATGAAATTTGCATGTCTGTGTGGGTTTTTTCTGGTTTCCTCCCACAGGTCAAAGATATGCAGGTTAGATGAATTGGCAATGCTACAGTTTCCATAGTGTTCAGGGATGTGTAGGTTAGGTGCATTAATCAGGGGATATGGAGAGTAATAGAGTAGAGGAATGGGTCTGAATGGGTTACTGTTTGGAGGGTCAGTGTGGACTTGTCGGGCCAAAGGGCCTGTTTCCACATTTAGGAATTCTATGAATTTTAATTCAATAAACAATGAGATTTTAGAGTTATTAAGTTAGACTGAACAATAAAAAAATAAACATTGCTCCTCAATGTATGTAACATGCTTTGTTAAATATCGTACTGGATTTTCTGCTTCTTCTTACATATCTGAGCCTTTTCCTTTGTAACTGCTGTAGTACCAACTATCAGCTCAGGGAAAGAATAGTCTTAAGAACATGAAGAATTATGTTATCATTTTGATTCTTTTCAAAGTACTGTAAGGAAGGAGCAAATTTGTGTTCATTTTGTAGCATTATGATGCACCAGCATTACTGTGTAAATAAGTGAGTTTAATGGCACTCACTCCTGTTGACGAAGTAAGTGCAGCAAACTCTCAGTTGAAGAAAATGGAAATGGCTGTCAGTCACTTTATGAAAATGTCATTTCATTGTCTGGCTTAGTAGCAAAAAGCACTAAACAGTTTAAAATTCTTGCATTTGGATGGTACATTTAAACTAAATTAATTACAGAAAGTTACCATGCTGTTTTTCACAGGTCTAATAAGTCTGAAGTCTGAAATAATCTAAGAGTCATACAGCATGGAAACAAACAGCCCTTCAGTCCAACCAGTCCATGCTGACCATAATGCCAAATAACCTCTCTGCCATTGGAAATTAGGCTATATAACTGAGCCTCATTCCATCAGCTTTTGTTCTGAGAGATTTAAACATTATTTACTTTTTTAAATCAATTTTTTCTTTCCTTTCGTGTATCATGGCTCTACCTTGCAGGTTCTGGTCTAAACTTTACTCATTCCTGATGAAGAGCTTATGCTCGAAACGTTGACTCTCCTGCTCCTCAGATGCTGCCTAACTTTGTTTTTCTAGCACCACACTCTTAAACTTTACTCAGATCAATAATAATTCTGCAATCTTGTTAAGGGGATATAGAATTGCTTGCCCTTTTCACAAATTTTAACTGTTCTGAAGAGGATGCTGCACTCTTTCCATCTCTCAGTTAGTGCAACTTGCAGTGCAATGTCTCATGGAAATTAAATAGGCAAAGACAAGCCTAAAAAACAGTGGGTGCAGTCTGTTTACGTCTACAATAAATTCTGAACCAATATACTTTAACCTGTGGCATAAAAACCTATTAGCTTTCTTCAGTGTGAATTACTGCTTCTTCTTTGAATCAATGCTAACATGGGATCTGGGTGAATTTCTTAGTTTAAATGTAATATTTCTGTGACTGAAATAGATCTATTTCACTGTCAGAATTCAGTCTACATTCATATCAATAATATCAATGGGTGGAATTTGCCCATTTGTAGTTCAAGTCTATTGTTCAGTGGTATCCGTGGTGCACAGTCCACCACTGCTTAAAGCAAGTTTCCTCACGCATTCTTTTGCTTTTCACCTCATTCATTACACAACCAGACTCTGGTGGTCTTCTTGGGGAAACCTTCCACACCAAGAGAAAGAAATGCCTACTACTGCAGGGACTTTCCAGCTTTCATGCCGCTGGTGCAATATTTAAGGTCTAGCTGCTTGTCACTTGAGATTCTGCAAGTGAAAATTTGCCCCTGTCTGGCCATTCTGGCTGCAATGGAAGCAAACCTCATTTCCCGCTTCACAAACAACGGTGTGGAGATCTTGATAGTTCAGATCATGGAGAAGCTGGCAATCTTTTTTCTTGCAGAATACAAGAGGATGCCATGCCATCAGATCAAGCCAGTCTGCACCCAAATAGCATCCTATGTCAGTGCAGTGCCCCAAGTGAAACCAGATGCCCAGAAGAAGATTAAGGACCTGCTGTACTCCACAAGGCTAAGTGCCACCATCTTCTCTGTGCTACTTCACACTTGAATGGTCCACACTCACTCTAACTGTGCTAATGCACACACTTCTTACCAAGGATCACAAACTACAACATTCACCATTGTATACATCATGTCCATTTAAGGGATCTCACTCACCTCATCCTCCAAAACTATTAATCTCTCCTGACCTCAGCACTGTCAGTTCAGTAAATGGAAAACCTCACTATTTCTCCTGTTCCTACATCATGATTAATGGCTCTCCCATCCATTTTCATCATACTCAGTCCCTCCCTTTGTCTCATTACAGGAATAATTGGTGTACAACTGGGCCAAGAGGACCTAGACAAGTGGCCAGTGGCAAATATCAAGCTCCTGGCTTTGTATAAGGAGAAGATTCTCAAGTTGACCAGAGTATATGACTATTCACACAAGAACAAGGAGATCGCAATTATATCCAGTAAGTTTCAGTGTGGGATAATGTGTTGCACTGCCATTACCCCCATGTGAATGCATTTTCTGTATGTACAAATTTTTATCCATCTTAGAAAACTAATTTCCTATTCTCTTATGCAGGTTCTAACAGTACCCAGTAAACCTCCATTACAAGGTCAACTCCACTTTCATCTGAGAATTCAGTAGCTTCCTTTTTAGAGTATAGACCAGCAAGACTTTGATCTGCACCCTCCACCAGCTCAAAGTCTTGCTGGGTGCTTGATCTAGATTAGACTCGGCAGCATAATCTTGTGGACACATTTGTAGCACATCTCCACAGCTTCCTTACATAACCTTATGTAAATGTATGTAGCATAAACAAGATTTTCATAATATATTGTAGGAGCAGAATTCTGTCATTAAGCTATGATGATAACACCCCCATTCACCCCAAAAGAAAAGGCTCCCTTAAACATCACAGACCACATCTTTGCATATTTACAGTTCAATGTGTGACTGCAAAGCATTGTTTTCTGATGGTAGCTAGGAAATATGTTTGTGAGATGGAAAGCTTGTGTGACACTTATGAGTGCCTTTTTTCTGATTATGTTTGTTGATCAGGCATGACAAGGAGGCAATTAGAATGGACAATGCAATGGTCACAATTACTTGAGGCTATACTTCTTCATGAAAATTCTTAGAAAATGAATAGCCTGCTGACAAAAAGCAAATCAAAGCCAGATGGGTGGCACTACTGAATGAATGGAGACATGTTTACTGCAGTTGCGCGTAGTATGATGTGTACGTCCCTGCAAGCAAAGCGACCTAGCAAAAGCAAGGATGTTTTCCGCGTCCCTAAGCTTCAAAGCAAAGCATTGAAGAGCTGAGGTGATATGTGAGTCAGTTTGAGAACAAGCATGTTGATGGGATGAAATGTTTGGTTTGCTGATGTCGACTTGCATGGATAGAGGCTCAAGATGAATGGTCACCAAGGAACATATTGGAATGTTGTTGTGAAGAAACTTCCTCGTTTCTTCCTTGCAGCCCCAAGAAATCTTCTCTAGTCAGGTACATTACCATTGCATTAAAAACCATGATTAATTTTGCTTTCATCACGTTGTTTGACATCCATAAAAATATTCCCTTGTCTCACCTCTGGTCCTTTTGCCAATCTCCTCAAATTAATACCTTTTGATTCTCTCTCTCTAGATTCCTCATGATTTTGAATACTTCCAACACCGACATCTAAGGAGAACAGCCTAAGCTTCTCTGGTCTATATACATAATTGAAGCTTCTCATCATGAAAACTAGTCCATAAACCCATTCTGCACTTTCTCAAAAGCCTTTGCATTTTTTTCCTACAATGCAGTGCCCAGAATTGGGCATGATACTCCATTTGAGACCAAGTCAGTATTTTATAAACATTCTTAGAATCCCTACAATGTGGAAGCAGGCCATTCAGCCCATTGAGTCCACACCGACTCTCCAAAAAGCATCCTAACCACATGCAGAGGAAACCCGTAGAGACTTGGGGAGAATTTGCAAATTCCACACAGACAATCAACCGAGTGTAGAATCAAACATAGATTCCTGGTGCTGTGAGGCAGCAGTGCTAACCACAGAGCCACCATATGATCCCATTTACAATGCCCAGGACCAGTTTACATTTAAATTATTGACTCAATACCCTATTTCCTTCAAGGATCTGTGCAAAAAAACCTTCAGGTTACTCTTTGCCTGCACCGTTGTTAGAACTGTGTTCTTTATTTTACATTGCGTCTCTTGTTTTCTCAGTTATTCTCTCATGGTATTTGGGCAAAGATTGTGTGTTTTGTGTCATTCATATCGAGACTTTGCTTTTATATTTAATCACGATTTGAAGCAACAGTTTCATTAGACAATTTGTATTGATAAGCTATAAAGAACCAATTTTCTATTCAGGTATAAATGTTTGATTTGTTCTCTACACTTTACAAAGCTGACTTCTGATGTAAAGATTTATATTTTGGCCAGAGCAAAAATGCTGCAACAATTTTAATATGTGGTTTTACTAATCTTAAATAATTAACCCTACATTGTACATGGGTGTGGCATAATCGTGCACAACTAATGACAGATAATTCTTTAAAAGATATTTAATCACAATAATGATTTTCTACCAACCTGAACAATTTTGGATTGGCAATATATTTCAACACATCCATTAACTCATCCACAGGGACTTTATTTGAAATTATTGTGTAATCAAGATAGTATTTTGTAGTCATCTCATGTAATATGGCCTCCTGATTAACATTTCTAATGCTACCCTTCAATTTGAGCAACATTGAGAGGCTTGGAGCTCTCAGTGGGCCCAGGAAGTAGTTGCAGAGGCCAGGGGTGATGGTTGCAAAGCTGGAGCCATTGTGCTGGGCCTTTCTTATTCTTTGGGGGGGGGAGGGGAATGCAAATTTAGTTCATGAAATGGCTTAAAAGGCTAAAGAAAGCAGGAACTGTGTTGATGTCTGAATATTTGTCTTTCCAACAACACCAAACTTTACAGAATATCAACTTAGCAGAACACTGCAAGCAACTGTAAAGTAGGTGAAGATGAATTAAGTAGTGAACAAGAATAGAAAAGTGAAGGGAGATATTTTGGATGTAGGTTTGCTCACTGAACTGAAAGATTTATTTCATTACCTTACTAGACAACATCTTCAGTAGACCTCACACAAAGCAATGCTGAAAATGCCTGCTTTCTATTTATATGTTTGGGTTGGTGATGTCATTTCCTGTGATGATGTTATTTTCTGTGGTGAAGTTACTTCCTGTTCCTTTTTTCAGGGAGTGGTAGATGGAGTCCAACATGATGTGTTTGTTGATAGAGTTGGAATGCCATGCTTCTAGGAATTCTCGTGCATGTCTTTGTTTGGCTTGTCCCAGGATGGATGTGTTGTCCCAGTCAAAGTGGTATCCTTCCTCATCTGTATGTGAGGATACTAGTGTGAGGGGTCATGTCTTTTTGTGGTTAGTTGGTGTTCATGTATCCTGGTGGCTAGTTTTCTGCCTCTTTGTGCAATGTAGTGTTTGTTATAGTCCTTGCATGGTATTTTTTAAATGATGTTAGTTTTGCTCATTGTCTATATCGGGTCTTTCAAGTTCATTAACTGTTGTTTTAGTGTGTTGGTGGGTTTGTGGGCTACCATGATGCCAACTGAGTAGTCTGGCAATTATTTCCAAGATGTCTTTGATGTAGGGGAGAGTGGCTAGGGTTTCTGGGCATGTTTGGTCTGTTTGTTTGGGTTTGTTGCTGAGAAATCAGGAGACTGTATTCATTGGGTACCCATTCTTTTTGAATACATGGTATAGGTGATTTTCCCTCTGCTCTGCGTAGTTCCTCTGTGCTGCAGTGTGTGTTGGTTCATTGAAATAATGTTCTGATGCAGTTTCATTTGTGGGTGTTAGGATGATTGCTTCTGTAATTCAATATTTGGTCTGTATGTGTTGTTTTTCTGTAGATGCTGGTTTGAAGTTCCCCATTGGCTGTTCACTGTACTGTGACATGTAGGGATGGCAGTTTGTTGTTGCTTTCCTCCTCTTTAGTGAATTTTATGCCAGTAAGGGTATTATTGGTTGTCTTGAAGGTTTCCTCTAACTTGTTTCGTTTAGTGATGACAAAGGTGTCATCCACGTAGCAGACCCAGAGTTTGGGTTGGATGGTTGGCAGAGCTGTTTGCTCAAGTCTCTGTCTTATTGCCTCTGCTAAGAACCCTATGATTGTTCCATTGGTTTATCTGTAGGTTTTGTTGTTGAAGGTGAAGTGGATGGTAAGGCATAGGTCCACTAGCTTGATGATATTCTCCTTGTTGATAAAGTTATTGGTGTTTGGTGTATGTGTCTTTGTGTCTTATAATAGTGTTGTCAGTATTTCCTTGGCCAGGTTAATGTTGATTGAAGTAAACAGGGCTGTTATATCAAAGGCAGCCATTATTTCATCCTCTTCTATCTTAGTGTCTTTGGTCTTCAGGAATTCTTGAGTGGAGTGGTGGAGTCTCCTACTAAGTGTTTTAGTCTTTGGTGTAGTTCTTTGGCCAATCTGTAAGTTGGTGTTCAAGGTAGGGAGACTATGGGTCTGAGGGGGGCTCCTGGTTTATGAATTTTGGGTAATCTGTAAAAGCGTAGTGTGTTGGATCTATCTGGTTTCATTTTTTCGGAAGTCGGTCTTGTTTATATCTCCAGATTTCTGAAGTTTTTTTGAGTAGGGCTGTGATTCAGTTCTCTAGTTGTGGGGTCAAGTCTATCACAACTTGTTGGTAAGTGTTGGTATCTGTAAGTAGTGCATTTGCTTTTTCAATGTAGTTTCTTCGATTTAGAATGACTGTCAAGCGTCCTTTGTCTGCAGGGAGAATAACAATGTTTTTATCTTTTTTTAGTCCTTCCAGTGCTTTTCTTTCTTGTGTATTGAGTGTGTTTCCTTCCTTTTTTCTGCTTAGTGTTGGTGCGACTACCTGTCTGATGAATTGTTGGGTTTCTTCTGTGAGTTGGTTGTCTTTTAGTGTTGTTTCTAATGCTGCTAAGAAATCTTTCTTGTCCGCATCCTGGCAGTTGTAATTTAATCTTCTTACTAAGATGGCTTTTTCAGTGCCTGTTAAGGGTTGGTCAGATACGTTTTTATCCATGCTACTGTGTTGTCAGTGTTGTTACTTTGTGTAAGTTTGTCTAGTTTTTCTGCAGGTCTAGTTTTTTTTTTGCTTTCTTTTTGTTTGTCACTGTCTAATATCTATGGCTGGTTGTACTGTGTCTATCCATTCATGGTCTGTTGCATGACTGAGTAAAGATTTTTGATGCAACGTTTCCGGTTGTATTTACGGAGTCTGTTGGGTGCATCATTAATAATTTCTCTAAGCATTCTGCGGCCACTTTGCTCTGCTATTCTTATGGCTAGTGAGGTGTTAAGGGGAGGTTTGTATTGAAGACATTTAGGTAGTACCTGTTTGCTTCGGCATTCGTGCAGGAAGTTCAGCTGTTTGTGGGTGGCGCTCTGTCAGATGGCATTCGTATCCCATTTTTGGGCCATTTTTAGCGTATTGCGCCCATAAGTGTTAGTGAGGTTTGAGAAGATTTGTAGCTCAGGTTGAGGTTTTGGATGTAAATTTGCTGAGCTGAAAGGTTCATTTCCAGACATTTTCCAAAACAGAAAAGTGATGCTGTTAAGATTATCTACTTCAGTGATTTTGAAGCAAGGTTAAGTATGGGTGTAGATACTGTGAATAATGCTCTTGCCAATGTCCAAGTAGTTCCATGGAATCTTTTGCACCACCTAAGAGAGCAGACAAGAGCTCAGTTTTACCAAAAGACATAAAACCTTTGTCAATGCAGCACTTCCTTTCTAGGCATCAGCCTAGATTTTTAGACTCAAAGTGGGACATGATCAACAATCTTCTTCCTGCAAGGCAACAGTGCTACCAACAGAGCCACTGGTGAAGCACATAGAATAAATTATGGACTAGCATTCTGAAGTCTACATATCGAGGTAAAGGAAGCCTATGGAGTTTGATGAGATTCAAAGTGAGTAGCTAGTCTTTCAGTGAACATTGCAGTAACAAAGCGAATTACTGGAAGAGAGATTAGAGATACTGGAGGCACGGATGAGAATTCAGCTACTATGGTAGAGAGGTAGATGTAAAGACAATTGATGTTGTCAGATTATCACAAGACACCAGCTTGCAACACATTTTTGAAAATTTATTTTAAACAATGAGAATATATTAGGTTCTTAAGTAACTGTCGAAACCTTTGCTTATCCTCTTAAAACTGATAGTTGTACTTTATACTCATTGTCGAAGTAGTTCCACAGAATCCTTTGCACCACCTAAGAGAGCAGACAAGAGCTCAGTTTCACCAAAAGACACACAACCTTTGTCAATGCAGCACTTCCTTTCCATATTTGTAAAGTAACTTTAAACTATAAGCTAGTAAAACATCCTAATTCAATACACAAAAAATGATTATCAATCAAAAATTGATATAAAATCACATTAGAAAATATTGGTACAGATGACCATATTCTAGGTCAAAGAATCCTCCATCAATAAGGAGAAAGATGTAGAGACAAGGAAGGGCTTAGGAACTCAAGTCCAGATTTGAGGCAATTCAAAGCACATCAGTTAATAGGGGAGCAAAGAAAACTGGGGGAATTGGAGCAAATATAGGTCAATGCACTCAGGTGATGGATGAACTAGGCCTAGTATAGGTTAGAGTACAAGCAGCAGAGCTTTGGATAAGTTCAAGTTTACTGAAGATGCAAGGAGGACACAACTACCTTATAAAAGGAGCTAGACAGTTTTGGTGCTAAATACTTAGAAGTAAGAGTGTAATCAAATTCATCTACATTGTTAGCTTAGAAATATTGCAAGTATTAAATTGAATTATCTATAACAAAATAAAGTATTACGCTCAAAACTACCAAGAACAACTTCAACCACTAACATATTTTATCAACTGTAGTAGACAGAATAGGAAAACCACATGGCTACCTGGTGTTGGTGTGAAGATCAAATAAGCAGGAAGCTAATCAATTACACCAAACTTTCAGGTTTAAGCCATAATAGAGTATTTTAAATTGTCTAATAAACTGTGCCCCAAATTAAATTCACTGTTACAATGAAAATCTTTTAATCAAATGCCATTTCTATCATATTAAAGTGTATCAATACAGATGTCTGGTTTTCAACGTATTACATTCTTAATCAACAGGTGACTTCACTGCTGCTATTACACTTTCTATTGCAAAAGTCCATCTCAGTTTGATTTATGATCTTACAACAGGTGCAATGTTCGGATCTCAAAATGGGTTTTCAAAATTGCAATTTTGTTGGAAAACCAGAAAAATGCAACAGATCATTTTTTGCTTTTATTTTCCCTTTTCTTGTCACAGCAGAGCTGGCTCAGTTGAATGCAGTATATGCAATTCTCATGTCAAGAGTCTATCCTTTGTCGCATCTTAGAAAATAAAGAGGTGACTGACCCCATATGTTTGGTGAGAACTGGGCAAATGGGCCGTTAATATCTTTCATGTTGTTTATTTGCCCTGGAAATAAACAGCTGAAAAAGTGTTCTGCAAGGAAACTCATCCAACACAGAAACATAGAATATAGGAGGATTAAGCTATTCAGCCCATTGACCCCATTCTGTCAATCAGCATAAACTTCAACATGACACTCCTTCTCTCTCTTCACATACCTTTCATTTCTTGAAAGCTATCAATCAATCCTTTAATATATTCAATGACTTGGCCTCCACAGTCTGTTGAGTTAGACCATTCCACATGTCTGCAAGTCACTAATGGAACATTTGAATGCCTGACACAATATTTGGCTGCAAAGGTAGTTCTGCAAGAATTCCTACAGAGTGGAAGCAGGCCTTTTGGCCCATTGAGTCCATGCCAAACCTCCAAAGAGCATCCCACCCAGACCCATCTGCTGACCTATCCATGTAACCCTGCATTTCCCATGGTTAGACCACCTAACAAGCAGATCCCTGGACACTAAATAGGCAAGTTAGCATGGCCAATCCACCAGACCTGCATATCTTTGGACTTTGGGAGGAAACCAGAGCATCTGGACGAAACCCACGCAGACACTGGAAGAATGTGCAAATTCCACACAGTCAGTTGCCCGAGGCTGGAATCAAACCTGGGTCCCTGGCAGTGTGAGGCAGCAGTGCTAACCACTGAGCCACCTTAATCAATAATATTTGTCATTAAGACTAGGGATAGCCTTATGGTATCCCAGCTGCTGTGGGACATTGGCATAAGCTATAGGTTTACCCATCCAGTGACATTATCTCTAGGCCACAACTATCCCCCTTGTGAGTGAGGTTTCCCTCTGTGGAGAAAGTGAGGTCTGCAGACGCTGGAGATCAAAGCTGAAACTTTATTGCTGGAACAGCACAGCAGGTCAGGCAGCATCTAGGGAACAGAAGATTCGACGTTTCGGGCACATGCCCTTCTTCAGGTTTCCCTCTGTGCCAATACACTGTACCATCCCCCGCTTTGCCATCTGCTTGCAAGGCAGTGCAGTAATGTTTCAGGTTACAACTGAGAATTACTGGCACTGCATGTGCTAATTCTAAGCCATGAGGTAATTGTAGGTTGTCAGGAAAACGATCTTCTTTGCATCTTTTTTGATTCTGACCTTGAGAATTCAAGTCTCTGTGATATTTGTCAGGTCTTCCTGTAATGGTTAGTGACATTACATAGCCAATCAAAGCATACTGGTCATTCATCTCCTTTGCATGTCATAGATGCAGAAATTCCATGAAGTGTTGTACATCTTGCCCTGTTTAAGCACCCTATGATGTGTCTGAGCTTATTTGCTATGATCTGTTCACAAAGCAAACCTTTCACCATACTTAGGTACATGTGACTATAATAAATCAAATCAAATCAAAATGGGAAGTAAAAATTCTTAAAGAAAAAAAATATAAGAATAG
Source organism: Chiloscyllium plagiosum (assembly GCF_037043375.1). Taxonomy (NCBI): domain Eukaryota; kingdom Metazoa; phylum Chordata; class Chondrichthyes; order Orectolobiformes; family Hemiscylliidae; genus Chiloscyllium; species Chiloscyllium plagiosum. Next base: position 65,047,727 of record NW_028270151.1, read on the forward strand.
AGGAATTAAATGGAAATGATTGGTTGGTGACCATGATCACACCAGTAGAGTCATAGAGTTATACAGCACGGAAACAGACCCTTCAATCTAACTCATTTGTGCCAACCAGACATCCCACTCTGACCATGTCCCAGTTGCCAACATTTGGCCCAAATCCCTCTAAACCCTTACTATTCATTTACCTATCCAGGTGTCTTTTAAATGTTGTAATTGTACTAGCCTCCACCACTTCCACTGGTAGCTCATTCCATATATGCACCACCCTCTTGTGTGAAAATGTTACCCCTCTGGTCCTTTTCAAATCTTTCCCCTTTCACGTTAAGCCTATGTCCTCAAGTTTTGGACTCCCCCCACCCCAGGGAAAAGATCTTGGTTATTCACCCTATCCATGCCCCTCATGATTGTATAGACCTCTATAAGGTCACCCCTCAGTATCCAACACTCCAGGGGAAAAAAAGCCCAAGCCTATTCAGCTTCTCTCTACAGCTCAAACCCTGCATTCCTGGCAACATCCTTGTGAATGTTTTCTGCACTTTCTCAAGTTTAACAATATCCTTCCTATAGAAGGGCAGCCAAAATTGGACACAGTATTCTAAAAGTGGCTTCACCAATGTCCTGTTAAACCGCAACAAGATATCCCAACTCCCATAATTAATGTTATGACCAATGAAGGCATGCGTGCCAAATGCCTTCTTCACTACTCTGTCTACCGTGACTCCACCTTCAAGAAACTATGTACCTGAACCCCTAGATGTCTTTGTCTGGCCACACTCTCCAGGGCTCTAGTATTAACTGTTTAAGTCCTGCCCTGGTTTGCCTTACAAAACAAAGTGTCCATTTTGCATCTTGCCCAATTTTTCATTTCCATTGATCATTCACAATGCCAAAGACTAATTTCACCCAGTCAGATGTCACCATTAACAGTATTGTTGTGTATGATTAATTCTATCCTGCCTCTGAAAGTAGACATGTGTAGCCATCTGAAAAGAATGCATGAGGCATCAACCAATCACATGGTGATCCAACATCTGTATTTGAACATGAAGAATCATTATTTCAGTTACCGGGGGTTGAGAATGGAGTAGTGTTAGCAATAGCCAATGGGAGAAAGGCGAGTTCTCCTTTTTGTTTATTTGTTTACCCTTTGATCCTTCATTGGCATGTGTGGCTTGAGTAATGTCTGCCTCATGATTTTGAATTCCCCAATCACTTTCCTCCACCCCCTCCCCCACCCCACCCCCCACTCTCTTTCTTTCTGTTTTCAAAACTTCTTAACACCAATCCCGAGACCAAGCTTTTGTTCACCCTTTCCAGGACATCCTTTTTTGGGTCGATACATTTTCTTCACAGGCCAGTGAACAGCAAGGTTATGTTTTGTTAAAAAAATTGCAATATAAAGGCAAATTGATGAAATTCCTGAAAGCTCCTGGTTAACTGAGGATTGCAGATGACTTTACATAGTTACTCATTCAATGCAGAAACATACAAAGCTCCCTCAGAAGGGCATCTTTATCAGTCTACATCTTCAGAATTGCTTGTAAATATGTAATTTCAAAAAAGTTTCAAGTATACTGCATTTAACTAAGCTGAGTAAATATTTGAACATTCACAGTCTCAATAAGATCATTAGTAGGCTTGTGATCAAATGTAAATAGAAGTGTATTAGGAAAACAGAGAAAGGTAAAGTAAGAGATTTGTATCTTGTGTAGCTGAAACAAAAAACCTATAGAAAATAGAAATCTGTTTGAGACCTATATATTGAGTTCAACTGTAGATTGTTCACTTTTAGGAAACTGTTTCAAAGGAAAGAGTGGTCAAATTCATACACAATCTAAAAATAAGCCAAAAGGACAATTATATGTGTGGATTGGTACTTGCTCCTCACAGGTCAGTGGTTGTGCAACTGTTCAGTTCTTTAAGAGTTCAGTCTGATAGCGCTTTCTAATTTGCCCTTGACAGTGTTGTTATTTGTTGATGTCAATCCTGATGATGGTAGCACAGTAAATAAGGCAACACTGCTTGTTCCAGAGATTTACCTAGAAAGCAGTTATGTTCGCCAGCAGTTTCAGAGGCAACAGTGCCTCCAAGAGGCTCAGAAGGCTATTTCAGTCCCCACAAGCAAACCAAGCAATTTTGACCCTTCTGTGCAGACAGTGTCAGGGTGTTAATGTTCCCTAGGCCTCTAGGGATTATCCTTAGGCAGGCGAAGGTCCAGCAACCAGAAATAAAGCTTCAGATTGTGACTCGAGATTAGAACATGGAACATTCCTCATTCCTTTGCTATCTTTTCCATGCAATCTTCCCACTATGCAAATTGGTCCTCAGGCAACATTGCAGACCTATTTAGTTGAACAGATTCTGCAATATAAATATAGATTATATATCACAAGACTCTCCTCTTAAATGATCTGATAAGAACAACAAATGAAAGTGTTCTAAGGTGGTTCAAGTCTGTTGGTCAGGATATAATGAAACATACCAGACCCAGTCTGCCTTTGTACTCTGGTCTGCATTAACTCAAAACTTGCGTCATATCACATCACAGTGGTTAAAGCTATTTAATATCTCTGGTTCACAACAGTTGTTGTAACACAATGAAGGCATTATCAAAACATTTCTGTACAATCAGAACCACTTTCCTTCACCAACGATACTGCATCAAAATCTGTACAGAATCATTATAGAGCAGGAAGATGACTTTGCCAAGCAGGAAGCTTACGACAAAGTGAGGAAATGTTGCTCCAGCCCTTTACCTGATATTACTGAGGATATTGTACAGACTCCAGTCCTTTATAAAGAAGCCATTTATTAACAGTGTGTTTACACAGTGATGTTTGTGATTAGAGAACAAACATTGTGTTTGTTCAACATGCACTCACAAGGAATGAGTAAACTTCACTAAGAAGTCAACTTGATTTCACCAATCATTTATACAGAGAAAAGTTATTGTAATAACGACTAGAGGACCAAGTAGGACAGATTTTAATTTAAATCATTCTGAATGAGTAAAACTACATCTTGTATCTGTGGTATTTGGTGTGTCATGGGTTGCAGAAAACTATACAAACTTGCATTTACTTGGCGGCACGGTGGTACAGTGGGTAGCACTGCTGCCTCACAGCACAGAGACCCCAGGTTCAATTCCAGCCTCGGGTGACTGTCTGAGTGGAGTTTGCACATTCTCCCTGTGTCTGCGTGGGTTTCCTCCAAGTGCTCCGGTTTCCTCCCACAATCCAAAGATGTGTAGGTTAGGTGAATTGGTCATGCTAAATTGCCCATAGTTTGGGGTGAACATGGAAAATGGGTCTGGGTGGGTTACTCTTCAGAGTGTCGGTGTGGAATTGTTGGGCCGAAGGGCCTGTTTCTATACTGTAGGGTATTTAATCTACATAGTACCTTTCATGACTTTAGGATGTCCCAAACACTTTACAATTTCAAAGTGCTTTATTGGTTGTAATTAATGTTGTATAAGTCACAGCAGCCAATCTGCACATAGCAAGGACCCACTAGCAGAATGTCATAGAGTCATAGAGATGTACAACACAGAAACAGACCCTTCCATCCAACTTGTCCATGCCGACCATATAGCCCACCTCAATCTAGTCCCACCTATCAGCACCCGGCCCATATCCCTCCAAACCCTTCCTATTTGTATACCCATCCAAATACCTTTTAAATATTGCAATTGTACGAGCCTCCACCACATCCTCTGGCAACACATTCCACACACGCATGACCTTCTGCATGAAAACGTTGCCCCTTTAAGTCTCTTTTACATCTTTCCCCTCTCACTCTAAACCTATGCCCACTAGTTCTGGACTCCCCACTCCATGGAAAAAACCTTGTCTATTTACCCTACCCATGCCCCTCATGATTTTATAAACCTCTATAAGGTCACTTCTCAATGTCCAATGCTCCAGGCTATATTCCAAAAGTGGCCTAACTAATCTCCTGTACAGCCGCAACATGACCTCCTGTACTCAATACTCTCACCAATAAAGGAAAGCATTCCACCTTCTTCACTATCCTATCTAACTGCAACTCCACTTTCAAGGAGCTATGAACTTGCACTCCAAGGTCTCTTTGTTCATCAATACTCCCCAGGACCTTACCATTACGTGTATAAGTCCTACCAAAATTTGCTTTCCCAAAATGCAGTACCTTGCACTTATCTGAATTAAACTCCATCTGCCACTTCTCAGCCCATTGAGCCATCTGATCAAGGTTCCGTTGTAATCTGAGGTAACTTTCTTCGCTGTCCACTACACCACCAATTTTGGTGTCATCTGCAAATTTACGAACTATACCTCCTATGTTCATATCCAAATTATTTATATCAATGACAAAAAGTAGTGGACCCAGCACCGATCCTTGTGGCACTCCACTGGTCACAGGCCTCCAGTCTGAAAAACAACCCTCCACCACCACCCTCTCTGTCTTCTACCTTTGAGCCATTTCTGTATCCAAATGGCAAGTTCTTCCTGTATTCCGTGAGATCTAACCTTGCTAATCAGTCTCCCATGGGGAACTTTGTTGAACGCCTTACTGAAGTCCATATAGATCACGTCCACCGCTCTGCATTCATCAATCTTCTTTGTTACTTCTTAAAAAAATGCAATCAAGTTTGTGAGACATGATTTCCCACCACGAAGCCATGTTGACTATCCCTAATCAGTCATTGCCATTCCAAATACCTGTCCCTCGGGATTCAGAATGTGATAGTGAGCTTTTTTTTTTCAGTGATGTTTATTGAGAGAGAAATTTTGATCAATGCCTTAGTAAGAAATCCCATGCTTTTCTTTCAGATAGACCCATGGACTCTTTATGAGTTCACCTGAGAAGCCAGGCAGGTGGTTGTATATTTTGGTGGCCAAAAGTGAGAACTAAAGTGAGCAAATACATAATTTCTGAACATTAGCCATCATGGTCTGAATTTGCTTTGTAACTGGGAAGAAGGTGGGACTCAGCAACCTGCCTGAATCAGTGTATCGACCCATAAAGTCTGTGTCAGCTTATTAAGGGCTAGTCTGGAATTGTTATGGGAAGATATAAGTATGGAAGAGGCCAAGAGGAAGAAGGTATAAATGGGAGCAACATTGCCCACACTATTCAATGAGATGACATGATGAAAAGGTTTTTAATGAGAAGGACACTCATTTATCAACACACAGTTGCCATTAGTTGAGCAGAATGGACAGATTTAAGCAGTCTGTATCCCATTAGGGATTATGAAGTGTTGAAAGAGAGGTACAGTAAGTACTGAGTGCAGTTCATCTTAAGCAAGGTAACAGCTAGATATTGCATGAAGGTACTTGAAATAGGAACAAGTAGTGGTGAGTGCCAATATCCTCAAAAGCAGAGCTTTTGGCATGAGGAAGCTATTGAGAAAAGTAAGGTGCGGGCAATGGATATCTTGGCCTCAGTATTGTGTGCACGACTGAAGACATGTCAGCGAATCAAGCTGCAGGAGACAGAGTCAGCAGGGATCACTGAGATTTGTGTCTTTGGGGCTAAATGGTCTCATAACACTCCCTAGATGAAAGTGAGGACTGCAGATGCTGGAGATTAGAGTCAAGAGTGTGGTGCTGGAAAAGCACAGCAGATCAGGCAGCATCTGAGGAGCAGGAAAATCGACGTTTCGGGCAAAAGCTCTTCATCAGTAATTTACGTACCCTGCTAGGAACCGTTGAAGTTTCTGTAGTTTTGAACTCCTTATCTCTACCTCGTTCTAAGGATCAGCAGTGGACCCTAGTGGTACCTCTCAAGCAGTAGCAAATCACTGCCTCTCACAAGGTCACTGATTCACTACTAGAGCTAGGCAGTTTGTCCATTTCAAACCGATATGTACCCTTGAAGGCCCAAAGGATTGTGGGGTTCATTTCCATCTCTGGATTGTGCCAGGAACAAGACTATCCAGGTGGTCATCAATGCAGCAAGTGAGCAATGAATGGCATTCATCAACAGAAAATCACCTCACTCTTTCAATGTTCAGCTGAAGTGTTTTCTGCTTCTTCATGGATATATATACCTTCACTATCCAGGCAGCTGCCATCTATCTTGCATCTCTCAGTATTCCAGGATCCTACTAAAAGTCAATGACTATCTTCTGAGGGACCACGATTACCTTTGAATAGATAGCTATTGACACCATTATGTAAACTAGAAATGAAGGTACATCCCTACTGAAGACCTCTATGCTGTGACCTCCGATCAAGCTGTGGTTCTGGTGTCTGGATTGGTCAGGAGAATGTCCTGCTGTACATTTTTGTAAAGGGTCTCATGCATTGTGGAGTCCACTGCAGTGTCCACAATATGGCCATCTTGAGAGATGTGGGCCTTGAAGAGGGCAAAATGATAGATGGACACAGGTCAACAGTTCAGGTGCAGAGCTAAACAGTGACTGTGTTGCATGAGGATGCAGCAAAGAACATGTCTTCCATGGTGCCATCCCATACCAGTCTACGTTCATCACCCCTTCGCATACTTCTTCCAAGCTAATACATCCAGCGCTCACCATGCTCAATCCTCAGAAGCCAAAAAAAAAGTTTATATTTATTGATTACATCACTTCTTTTTAAAAAAGAAGCACCAACTGATAAAAGTTCAGTGCATTGAAATTCCTTCAAAGAATCACTTATGGAAACAAATATTTCCAACCTAAGCTCTTTGACAGTATGACAGGTATATTTTGGTCTCATTCTTGTTGACAATCTGAAAGGGTGCATAAACTTGTCCATGGCCCTTCAAACCACAATTTCTACCTTGGTCCACAATGCATTCTCTACTTTCTCTCCATGCAAGCATCAGCAGCTTTACCACAGATTTCCTGGCCGAGAGGGTGGTGTCACAAGACATCTCCTTCGCTTCTGAGAGAGTCCAGATACCTCAGAGTGCATCAGCAAAGTTGAATCCTGAACCTTCCACCAGCTCAGGTACTGTCTCCTCGGTGCATATGTTAGCTAGATTAGAGCTGGTAGCACATGCTTGTGAGCATCTCACTGCCACATTTCTGGAGCTGGCCGTGTAAGATCACTGGGGCTTGCTGCTTTGGGCATGTGAGTGTTTGTCTGCCTCCATGGACAGGATGGCAACTGCCATGGAGAACCAGGTAAAAACACTCCAGATGAGGCCAGGCCTTCCACCTTCACACTCAATTCTTTGGGAGATCAAGCCGAGAGGTTCCATCCACTGCGAGGAAACACTACGTCTGGCCTCTCCAGACACAAACATCAACCAAACCTTCAAGGCCAACAAACTCTAAAATAGGTCAAACTCTCTCTACCCAGCTGTAGGACCTGGGATTACACTGAGAAGTAATGGGAAAGAAATAAAATGAAGATTTCATGAGGGCATTTGGTGACATGCCACTGTAAAGGGCTGGCATGGTGGCTCAGTGGTTAACATTGCTGCTTCACAGTTCCAGGGACCAGGGTTCGATTCCAACCTCGGGTGACTCGGGAGTTTGCACATTCTCCTCATATCTGCATGGGTTTCCATCGGATTCTCCAGTTTCCTCCCACAGTCCAAAGGTGTGCAAGTTGGGTGGACTGGCCATGCATTACCCACATAGTCCAAGGATGTGTAGATTAGGTGTGTTTGCGGTGGGAAATGCAAGGTTTCGGGGTTGGGGTTGGTGGATAGGTCTGGGTGCGATGCTGTTTGGAGGGTTGGTGTGGACCTGTTGGGCCGAATGGTCTGTATCCATGCTCTAGGGATTCTATGGAAATACATTAACACATTTGGAAATATATTCTCACTTGCTTCATCAACTGTATATGTGAATGTCTGCCTGGTTATGACTACAACAATGAAGGTACATAGTTTAGTTATCTTTAGAGCTATATGATGTTTGATGGGTCAAGTCACAAAGATTTAGATTACTTCGTGTGGATACAGGCCCTTCGGCCCAAGTCCACACCAAGTCCAAGGACAGACTGTGGCAACTTACTTAAGCAACTTAGCCAGAAGAGTCCTGAAGGAAGGATGATCAGATCGTTGTATGATATCTTTTCAGCTCCCCAAACTGGTTACACCAGACCCACAGGGCTGAACAGGTTCCACTCCCTAGACTGTTGAGGTAAAGACTCTGCGATTCTGAATACTCCAAATGACTACTTTAAAGCCCCTGGACAGATATCGGAGACTGCCTTCACTTAACGAAGGGCTAATCCTCCTTAAATTCTTAGCTATGGCCTTACGCTTTAACGACATGCTGTATGTAAGCTGCTTGCACATGGTGCAAGCATAATGCTAACATTGTGTGGTGTCTTTCAACTAATGCCTGTTAGCAAGCAAGACAAGCTGCCTGGCTTTGTGTCTGTTCTAAAAGGTGAGTCAGGATTCAAGTATTGTGAGCCTGTGAGCTCTGGCTGAGGGGGCAAATTGCCAAAAGGTTCGGCAGGGGTGCACTGAGCTTTGAAGTCTGCACTCAGTCAGTGAGCTCTAATAAAAGATGCAAGGATTCCCAAGGTGCACCCAAGTCAAGAAACTTGTGAAGAGTGCATGTCCCTCTGCACAAAGTATCCTGGCCAACGGCATTGCAATGAAAGGTGCTAGTGCACTCCAAAGTACAGCAATGAAACTGCAGGTCGGAGCTGTGCCATGATGACGATATACTGAAGCTGGTAAATGTCGAATGCCAATGACCATGGACGTGGGGTTCATGAGGTTACTGCCTGTAGAGTGTTGGTGCCGGGTGTCTGTGACATAGATCCAGAGGAGCAAGCAGTGAGCTGGAGTCTCTAGATAGCAGTCTTTATCTGATGAGTGGAAGAATAATGAGGGAAAATTACCAAATCACAGAATTGTTACAACACAGAAGGCCCTTCAGCCCACGGTGCCTACACCAGTTCTATTACCTAAAGCCAACTTCCTGCCTTTTCCCCATATCACTGAACATGAGTAGTTGGAAATGAGCGTGATACTGAGTGATAATCCATTCAAATAGGCACACTGCCACACATAACAAGAATTTCACCTTGTCAATCACTTTTAAGTTTTAAGGTCAGAGGGGACTTTAAAAGGGCCTAAGGGGCAGGGGGTGGTGTGTGTATGGAATGAGCTGCCAGAGGAAGTGGTGTAGGCTGGTACAATTACAACATTTAAAAGGCATCTGGATGGGTATATAAATAGGAAAGGTTTAGAAAGATATGGGCCAAATGCTGATAAATGGAACTAGACTTCTGGTCAGTATGAACGAGTTGGACTGAAGGGTCTGTTTCCATGCTGTACAGCTCTATGACTTGATTGGAAAAAGAGACTTCTTGATTTTGACTTTGGGAAAGTCCTTGTTGAACATCTCAGCTAATTGTCCCAAGTTTGTTTTCTTTATTCATTCATAGATCCCTAGTTGCCCTTGAGAAGGTGATGGTGAGCTGCCTTCTTGAAACCGCTGCAGTCCACCTGTTGCAGGTTGACCCACAATGTCCTTGTGAAGGGAATTCTTGGATTTTGACCCAGTGACAGTGAAGGAATGGCGGTATTTTTCTGAGATAAGTTGGTGACTGGCTTGAAAGGGAATTTGTGGATGTTGTTGTTGAGGGGCTAGGTAGGCTCTGCCCAAGTGTGTCGTCAGACTGTTTTCAAAAGAGTACTTCAGCTTTCCAAAGTGGTAGCCTGGCTATCCACAATAAGTTAACTGAAAGTGACCTGGAGTTTTAGACAGCAGCAGGACCAAAATGGAATACAAATGGAGTCAGCTGACCATTTAAGTGGCTAGCTATCTAAGCAAACCAAGCATGCATGAGTCCAAACTATCCCTTAATACACCCCACAAAATTCAAAAATGGCACATTCAGGATACAACGTTTCATGCTTAAGGATTTCTTACATTTTTGTGGTGACGGGGGAGGTTCATTGGGGCAATGAAAATCCGAGCTAATTAATCTGGGAGTCCAATAAATTTAGGTTAGGGGCAAGTCCTCAAACAACAAGAAATGTAGATTTTACTAATGTGTCCTGTCCATTCAATGGAAGCATACCTCAGTGTTCACTCCCCAAATACTTATGTGTTCCTGTAAAACTATGTTGCACTGCGACATGAAGCAGCCATTTTTTTGTTTGATTGGTTCAATGGCCTTTTTATTGAAGTGGGGAAAATCTTTGAATTACAGGTATGCCCGCCTCCCAGGATATTGTGATGGGGCTTGATGCTGTCCAGACACCCTCTCAAAGTCATCACACTTTATTTTATAGCACATTGGGAGTGTTGTATGTGTTCCTCCCCCCCCCCACACACACACACACATATACACACACACACACACACACACACACACACACACACACACACACACACAGTGAAATTCAGCCCATTGTTCTCAGCAGTGAGTTGGAAGGTGGGCAGTGGGTGCACTGAACAGGTCATCATGGAGTACTGATTGAGCTATAGTGCAAGACTGGTCCTTCCAAAGAAGGTTCGGGACAAGCCAGGACTCCTGCACTACCAACAGCTACTACCAAAACTTCAGTACAAACCCTATTGTCCTACAGAGAGGCATAACATAACAATGTGCAGATTTGTTTATGTTTTCATAGTTAGTATGCAATGTATCTTGAAAGTATCCTTATGATGTTAGCACAACATCATGACATGTGACCTGATGATATAACAATTTCCATCTCCATCTTACACAGTCTCCTTGCAGCATGATACACTGAGGGAATTGTGATCTGGCTGGAGCCCAGACATGTGATTGCAATATAGTTAATACCATGAGATGGAATGAAGGTCTATTGAATTCCTCAGAACAATATCACTAACATCTCATTCTTATAAAAAAGGAGCTAACATAAGTATCATTCTTCAGGTATGCATAAAGATTGCTGTGATGGTTACAAGCCCATCACAGTATGTATGGGAGATCATGAGGACAGAAGAGATTTGGGTCAGCAGTGACAAAGTCACCATTTATAAAGAAACAACACCCAGGTGGCATATCACTTCAGATTGCAGTTAGCTCATCATGAGTATTTACTGTCCACAGGCAGTCTGAAAGCAAACAAATGAGATGGCTATTGTTTAGCTCCAAAGATTTGCATTTGCTGAATAAACAAAGATAAAATTCATGTTTGCAAAAAGTTAGACATTGAACCATTGGCAGAAGTGAAAAGATTCAATTTCTAAAGTTTGATACTATATGTGGACTACTTTATAATATGCAAACTATCTAGTTAAATCTTGTATCTGACACACAATTTGTATTGCAAGGTAACATTATGTCACATGTTCCAAGATGTCATAGCTAAATCATGGCCTGAGAGACGTTCAACTAAAACATGTGACCCCTCTAGACTTCACAGACCAGTTTTCATTTTCAATATCCAAGTACAAGAATTTGCTTACTGCAAATTTCGACACTTGCTGATTTCTAGCTCACAACAAAGATTGGAATTCAAATTCAAGGTTTTTGAATAGAAATCCAATATTCTGCAAACAACATTCTCACACTACATTATTTCTTGTAGGATTGAAAAGGTCACTTCACAATACTGCAAAGTAAAATTTGCATTTTAGAGTAATAAACCAGGAAATGCATCAAATTTTTAGAAAACTAAAAGAACTGCAGATGCTAGAAATCAGAAACAACAACAGAAATTGCTGGTGAAGCTGAGCAGGTCCGGCAGCATTTGTTGTGAGAAATCAGAGTTAACGTTTCGGGTTCAGTGACTATTCTTCAGAATTGATAGTAGCTAGGAAAGAAATGTATTTTATGCAGAAGATAGGGTGGGAGAGACGCTAAGAAGTAAACAATAGAAAATCATCAAACATTTACATTCTAACTAACATAAGCTGTTCTAAAGCTGTGGCTGGAACAATATTTTTCACATCTCTTTTACAACAATGGATTTTTGCCATGTATATTTTAAAACTACTTTGCCATTGAAGCTCATTTGCAAAACACATAGGTTTCAGAAAACAACTCAGAGGATTCTACTGATTCAATGATTATAATAGATCTTTCAATGGCATAATTGAATCTGTTCTAATTATGTTCTATAACATTTTTACTCTCTGCAATGTGACACTTAATAATACTCTTTGATAGATCTACATTCAATCAAGGAAGTATTTGCTCATTCTTGCCACAACACAATTTGCAGTACAGTAGCAAGCATTTCCGTACAGCTTCCCTATAGCCAACAAACATTCAACAAATATAGATCCAAAACTAATTCTAATCTGCTTGTGGAAAATAAGTAAAATAATCAAAATACCAAAAGTATTTATGTGCATTATTGATTAACAGCTCAAATATATTCTGACAAAGCATAAACTGATTCTTAACATGATGAAAGCAGACGCACAACACTTTTAAGTTAAAGTTATTAAATAAATTATTGATGCCAAACTTCAGTTACACCATCATAAGACTGTGAATGGGAGAAAGTGAGGACTGCAGATGCTGAAGAGTCCGAGTCAAAAAGTGAGGCGCAGGAAAAGCACAGCAGGTCAGGCAGCATCTGAGGAGCAGGAAAGTTGATGTTTCGGGCATAAGCCCTTCATTATGTATAGAGTGTGAATGTTTAATGAATCTATTTAGTAAGGCCATTGATGGAGTTAGATAAATCAGTCGACATTTCACTGCGGAATATTTTTATAAGCCTTCTTTTATACAGATACTACCGCCAGACTCTAATCTAGTCAAAAGACGAAAGTGAGGACTGCAGATGTTGGAGAACAGAGTCTCGATTAGAATGGTGCTGAAAAAAGGGTTTTGCCCGAAATGTCAATTTTCCTGCTCCTCGGATGCTGCCTGACCTGCTGTGCTTTTCCAGCACCACTCTAATCTAGACTCTAATCTAATCAGCCAGGTAATGTTCTGGGGACCAGAGTTCAAATCCCGCAAGGAAGATGGTGGAAATTAATTTCAACAGAAGTCTGGAATTAAGAGTCTAATGATGACCACAAGACAACTTGTCAATTATCGGAAAAAGAATCCATGATGTTCACTATTGCCCAACTGGTGTCCTTTCCTGGTCTGCCCAACATGTGACTCCAGGTCCACAGCAACGTGGTTGATTTGGGTTATTGGGGATGGGCAGTGAATTCTGATCGAGCCAGTGATGTCCACATCCCCTGTGAATGAATAGCTAAAAGACTTACAATACAGATAGAGGTCATTCAACCTGTTATATTGAGGCCATACTTGCTAAAGCAATATGAAACTAGTCTCACTTCCTTGCTCTTCTACTGCTTCAATAATTTTGAGAAATTGGTTTCAAGGGCCACTTTTTACAAAGGCCTTACAGCGGGTCCATTGTTTGTGTTCTCACCTGCACAATGTCACATGGAAGAACAGGGAAAAAGATGACAAGTTGAAATTGAGAGCTAAGAGCACTATAGTTTATCAAGTATGGTTTAAGTTCAGTCTTCTAAAGCGTGAAGATGTTTTTCTTTACAAGAGGAACATGACAAACATATGAATTGTTGTTAAGTGAGTCTTTATAATAAGATTGATTGAAAAGGTTCCATTGGAATTTCTTGCTTGGATAAAACAAAATATGCATGAAGCAGACGTGCATTAATTACTTGCATTGTGGACTTTCAGTCCAGGAATTGTGTTGCTGCATTCTTTGAAGTCTAATTGACTCCAGGCTGACAGTATTTCCTTTGAGCTACCTAATACGTTAGTTTGGCACATATGTTACTATGTTAGTATCATTTAGTTTTCTGCTAAAGCCTACCTGAAATTTCCATTTCTCTTTTAGGAAATAACACAAGTTTGTCCCTTGGGTATTAGTTAATAACTTGATGTTATCAGACACATTTTTCCTGAGGTCACATCTTTTGATTTGCTAAATAAAATGCCTCTTTTACTGAAGAACGCTTCTATGTTTTATTTAATAAACCTAATTTTAAAAGCTTCCAGATGCCATTGTTCACTTTTTAAAATTGATAATCTTCTTCCATACGTACATATATTTTATGGACTGGATTGTACAATTATGTTGATTGGCGTGGTAGGGAGCACTAGCATTTAAAACTGCAAACTGGAACTCTTGCATGAAAAACTGCAGTTTGCACAAAAGTTTGCACAAAAGGTCTAAAGTTTCATAAAAGCTTGCAAAACAGGACTGATATATTTAAGGATGTGGCATGATACTGAGAGAGACATTTAAGGAAATTACAGTACATGTGATTTATGCTCATTTTTGGTTAGTGTTGCCACAAAGCTTATGGCTCGGGGTTCAATTCTGCACATTGAGAAATGACTACCCTTGTCTCTGCTGAGACTGTTTGACCTATAATGGGTTCCTTACCTATTAGTGACTCTGTCTGGCTCTAGTGGGCTCTGCCAATTATTTAATTGACACCATAGTATATGAGGAGAAAGTGAGGACTGCATATGCTGAAGATCAGAGTCAAGGGTGTGTGGTGCTGGAAAAGCACAGCAGATCATGCAGCATCCAAGAAAGAGGAGAATCAATGTTTTGGAAGTCCAAATTTCGGAAGTCAAGTTTGTCTTTGTCTTGTTCTCATCACCACAGAAACTGAACTGAACCAGCCATATAAATACTGTGGCTACAACAGCAGGTCAGTGGCTAGGAAATCTGTAACAAGTAATAGACTACTGACTCTCCAGTACCTGTTGTAACAACAATACAAGTTTGTTTGGAAATATAAACAGAAAACTGACATTTGGGTTATTAGTTTTTTTCACAAATTGAAGTAAAAATGGAATTTGTTGTTTCCTTTGCGAAATCTGGATTTGATACTTTGGTGAGTTGGTTGCCAAATGTGTTTAGGAAGAAAAGCAACTGCCCAACATTAACTCAAAGAATGGTTTATGTACAATATGTCGCATTGTTGAGGAGAATGAGGATCAGTTGAGACTCAGTCCTTCACAAGCCTGCCAGCTTTCTCTCTCTCTCGTTCTGTGTGGAAAGTAAATAACACTTAAAGAATCTGGCAAAAACAAATAGTTGAGACAGGACTTAAACACTTAATGGTAGGTCGCTGGGGAGAGTTGTTCGAACAGAGACGAGATGTGTACATAGTTCTTTGAAAGTGGCATCACAGGTACACAGGGTGGTGAAGAAGTGTTTGGCATGCTTAGCTTCATTGGCCAGAACATTGAGTATAGGAGCTGGGACATGATTTTACAGCTGTACAAGACATTGGTAAGACCACATTTGGAGTACTGCGCATAACTCTGGTTGCCTTGCGATAGAAAGGATGCTATTAAACTGGAAAGAGTGTAAGAAAGGTGTATAATGATATTACCGAGACTGGAGAGTTTGAGGCTGGATGGGCTAGGACCTTTTCCCTGGACCGTAGGAGGCTAAGGGTTGACCTTATAAAGGTTTAGAAAATCATGAGGGGCATAGATAAGGTGAATAGCCTAGATCTCCCTTCCACCCCCCCCCCCATCCTCCCCCAGGTAGGAGAGTTCAAATCTAGAGGGCGTAGATTCAATGTACGAGGCGAGAGATTTAAAAGGGACTCGAGGGACATCATTTTCACACAGAGGGTGGTGCGTATATGGAACGAGCTGCCAGAGAAAGTGGTGGAGGTAGGTACAATTACAACATTTTAAAGACATCTTGAAAAGTACATGGATATGACAAGTTTAGAGGGATATGGGCTAAATGCAGGCAAATGGGGCTTGTTCAGTTTAGGAGCCCTGGTCTGCATGGACAAGTTAGGTCGAGGGGCCTGTTTCCATGGTCTATGACTATAACTCTATAACTGCTAACTCAAAAACAAAAGATGTACGTCCAACTGACAGGCTACAAAATTGAGGATCATTGCATTTGACAACATATCACTGCCAAAAAAAATTAAACAAACTGAGAAAGTTCTCTTATTCCACCCCTTCTGATACGATCTCTGATCTTCTTGGCTTGTAGAATTTTTTTATACCTTTGTTGTGACTCTCAATCTTGCTAAAAAAATTTGGTTGCCTTATCTGTCCTATCCGTCCTATGAGTGGAATGAATGTGTGTTTTGGATTTAAAGGGTTATAGTTTAAACTTACATGTAAGTCATTAACAATCTATTTTTACCGTATCTGAGAGAATAGGTTGTTTATAATAGAACATAGAACAGTACAGCACAGAACAGGCCCTTCAGCCCACGATGCTGTGCCGACAATTGATCCTCACGTATGCACCCTCAAATCTCTGTGACCATATGCATGTCCAGCAGTCTCTTAAATGTCCCCAATGACCTTGCTTCCACAACTGCTGCTGGCAACGCATTCCATGCTCTCACAACTGTGTGTAAAGAACCCGCCTCTGACATCCCCTCTATACTTTCCTCCAACCAGCTTAAAACTATGACCCATCGTGTTAGCCATTTCTGCCCTGGGAAATAGTCTCTGGCTATCGACTCTATCTATGCCTCTCATTATCTTGTATACCTCAATTAGATCCCCTCTCCTCTTCCTTTTCTCCAATGAAAAAAGTCCGAGCTCAGTCAACCTCTCTTCATAAGATAAGCCCTCCAGTCCTGGCAGCATCCTGGTAAACCTCCTCTGAACCCTCTCGAAAGCATCCACATCTTTCCTATAATTGATCTTTTGTTTTCTTGTTCAATGTGAAAACTGATGGCAATTCTTTTTATCTTAATAATGATCACTGCCAGGCATTACCCATTCTCGAGATTAAGCTACTCATATTTCACACTTGTGGCAATTTGTAGAATAGTAAAGCTTAATTTCCAGTGTACGAATGCCACCCAAGTCGTGATGCTATTCACCATCTTAAAAAAGCATAAGTGTCCTTACACCACAAGAACTGCAGCAGTTCAGGGCAGCAGTTCGCTATCACCTTCTCTCGGGCAATGAGCCACTGTCAGTCAATGCTGGCCTAGCCAGCAATGTCCCCATTCCGTGAACATATGAAAAAACAAATCAAAGAAAATATATCGTCACAACAGGCATAAGTTATCAGAGCTTATTCTTTCAATAGAACTGACTAATTGTTGCAGACAATGAGTATTAAAAGATTAGCTTATCCACAATAATGTTGTTGTTGGAGTCTGCAGCAAAATGCTACCTTTTCTTTACAAAAGAGAACTTAATATTTGAACAAATGTTCCAGTAGGATATGCAGGCCAGAGTCAGAATGAGGTTGAGGGTGTAGGTTTGCACGCTGAGCTGTAGGTTTGATATCCAGACGTTTCATTACCTGGCTAGGTAACATCATCAGTGGCGACCTCCAAGTGAAGCGAAGCTGTTGTCTCCTACTTTCTATTTATATGTTTGTCCTGGATGGGGTTCCTGGGGTTTGTGGTGATGTCATTTCCTGTTTGTTTTCTGAGGGGTTGATAGATGGTATCTAGATCTATGTGTTTGTTTATGGCGTTGTGGTTGGAGTGCCAGGCCTCTAGGAATTCTCTGGCATGTTTTTGCTTAGCCTGTCCCAGGATCGATGTGTTGTCCCAGTCGAAATGGTGGTTTTTTTCCTCCGTGTGTAGAGCTATGAGGGAGAGAGGGTCGTGTCTTTTTGTGGCTAGTTGGTGTTCATGTATCCTGGTGGCTAACTTTCTTCCTGTTTGTCCTACATAGTGTTTGTGGCAGTCCTTGCATGGAATCTTGTAGACGACGTTGGTTTTGTCCATGGATTGTACTGGGTCTTTTAAATTTGTTAGTTTTTGTTTGAGAGTGTTGGTGGGTTTGTGTGCTACTAGGATTCCGAGGGGTCTTAGTAGTCTGGCTGTCATTTCTGAAACTTCTTTGATGTATGGTAAGGTGGTTAGGGTTTCTGGCTGTGTTTGTTCTGCTATGTTATGGTCTGCTATAGAAACACCTACACAACGTATTTAAGAAGAACGGATACTCAAAAAATACAGTCAAGAACAAACCACCAGAACGCCTCATCTTCCGCCTCGGAACACTTCAACCCCAGGGCATCAATGTGGACTTCAACAGTTTCCTCATTTCCCCTTCCCCCACCTCACCCTAGTTCCAAACTTTCAGCTCAGCACTGTCCCCATGACTTGTCCGAACTTGTCCTACCTGCCTATCTCCTTTTTCACCTATCCACTCCACCCTCTCTTCCCTGACCTATCATCTTCATCCCCTTCCCCACTCACCAATTGTACTCTATGCTACTTTCTCTCCACCCCCACCCTCCCCTAGCTTATCTCTCCACGCTTAAGGCTCTCTGCCTTTATTCCTGATGAAGGGCTTTTGCCCGAAATGTCAATTTCGCTGCTCCTTGGATGCTGCCTGAACTGCTGTGCTCTTCCATCACCACTAATCCAGAATCTGGTTTCCAGCATCTGCAGTCATTGTTTTTACCTGCTTGGTACCTCTGTCTCACCGTCTCTTCATAAAAAAAAACCTAGGACCAAACAGACCTCTTAAAGCCACAGTAGTTTCACATCGGTACAAAAAGATAATGATGGAAGTTTTATTGTAAACGATTACACATTTTGGGTGTATTAAGGTTAGTCAAAGTAAGCTTTGTTCCATTTTACAAACAAGGCAAGACACAAGTAAAACCTCTGCTATCTGAGCCCTCCATCTTGATCACCACCCTTTATTGGGACAATTGTATTTATTTTGACAATATTATCAGGAACATATACTCGCTGTTTCTAGCCTCATGGCAGCATTAAGAAGTCATGTGATTTTAAAACTCTTGAAGGTTGATAAGATGATCTATTTATGCTATCTTCTGTTCAGGGCTGATTTGTTTTATAAACCCAGTTCTGTGATATCCAAAATATTTCTATGTGGAAAGACATAAAGACAAAATCTATCTAGAACAACAAATGTAGTCTGAAGCATGAATCGTACACAAAGGTGTGAACAGTCAAAACATATACATTTAGTAATGATTAAAAATCCCTCCTTTTTCCTCATCGTTGACTTACCAAACTATTAGGCAACAACTTGCATTTGTATAGTATCTTTAATGTACTAGAACATCTCAAGGCACTTTATTGGGACGTAATCAGATTAAATCAGATCGGGCAGCACTGTGGCTCAATGGTTAGCACTGCTGCCTGACACCAGGCACATGAGCTCGTTTCCAGAATCAGGCGATTGTGTGGAATTTGCACATTCTCCTCATGAAGAGCTTACGCCCGAAACATCAATTCTGCTGCTCCTCGGATGCTGGGCTTTTCTGGTACCACACTCTTGACTCTGATCTCCAACATCTGTAGTCCTCACTTTCTCCTACATTTTCCTCATGCCTGAGTAGGTTTCCTCTGGATGCTCCGGTTTTCTCCCACAGTCCAAAGATGTGTGGGTTAGGTGGATTGGCCATGCTAAATTGCCTATAGTGTCCAGGCATGTGCTGGTTAGGTGGACTAGCCATGGGAAATACAGTATTATAGGGTAGGGTGACTGGGTCCAGATGGAATGCTCTTTGGACAGTTGGTGCATACTCAATGGCTGAATGGATTCTTTCCACACTGCACGGATTCTATGATGCGAAAAATAGAGGTCAAGGTAAACAATGTGTATAAAATGAGTGATTGAGAGCTTGAAATCAAAGTTGATTTTAAGGATTTTCTAAAAAGGAGATGAAGAGATTCAGGCTAGTTTCATGCTATGTCCCAGAAGGCTAAAGTCAAGTCATGAAACAAGGGAAGAAGGATTGATTACACAACAGGCCAGAGTTGATGAAATGTAGCTGCTATTCTTAGTGATCTAATAAATGTTAAACAGTAGTTACAATGTAAACTGGTGGATATTTATTGAAATTCTAATGGACATTGACAGTATGTCTTTTACAATTTTTTCAGAAGTTGGAACCATGATATGTTAGTACTGAAAGTGTATGGTATTATGTTGCCATGCCAAATAATGAAGGGATGACTTGTTGATTTTAAAAGACAATCAACTTCATTTGTCTGTTCAATAAAATACTTCAGAAGCAACAGTAAATCTGTTTAAAGGATTTGTTCATGAATCTGAAATCAATGGAAACAAAAACTGGGCCATTTCTTCTTTGTCATTATGCTCTTCCCTATGTATTTAATTTAGAAAACCAGGAACACTTCTAAATCAGCAACTACTAGATTATTGTGCAAAATTGTAACATTTCTGGCATATGTGGCTAATTATCCTGCTGCATGAAATTCTGGGCCCGTGTGTGACTTCTGCTTCTGGCAAATGTATTATTCTTTATCTGAGATGGTGACTTACTCTGTTTGGTGGCTTACTGAGTTTTATTTGTCAACAAATATGAGAAAATAAAACAGTAAGACTCCATTCAGAATGTTTACAGCAAAGCTTGCGTTTACTTTCAGAATAATTTCAAGATATATATGTGAAAATGTAGTTTCACAGCTTCCACTGTTCGTACTTACCATAAGAATAGCTAGTTGAATTGGGAAATGCATTACAACATAAGATATTGTGAACGATAATCATAAAACACATGTAAATGTAAATTAATGATGCTAATGCTCCACTTTCTAAATGTTTTGACAGATATCTTCTCAAATCAGGTGTATGCATTCCCAAGAGGATAGAAATGAAGGCCCTTTATCTAATCATCTGCAAAGAAGAATGTGTCAGGGACTCAATGCTGTGACAAGCAGCAAAAAACAGAACAGTTGAGTAACTGATGAGAGACCCACTTGCAAAAGCAAAAGAAAACTGATTCTCAGTATCAAGCAAACAGTATATCTCATGGACCCATTCAGCTGTGAGGTTTTTAATGCTATTCACAGAAGGCAATGGTAGATGCCTGGAGTAGCTGTGTGCAAACATCTACTCGATAGTGCTCTTTTCTGTTTACCATTCAGTGTCTTTAATAACAGCTATTCTGTAATAATATGATAACAAAGTTTCTGCATTAGTATTGGTTATTATCAAAGATGTATTTTCACTGTATATGAACATAGCATTTTTATTCACAAGAAGGAGAGATTATACCACAGCATTTCTGTAATTAATTCCGTTTAGGAATTTATTGCTTTTGTAGACTTGAATGTTATAGATAGCGCAGCGAGTCATATAGAACATAATGCTTGACTGCCATTCAAAAGATCACATCTGATCTGTGACCAAGTTCCATATACCTGCCTTGGTACCTTGCCCCTTCATATTTCAGTTAGCAAAAACTTCAGTCTAAGATTAAGATTAACAAATGATTTAACAAAAGAAAATCACCTATTCTACAGGAAAGCTCCAAACTTCTACAACCACTTGCCTGTAGAAAGTTTGGCTAACTTCACTCCTGAAAAGGTGTAGCTCTCAAAGTTAGACTATGCACCATAGGTCAATATACTGCCAGCAGAAGTAGCTTCTATGTAATAGTCCTTGTCTAAACCTCTTCATCTTTTTAGAAAGTCCTTAAAATCAGCTTTGATTTCAAGCTTTCAATCTCTCATTTGATATACATTGTTTACCTTGATATCTATTTTTAGAATCATAGAACCTGTGCAGTGTGGAAAGAATCCATTCAGCCATTGAGTGTGCATCAACTATCTAAAGAGCATCCCATCTGAACCCAGTTGCCCTGCCCTGTAACACTGCATTTCCCATGGCTAGTCCACCTCACGAGCACATGCCTGGACACTATAGGCAATTTAGCATGGCCAATCCACCTAACCTGCACATACTTTCTGTTCCCTTTAAAGCTCAAAGTTCAATTGACTGTCAACCTTCTTTATTCCAAGGAATACAGATAGTTTCCCTTCATAATCTAATCCTTTGAATTTAGGCAATAATCTGCTAAATCTATGCTGTGATCTCTCCTCTGTACAGATTCATGGCATTTTAATGACCTGTTTGCACAGACCCTCAAGTTCCTTTTGCGTCTCCACTGTTTCTTGAAATTTCAGTTAATTTTCTATCCTTACGCCTTTATTTCATTGACTTCGACATGACCGTCTTATTTCATGAAACTCAATTTGGTTTTCTAGTCTTCTATGTATTGTTGCTAAATGCTTTCTTTAAAACCATGTAGGTGGCATCCATCACATTCCCTTTTTCAACCTTCTCTGTAATTGCACCAAAATATTTAAATATATTAATTACGTCTAATTTGCATTCCAAAAATCCATGTTAGCTCTACTCAATTAAGTCAAACTTCTCCTCCAAGTATCTGACTTTTATTCTGACTTCCTAAACTTTACCCACTTTTGATGTTCAAATAACTAGCCTTCAGTCACTGGGATTACATCCTTTCTTGAATAAAGTTTTACATTTGCCACTCCAATCCTCTGACACCACCCCTGTATCCAGGAATAATGGCAAAATTATGGCAATCCCTTCCGATGTCACTATTCTGACGTCCTTCAGCAACTTTAAGCTATTCAGACCAGGTGATTCATTGAACAAAAGCAATGTAAACCTTTTCAGTATCAAATTCTTTTAATTTTTTACATGATCCATTGCTTTTATTGTGTCTACTTCTACAGATATTCAGAACACAGGGTATTTGTCTTCTTATGTAAATTCAATGCTAAATACTCAGACAGCATTCCAGCCTTACGCTGCTCTTTGAAACATATATCACACTCCTTGAGCCGAGTAGCACCTGCTACTATCCACTTTCTACTTTCATCCCAGTAGAATATTTTTTGCTTCCTATGTCAATCACCATTCTATTCTCCAATTCTCAGTGTTATTTTCCTCTTCCCTTTCCCTTTCAAATTATTGTTTTGGTTCTCTTTTACTTTCAGTTCCACGACCTTCAGCTGTGGCTAACTGTCCAGGGACTTTATCAAATCCTTTCTGCAAGTGCTGATAAATAACATCCATAAATATTACCCTAGTCACTGCTTTAGTTATCTCCAATTTAGTCTCTAAACTGTGTGTGGTCACAAACCATCTCAAAGGTTCTTGCATGGCCACACCCAAAAAGGGCAATCTAATTTACCAGATGCAATAGTCATGCAATAATATCTAAAGAGCTCATGTACTTAAACAAATCACAAATGCACTACAAAAATAAACTGAGAGCATTTATTGGCTATGTCTTCAAAAAGAAATTCAAATAGATTTGTCAGACACTACCTGTCCGTTACAAATCTAAAATTTGTCAGGATGCTGCCTGACCTGCTGCGCTTTTCCAGCAAAACATTTTCAGCTCTGATCTCCAGCATCTGCAGTCCTCACTTTCTCCTTTACAAATCTATGCTGCTTCCCTCTGATAAGCTGAAAATTTAAGGTAGTCAACTGGTCAATATTAACAGTAGGATGTAGTAATTTTCCAAAAACAGATGTTAAGCACACTTGTCCACAATTCCCCTTCCTCACCTTCTGTAAACAGAGGACTGAGATACATAGAACATAGAACATAGAAGAATACAGCGCGGTACAGGCCCTTCGGCCCTCGATGTTGCGCCGATCCAAGCCCACCTAACCTACACTAGCCCACTATCCTCCATATGCCTATCCAATGCCCGCTTAAATGCCCATAATGAGGGAGAGTCCACCACTGCTACTGGCAGGGCATTCCATGAACTCACGACTCGCTAAGTAAAGAACCTACCCCTAACATCTGTCCTATACCTACCCCCCCTTAATTTAAAGCTATGCCCCCTTGTAATAGCTGACTCCATACGAGGAAAAAGATTCTCACTGTCGACCCTATCTAAACCCCTAATCATCTTATACACCTCTATCAAGTCACCCCAAACCTTCTTTTCTCCAATGAAAACAACCCCAAGTGCCTCAGCCTTTCCTCATACGATCTTTCTACCATACCAGGCAACATCCTGGTAAACCTCCTCTGCACCCGTTCCAGTGCCTCCACATCCTTCCTATAGTATGGCGACCAAAACTGCACATAATACTCCAGATGTAGCCGCACCAGAGTCTTATACAACTGCAACATGACCTCAGTACTCCGGAACTCAATTCCTCTACCAATAAAAGCCAGTACGCCATATGCCTTCTTCACCGCACTATTTACCTGGGTGGCAACTTTCAAAGATTTGTGTACATGGACACCAAGATCCCTCTGCTCATCCACACTACCAAGTATCCGACCGTTAGCCCAGTACCCCATCTTTTTATTACTCTTACCAAAGTGAATCATCTCACACTTAGCCACATTGAACTCCAGTCTCAAGTCTCATTGAAATAGTCCAGTCTCAAGGACTGGATCTCAAATCAAGAAAAATTTGTAGAGGCATTAGCAATGCCCTGTAAGGTCCTCTCATCCTTCCCACAAAACCCTAGAATGGAAATGTGAGTATTGGACATATTTTCTAATGTTATTTTCTTCATTAATTATTTTGCCTATATCAATTTTGGTGAGTTCCTATACACAATACTATAGTGGTTTCCTCAGGACAACTGAAGGTACTGTACAGGAACACTTAGTGTTGACTCAAGTATTCAGTACACGATTAGATTAGATTAGATTAGATTACTTACAGTGTGGAAACAGGCCCTTCAGCCCAACAAGTCCACACCGACCCTCCGAAGAGTAACCCACCCAGACCCATTCTCCTACATTTACCCCTTCACCTAACACTATGGGCAATTTAGCATGGCCAATTCACCTAACCTGCACATTTCTGGACTGTGGAAGGAAACCGGAGCACCTGGAGGAAACCCACGCAGACACGGGGAGAATGTGCAAACTCCACACAGTCAGTTGTCTGAGGCGGGAATTGAACCCTGGTCTCTGGCGCTGTGAGGCAGCAGTGCTAACCACTGTACCACCATGCCACCCATATCACCGTGCTGCCCAAGTTTGCCGAGTTTGGAAATTTCATCGACAATATGATTACTACCAGTTTTAAGGGTCCCAAATAGTCCAGATTGTTGGAACATTAGAATTGACATTCGAGAGTTTGTGACAAAACAGTGCCTGTAATCAAGTTAATGAAAAGTAACAAGCTTCATTAGCTATTTACAGCATATACAGGGGAGGTTTAAACAGGTCATCCTCATTCCTGAATCAAGTTCAAGCTCCATGTGATTGGATGTCACCTAGCATCACTGATGATGTCTTCTAGTTGCAGCATATAGTTCAGAATCCCATGTACTACATCTTCCCCCTCCCTGTTTTTCACTCTACATCATATACCCTTTACATTTTTTTTATCTACTGTGACCATATGTTCCTTTAACAGGTTTTTGTCTGTCCTGGTTTTTTTGAATGGGGGTGTCGAGATGTCTGCTCCATGGAAAGCAGAGTAAATAGCTTGGTTTTCTTTTAAATTAGACCAAAGAAGTATGAGTGGGTAGAGTCAGGCTAACAGAGATCCAGGATTTTAGTTTTGCTTTCATTTGTTGAAGTTGGGGTTTTTGGAGTTAAAGCTGCTCGATACTGTTCTCTCTTTCACTGCTGCTGCAAAAAGCTTGGGTTCTTCTGTTGGTGACCCTTCTCCTGGACTGAGGGAGATAGCAAGTGAGGGAAATTTGTTTTGCTAAATTTTCCTTTGCCAAAGGCATGTTTTTGGAATGCTGCAGTATTGGAACAATTGATGTGTAGTCTTTAAAATAACATATAATTTTGTTACGTATTTTGATAGAATTAAAGTTATGCCCTTTATTGGTTGTATTTTTACTGTGGTGTAAGAAAAAAGTGTGCTTTGGTAACAAACTAATAGTTTGATCTATCAAATTGCATCTGGAATGCAGCGCCATTAAGTAAGATAAATGTTAGAGTCTCGACTATTTTCATGACATGTTTTGAGGGTCTTTGGTCTGGCCCATAATGCTATTCATCCTCACTCCTCCTCCACAATGTCTTTTTTACTAAAGACGACAACCTCCAACAGTGGCCTCAGCTGATTTGGAGGAGATGAGGGATGTGTACATTCCACTATTGCTTCCTAGGAAGGAAAGAACATTAATAGTGTGGCACCTACACACACAATAGCTAGTGCCTGGACTGATGGTGATTTGAATGCAAAACCAGTTAAAAACTGATAAAAGGATGGATTTGAAAAAAAGAATTCTTCAGAACCATCAAAAACTCAAAGAAGTAGTTAAGAAACTTAAATACTTAATTTGCTTCTTTTTCTGCTTTTCCTTTGCACACTAGAGGAAGGTTAAAGCAGCAGCTTAAGAAATTTAAACACATTTAGCTCCCACAATGAACTTTACAGATGTGTCTTCCCGTACCAATGCAATGATGAATTAACTATTCAGCATCCGACCCAGGAATGAATCAGGTTGATGAACCCTAGCCTGAATAGTTTCCTCACCACTCCCGGGATAAGCGTTTTTTGTTTTAGTGGTTGTAAGTCCACACTTAGAGGCTGCTCCTCTAGGGGCAATGACAACTCAGGAATTTTGACACAATATAGGATTTCACCATCTACACAATAAAAATAATATTGGAGATTTGAGCAAGCTAAAACCTCTTGGAATTTACACGAGGATCGGGATCTGTGGCTCAGAACACAGTAGAGGGGCTTCCCAATCTTCATTAGAATGCCAGCATTAGCATCAGGCATTTCCTCAACAACAATTACACTGTGATAGGAAGGAATTTCTCATTCTGCATTTGAGATATTTATTTATGGCTAATATATTCTTGCTGCTGCATCTTTTTTCTCTCCTTAGATGTGGTGTAACATTTGCACACTCCTCAATGCAATATGTTTGCTTCCTTCTGTTCTATCATTTCTAATGTATACCCTCTCTGTTGCTGGATAGTATATCTGCCATCTTTTGTGGAGCTAGATTCCCTTTGAACGTCTTCCATTAAATCACGTTGTGAAATAAGGAGCTGATTTTATGCAGGAATTCTTTTACTTTGTTTTCAACCTTGTCCTGCATGAACAATTCTTCTGCGATTGTCTGAAAATCCATCCAGTTTATGTGATATTGAATGCTTTTGATTTATCCAACTAGTCACGAAGCAGCACCGTGCCACACAGTGGCGTAAATTATTTGCAGTGATATCCATCTTCTGTTAAGTCTTGAATACATTAGAACAAAGAAAATTACAGCACAGGAACTGGCCCTTCAGCTCTCCAAGTTTGTGCTGATCAAGATCCTCCATCTAAACCTGTCACCTCTTTTCTGAGGATCTGTATCCTTCTGGTCTCTGCCCATTCATGTATCTGTCTAGCTACATCTTAAATGACGCTATCGTGCCCGTCTTGACCACCTCCGCTGGCAACACGTTCCAGGCACCCACCACCCTCTGCGTAAAGAACTTTCCACACCTATCTCCCTTAAACCTTTCCCCTCTCACTTTGAACTCATGACCCCTAGTAATTGAGTCCCCCACGCTGGGAAAAAGCTTCTTGCTATCCACCTTGTCTATACCTCTCATGATTTTGTAGACCTCAATCTGGTCCTCCCTCAACCTCTGTCTTTCTAATGAAAATAATCCTAATCTACTCAATGTATCTTCATAGCTAGCATCCCTCCATACCGGGCAACATCCTGGTGAATCTCCTCTGCATCCTCTCCAATGCATCCACATCCTTTTGGTAATGTAGTGACCAGAACTGTATGCAGTATTCCAAACATGGCCGTCCCAAAGTCCAATACAACTGTAACATGACCTGCCAACTCTTGTCCTCAATACTCCGTCCGATGAAGGAAAGTATGCTGTATGCCTTCTTGACCACCCTAACAACCTTCAGGGTACAATGGACCTGAACACCCAGATCACTCTGTACATCAATTTTCCCCAGGGTTTTTCCATTTACATAGAGTTCCCTCTTGAATTAGATCTTGCAAAATGCATCACCTCACATTTGATATTCTTTCCACATTGTTTTTGCCTTTCTCTACATGCTGATCTTCCTCAACTGAAATGTAAAGGCTGCTATGGATATCACCTGTGTCATTTTCAAAGAGTAAAGCAAGATTTGGACATCTGCTCAAACAAATGTGTCAGCACAGTTGTACCAGATATTGGTGAGGCCACTTTTGAAGTACTGTGTACAGATCTGGTTACCCTGCTACAGGAAGGATATCATTAAATGGGAGAGGATTTACTGACATGTTACTGAAACTAGTAGGCTTGAGCTAAAAGGAGAGTCTGGATAGACTGGGACTTTTTTCATTGAAGCGTTGGAGATTGAGGGGGTGACCTGAGAGAGATTTTATAAACTCATGAGGAGCATAGATAAGATGAATAGCAAAGGTCTCTTCCCTAGAGTAAGGAGTTCAAAGCTACAGGGCATATTTTTAAAGTGAAAGGAGAAAAATTTAAAAGGGAGCTTAGGAGCAACTGAGAGTAGTTCATATGTGGTTCATGTGAACTGCTAGAGGAAGTGGTAGATGCAGGTACAGTTACAACATTTAAAAAACATTTGGACAGGTACATGAATAGGAAAGGTTTAGAGGGACACAGGCCAAGTGCAGGCAAGTGGGACTAGTTTAGTTTGGGAAACTTAGCCAGCATGGACAAATTAGACTGAAGGGTGTCCTTCCGTGCTGTATAACTCTATGACTTTAGGACGTCACTAGCAATTTCATTCACTTCTACTCTCTCTCAAAAATGTGAATTAGAATCTAGGATATCATCTTGTGGTTTGTCATCTTTATGCTTGGTACAGGAACCTCACTTTCACTTCATCTAGCCTGTCCTCAAAGTGAAATAAAAGGTCTATACTATCCTCCTGAGGAGCGAGGAATTGAGTTTCTTCAATGAAGACTGATTCACAATAGAATTGATTAGTTAGGTTATCTTCTGCAACTTTGATAAAGATGATTCAAAAGTATACTAGCACCTCTGTTTCTATGTTTAAAAGGAGTCAATTTTATCAGGCTTTATTGATTTAACAAAAAGAAATAAGAGCAGAACACACATGTGCCAATTAGGAGTAAGAACAAAAATGTCCAAACAAAAAAGATATAAATGTTTTAGAAGTATTAGTCTTTCTCTGAATTGCTTATGAAGAGTAGGTGAATGAATTTTGTGACTTTTGCAGTGGCTATTGGCAGCAGTGACATGTATAGTTATAGTTAAACAGTCAGTTTTGATATTTTGATATTTGGTTTTGCAGATCAATTGAAGTTCTTTTGTTATGGCTCCATCTGACAATGTTTTATCCCTTTCTTTACCTGTAATGCAGGGATGTTTAATGGCTTTTCTCAAAGCTTTGGCCTTCATGCCAGGACGCAAAGCCAGTAACATACATAGGCCAGTGCTAAAGCTTGCTTTAACTTTGTTTTTGTATACCCCTGGATGAGTAAAACACAAACATGTTTGCAGGAAATAGCCTCCTGCTGGGATGGGGGATGGGATTTGGTACTCAGACTCTCATTATCTTTTCCTTTTTAATCTTTCTGCTTGAGGTTTCCCTGATGCTGCATTGGGATCATGGAATATGTGTAATATTCCAGAATTTCTCTCAGGAAAGCAACTGAATCTACATCTTGTCTGTAACAGTCCTTTTTTTAAAAAAAAGACAGAATTAAAGTTTATAAAGTCCACGGAGATCTATGGTTATGATCTGTGAGTACGACTATGATGTTTTCTCCAGGTTGTGATTCATTATCTAAGCCCAAGCGCATACCCACCAATTTCAAGTCAATTAGTGGACGAAGCAGGAGAATATGTGTCAGTAGGTCATCTGAAGCACCTCCTCCACTTCAGAGGTAGATAGCTGACCACCCCATAGATAATAGCTGAGGGACAGGATGTACATGTATTTGGAAAGGCAAGGACTGAATAGGGATGGTCAACATAGCTTTGTGCATGGGAAATCCTGTCTCACAAACTTGATTGAGTTTTTTGAAGAAGTAACAAAGAGAATTGATGAGGGCAGAGCAGTAGATGTGATCTATATGGACTTCAGTAAGGCGTTCAACAAGGTTCCCCATGGAAGACTGGTTCGCAAGGTTAGATCTCATGGAATACAGGGAGAACTAGCCATATGGATACAGAACTGGCTCAAAGGTAGAAGACAGAAGGTGGTGGTGGAAGGGTTGTTTTTCAGACTGGAGGTCAGTGACCAGTAGAGTGCCACAAGGATCGGTGCTAGGTCCTCTACTTTTTGTCATTTACATAAATGATTTGGATGCATAAGAGGTATAGTTAGTAAGTTTGCAGATGACACCAAAATTACAGGTGTAGTGGACAGTGAAGAAGGTTACCTCAGATTACAACAGGATCTGGACCAGATGGGCCAATGGGCTGAGAAGTGGCAGATGGAGTTTAATTCAGATAAATGTGAGGTGCTGCATTTTGGGAAAGCAAATCTTGGCAGGACTTATACATTTAATGGTAAGGTCCTAGGGAGTGTTGCTGAACAAAGAGACCTTGAGTGCAGGTTCATAGCTCCTTGAAAGTGTAGTCGCAGGTAGATAGGATAGTGAAGAAGGCATTTTGTATGCTTTCCTTTATTGGTCAGAGTATTGAGTACAGGAGTTGGGAGGTCATGTTGCGGCTGTACAGGACATTAGTTAGGCCACTGTTGGAATATTGCGTGCAATTCTGGTCTCCTTCCTGTTGGAAAGATGTTGTGAAACTTGAAATGATTCAGAAAGGATTTACAAGAATGTTGCCAGGGTTGGAGGATTTGAGCTATAGGTAGAGGCTGAACAGGTTGAGGTTGTTTTACCTGGAGCGTCGGAGGCTGAGGGGTAACCTTATAGAGGTTTACAAAATTATGAAGGGCACGGATAGGGTAAATAGACAAAGTTTTTTTCCTGGGGTCGGGGAGTACAGAACTAAAGGGCATAGATTTAGGGTGAGAGGGGAAAGATATAAAAGAGACCTCACGGGCAACTTTTTCACCCAGAGGATGGTACGTGTATGGAATGAGCTGCCAGAGGAAGTGGTGGAGGCTGGTACAATTGTAACAATTAAGAGGCATTTGGATGGGTATATGAATAGGAAGGGTTTGGAGGGATATGGGCTGGGTGCTGGCAGGTGAGACTAGATTGGTTTGGATATCTCATCGGCATGGACAGGTTGAATCGAAGGGTCTGTTTCCATGCTGTACATCTCTATGACTCTATGACTCTAAGAACATGCATGAGAGAATGGAAAAATCAAAGGGATTCTTCTTCCCATCTGAATATGAGCCCCCAGAATTGTTTGGTGTTCAAATCATTGTGAAGAGGAGGGATGGGCGCACAATCACTTGAGCTCACTTAAAGCTTATGATGTGCCCAGCCATGAGACTACTCACCTTTTTGCATCGTCGATCCTGTTCCAGAGCATCCTCACCTGTTAACGAGGATGATCAAAAACAGCACTCTGTTACCATTCGGGTCATTTCTTTGACAGTTTAGAATGTTGATTCCTATAGGAACAAGGAAGAGTATTGTTTACTGTCTCACAATAATAGATAAAAGCCTTAACAAGTGTTAAACTAGGTGCCCATTTTGAGGGTGTATGAACATGTTTGACCATTACCCACTCTGCAGTGACTGCACAAGTGTCACCACTTCCAGAACAGTGCCCATTGACAGAGCTGGATCAAGCCTTTTCATATAAGCTCAAAATCATCGGCATCAACTTGATGGGGTGTTCTCCCTCATAATTGCACCTTCACATTCATCCATTTCTTAATTTCTAAGGGAACCTGGATGATAAGAATAGAGAAGGTTATTCATGCAGTTGCAAAGTTGCAATAGGCTCTCCAGATAACCCCATGACTTCTGATCTCCTATGCATGTCTGCCCAGACCTCCTTAGAAACAGGAAGGGGTGGCATCCTACTACCCTATGATAGAGGTATTCCTACCAAGGCTGCATAGCTTGGAGGAGAACTTGAAGGAGTTGTCACTGAACATGGCACCACTAGGGTCCTTCCTTTGGCCGAGCCAATGTACATTTTACACCTTTGGCTTCCACAATGCTTGCTTCACTGACCATAGGAATTCTCCCACTGACTGGCCTGGATTGCTGAATCTTCAGAGAAGGTGCTAGCAGGATTTCAAGCCTTTCAACATGTCTCCAGCCCCTTCACCAGTGGACATTAAAGCTGCAACCCTGATATTTGAGGAAGGAGAAGAAAACATGGTGGGGAAGCTTAGCAGACCTGACACAAACTGTGGAGAGAGAAACAGAGGTAGCGATTTGAATCAGACTTGAAACAGTAACTGCTTCTCTCTCACAGATGCTGCCAGATCTGCCAAATTTCTCCAGCACTTTGTTTTTATTTCAGATTTCTATCACCTGCAGTGTATTAATTTTATTTGAAACATTTGAAGAAGTTTAGAAATAAGACAGAAAGCTTGTTCTCAACATTTATGTACTTTCTTTATACTGTAAAATAGCAATGCGCCCCTGGCATGCAGGATTACACAGGACGAAAGCCTAATCAAATTGCAGATTGCAAAACCCATGAAAATTTCAAGTCTGTGATACCATTGTGTCCTTTTGATGTTGTATCATTTCAATTTGGAATCCCACTAAAATAAGAAAATGCGTGTCAACTATTGATGGCAATTTTCAAGGAACATACACCCTGAATTATTTTCATACTCAATTCTTTTATTTGTTTACTGCCAAAAGGCTTTAAATTAGACTAAACAGAACTCCCTCCAACTATAGCAAATAGCATTGGTACAGATAATGTCATATGAACTTGAAGATTCTAAACGGAATTGGCAGAGTTATAGTAAACACATCAACCAGAAAAAAATGGAACCATCATGGTTTTTGGCAGCAGCAGTAATTATTACTAAGCAATTATAGACTACAGTCTTCTTTTGACCTGCAATCTTGTCAGATGGTTATAAACCATTTGAAGAGGTTCCATGTTACTTAAAGTCCTTTGTGGGTTCATAAAATGAGATTTGTGATTAGCTCAGGAATTCTAATATTGCACATTTGTAATCTTCTTGAGGTTATACAACATCAAACGGCAACACTTGATTTACTCAACACAACAGTGACAATTTGAACAACTTTACAATAATGGAACATAGTTCTTTTCAGTACAGACTCTGAAAAACTATAAAACTGCATAGCCCTATATTGTCAATCCAAATTGTGATTGCACTCAAGCGCATGAATAATGACCACTTTGATGAGCTGAAGCGTGTGCAATGAAAGCGTATCCCAGCCAGCAGTCAAGGGGAGAAATGGATCTTGCCTATATGTTTGTCCTACGTATAAATAAAATCAGAAAGCGTAATGAAACATTGAATCTGTGAAATGATGTATATATTATGAAATGTGGACATTCCATCAACTCACTGCAAGATAAAATTTGCTGCTGTCTGTCTTCCAATCCTTGACAGGTTGATTCAATACCTTTTCCAGTCAGGAGGGAAATAAACTATTCTGCAATTGACAGTTTTAAAATAATGGCACTTTGTTAAGGATAATTTTTAGAACAAAATCTACACTCAGCGAATTGTGAATTATTACAAAAAGACATTTCTGCTTCCTGTTGCCCCACACTTCAGAAGGCTTTAGTAAGGAGTTGCCTCTTTCACTTGGCTGGCTAAAGCTCCAATATTGTACACTCTGATAGTGAGCTTTCTCTTAAGTCCTTCCAGTATTCCACTTCACCGTGAATATCTGACAAAAAGTCACAGTACAGTATACACAAAACAGTCTTAATAGATAACTACCAAGTGTGCTCACAGACAAAATTCTAAATATTGAAACATCTTTTGCAAATTAGAGATGTTATTGTTTTGATTATAAGGAATGTCTTTGAGTGATTAAAAGAGGAAGTATTTGCTACTCTACTTTTGTTGAATTATGCAGAAATCTGTTGACCATTTTGTTTTGATTGTTGCTCCATGCAGTGAACCATATGAATTGATATAAAAAACATTCAATATTAAAACAGATTCTCTGTTGGGTTGGTATTGTTCTAAGCCATAAAGCTTACTTGGAGGAAACAGCAGGCAAGTACCCTGATAGTTTACATAAAAAGTTGTGAATCAAGCACTAAATATAACTGCAAACTGCATTAGTCAACCATAAAAGCACAAATTAGTGGACTTTCCTTCATGTGATCTGCTTAGCATTTTGATTGCATCAATTGTATGAATTGCCTTGTAATCAAAAAATTGGGTTGTCATGATGAGAACCCCAAAATAAGCAGACATTTTTAACTTTTAATTTTAAGGCTTTTTTAAGAAATAAAAGACAGATTTGGACAAAAAAGAAGTCTGTAGATGTAAATTCAGTGCCGTCTGACAAAGTCCTCTCCTCATGGAACTGTCAGTTGTCAGGCAAACTTCAAACAAAGAGAGAGAGACGTCACTGGAAAAGATAATGAGGGGTTTGACTACCTCTCCTCTCTCTGCATCTAGCAACCTTTTACAGTTATTTTTTTGTGTATTTGCTCTTCTAGAAATATACAAAAAAAGACCTGTCACCCCTGCATTGCAGGTAAAAGGACTCTCTTGATCTGACAAAAGCCAACTAGCCAACAAGCCAGTCAGAAGGAAATAATACGAAGATTCTCTTACAGAGCTGTCAGCCACCACCATCAAAAGAATACAGGGTAAAATAGATTTTAAGTAATATGAAAAGCCAAATATTCTGAAATTGACTATTCAACCAATAATATTCCACTATCTGCTCTTCATACATGACCCAGAGAAGCCAATATATATATATTGTTTAAATTTCATCAGTCCGTCCCTGAGTGTGTGGGATGCATGTTTGTGTACATAATTGGATATGTGCATGTGAGTGCACATCGTTAATTCTTTTCACATTTTATTACTTATACACTCTCTTTTGTTAACTTAAGAAAGCCTTGATAAATTGGTTCCTTATAAAATGATCCAGAGAAAGGCATTCACAATGGATGGATCCTTTTCAAATTAACCTCGTTGAAGCCAACCAAGGGGTGGATGAAGAAAGTAGGGGAGCCAGTTTATCACTCCTCACCCAGAAGCTTAATAATTGGGGGTATCTGGAATTGCAATAATTTGGGAAACCTTGCATGGGATTTGTTTGTAACAGGATAGAATGGTGCACAAAAGATCCAAAAAGAATTCAAACATGATTGATGCCCAGTTTTGACTGCAACTGCAAAGGATTCAGAATTTGTAAAAGTGGTAAAAATCAGATCTTTTAAAACTTCCAGAAATGTAACCAAATTAGAGAAATTAGATGGAATTTTCTGGAAGTAGTGTATTTGTTTATTTTGCAGACTGGACTGGTGGGCAAGGCCAGAAGACAGCTCTTCTCACTATTAACTTAATTGGGATGGAACAAAAGCAGAAATTTCTGGAAAAGCTCAGCAGGTCCAACAGCATCTGTGAAGAGAAATGAGAGTTAACGTTTCAGGACCAGTGACCCTTCCTCAGAACTGATGGTAGCTAGGAAAATGTCAGTTTATATGCAGATGATAGGGTGGGGAAGGGGGGTAAGGACTAAACAATAGAGGGGGATAGAACCCAAAGAGAGAGAAGAGCAGCTGGACAGACAAAGGAGTGGATAACAATTTGGCCAGGAGGGTGAATAGCTGTTAATGGCTAACAATAGGTTGTGTGTAATGGCAGACTATGTGATAACAAGGCCTGGTGTGTGGAGTAGGGGGCTAGGACATGGGAAAGTTCAGGCGCTGAAATTATTGAACTCGATATTGAGTTCGGACGGCTGCAAGGACCCCATGTGTAAAATGAGATGCAGTTCTTCCAGCTTGAGCTGAGCTTGGCTGGAGCACTGCAGCAAGCCTGAGATAGATGTTGGCCAGGGAACAGGGCAGTGTGTTAAAGTGATAGGCAATTGGAAGCTCAGAGCCTTCTCTGTGGGTAGAAAATAAATGTTCTGCGAAGCAGTTACCTAGTCTATGCTTCATTTCCCCAAAGTAGAGGAGCTGACCACATTGTGAACAGTGAATGTAGTAGGTAGATTGTGAAAAGTGCAGGTAAAGTACTGCTTCACTTGGAAGGTGTATTTGTGCCCTTGGATACTGAGGAGGAGGAAAATGGGCAGGTATTACACCTTTGGCGGTTACAGGGGAAGGTGACTTGGGGCTGTGGAGTGGTGTTGGGAGTGAAGGAAGAGTGGACCAGAGTATCCCGCAGGGAATGGCCTGTTTCCATACTGTGAGGATTCTATGATTTCTATGATTTATGTTTTGTATTAAATGGAAACAGAGATGTCAAGGAAGGGAAGGGAGGAATCAGAGATAGACCAGGTGAAAGTGAGGGCGGGGTTGAAATTGGACACTAAATGAATGAACTTTTCCAATTACGGATGAGAGTGGGAACCAACGCCGATGATATCATTGATATATCGGAGAAAGAGTTGTGGGTGGGTGCCAGAACAGGACTGGAACAAGGAATGTTCCACATACCCCACAAAGTGGGCCTGATGTCCTATGTCCTAGCCCCCTATCCCACACACCAGGCTTTGTTATCATATAGTCTGCCTTTACACACTACCTATTGTTAGTCACTAACATGCTTCATTAACAGCTATTCACCCTCCCAGCTAGATCGTTATCCACTTCTCTGTCTGTCTAACTGCTCTTCTCTCTCTTGGACTCTATCCCTATGTATTGTTTATATTTTATCCCACTCCACCTCCCATCATCCCCTCCCCCCTCCATCATATCTCTTCACAGATGCTGCTGGACCTGCTGAGCTTTTCCAGCAATTTCTGTTTTCGTTTCTGATTTACAGCATCCGCAGTTCTTTCAGTTTTTAATTGGGATGGATCCTGGATGATGGTGATGGCCAACCAGCCACTTTCAACCTGGTTCAATACATAATTCCCACACCCTCCTAGCTGTCCAACAAACATGCCAAGGAGCTCAGTCTTTCTCACTCATTACTCTTCAACTAC
Organism: Chiloscyllium plagiosum; assembly: GCF_037043375.1. Classification (NCBI taxonomy): domain Eukaryota; kingdom Metazoa; phylum Chordata; class Chondrichthyes; order Orectolobiformes; family Hemiscylliidae; genus Chiloscyllium; species Chiloscyllium plagiosum. The sequence continues at coordinate 65,084,293 of NW_028270151.1, forward strand.
ATTTCTTTATCTAATCACTTGCTGAACAAAAACCCTTTCTCATTCCACTCAACTGTCTATCTCCAAACTCAATGTTATTTAAATTCTTCCTTATTTGTTCCCCTGCTCCTCATCATTTCTTGTACGGCAGATCAATGCAGGTGCCAGTGCATAGTCAGACTTAGGATTAGCTGAACTCCAGAACTCTGAAGACGTCTAATAATTTTGTCAAAGTATAATTAGTATTTCAAATTATGTGTCTTTTTGACCACTCATACAGTATTCTTTAGTGGGCTCCATCATGAACTTGAGAGAAGTTTACAAAGGTCAAGTGTCAGAGGAGCAAGACTAGGTTCCAAGTTTATCAGAGCCTGATTGGAAAAGAGTCAGAGTTCGGGGTCAGCGGCAGTGATGCTTCTGCATTGGCATGGAAAATGAGAAGCACTTATACCTCTGGATCCTTGATCCTTACACCAGAATTTAGATTCCCTATGTAGTTTAAGATGTTGGCAAAAGTGTGGTGTTGCTCTGCATTGTATTTGCTAAACTGTGGACATTTTGTAGGATTTGATTTATCTCAAAAAAATATAATGTAAGAAGAAGAATGCAGTATAATCCAGAGATCAAACCCTGACTGGTTTTTGATAAATTTATAAAACTGGAACAAAGGTATAACTTATGGAAATAGGATTGAGAAGTTTAAACAAAGTATCAAAAAGAGATACTTTCCTCCATTTACTTTTAGACAATTGTTTTGCAACCAACTATTATTGAATTTCTAGATTGATTCGGTGTAGATTCGGTAATCATTGGACATGTAAAACCCTTTTTGTGTATAGGGCAGATGAGTAGCCATTATTAATAAGCCCAAAATACGCTCTTCGAATAGTCACAATTCTACAATTCACATTTCTCTTCCCTGCAAACACAGACAAGATGCAATGAGAAATAAACAGAGACATGCACACAATCTTAGGAAGGCATAACCCACTTCAAAAGATCATGATGGAAGTCATCAAGTGGGAGAAGATTCACAATATGGGTAGGAGGGTAAACTGAAAGAACCTGCTCTTGCTTTTTATAGCTGCAATGACAAATCTTATCTGTGTCATGACATTTCAGCTAGTGTGAAGCAATAAATGTAGTGTGTTGTGAAATGTGTCATGTGTTATCTAAACAACCATGTCACAGAACAGTGTGCAGACTCACTTATCATGTGTGCGTTTTTCTCATTACTGATATGCTACACCACTGAACATCACTGTCACTTGACACCGACAAGCTGGAATGTAGACTACTGATGGTTTTGTAGATTGAAAGGGTGAAGCACAGTGTGATTCACTTTACACAGATCGGGAAAAGCAAAAGAAGCTGCAAGGGGCATAGCTGCCGCTGAACTGATAGCTATCATTATCAAAGTCCACATTTATCTACTTCATGATTCAAACTTCAGGGGATCAGCCATCAAATCAAAAATATTCAGGAACATGAATGGTTGCATCAACAGTTGTTTTCTTGGAGGTTTCTGTGCAAACTTTCTTCAGTCCTATTGCCAACCCATCGAGTAATGTCAGGCAATCTAAATGTTTCAATTTGAAGTTTGCAGTGAATAACACACAGCTTGAACTTGCAAACAATAAGCAGAAATGAATTTTCTTTGGTGTGCACCCTTTTGATTCTACTCACAGACTGAAGTCTACACTATAAATGCACTACTAGCTGTCCTTAGTGAAGTACAATAAAGAAATTCAAAAGGTGAGAACTGCAGTTCCCTTTGGCGAAATACATTGAGGGTTTCACTTTCAGAAATTCACAATTCACTAACACAAATAAAAGGGAAAAACAAAGGAATAAATAATACACAAATAAATTATCCTCAGTGAAATCACATCATTTCAAACTTTGGAGTAAATTGTCACTGATCATAAAATCCATTGATCAGATAGAGTTAGAATGATCAGATAGAAAGATGCCAGCAATGATTTAGTGATGGCATGGACTTCATCTCTCACAATGTTAAGTTTATTCTGGTGCCAACTACAGTATAGGGCATCGCTCGCACAAAACAACAGTGATACCTTCAAGGAGGCTAAACAGGTAATTAGGATGAAGAGTTCCCTTAGATAACAAACCAGAGAGTAAATAGGGATTATCATTTTTTTTTAAATATAATTTTACAGGAAGTAAAAAGAAGATTGGGACTAATGTGTGGTTTTGAATTAAAAACTGAAATACCATGGACTGAAAAAAAATTAATAATAAAAAGTGAAAATTGATTTTGAAATTACTGAAATGGAATGTGGAAATTTGATATTCTACAGTAATTTTTTTTTCATCCCAGAGAGATAACTCAATCATAATTATGACTTTGGTAAACTGAAAAAATCTAGTTATAAATCATTCAACAAAGAAAAAATAGCATTTTTGACAGTGAAAGTAATAACATAAAAACTAGAAATTCTTGTTTGTCTGTGATTTATGAAGAATGCTAACTGCATAAGCTTTGACAGTACACCCTTTGGAGGAGTGGGGAATTACTGACAGGGATTTCTAGATTTCTGTGATTAATTGCGCTTGTGTATGAAAGATTTTACTGTCAGATCCATGAGTGATGACAGAGATCACTGACAATTTTACCATTATTACAACCACAAAATCTGGCCATGGTTTTAATTTCAGTTGGCCTCCAACCACAGAGTTGAACAATAACAATGAAAGACTGATTAAAAGCAGAGACATCCTATGAAACATAATTGAAAGCAAAGATATTCTGAAATCAGCCTGGATTTCCTGTTCTGCCTTTTTTTGTTAACTGATGTTCACCATTTTCCATCCACTGTAACTTGCCTTGTTGTTAATTCTAATCCGCAAACAATTGCTCATTGATGTATAGTGTATGATGCATAATGACACAAACATATTGACAAGTTTCTCCAGGAGACACTGAAGGGGCCATATATCAAAAACAATGGGGACATACTTATCTCCATTGGTAAATAAATGTTAGATGTAACCACCAGCCTCTTGTGAGTTGTTGATTTCACTGGTGGTCCACTAGAAAGTTGCCCAGAGGTCAAAACACATCAGGTGTTTCCCCTATTTTTCTGAACCCAGCCCATGCCTCCAAGGTGACTGTGAAAATTCATCTCAAACCAATCAAGCAAACAACTAGAGGAATGAACTTTCAACCTCTGACAACTGGGAAAAAAATGAAGCAATCCATGACTTCTTTTAAATTAGGAGTATACTCATCACTTTGATGAACAAAATGTTACCCTAGGAAAAGTTTCCAAAGTGTAAATTGCACAATTCCACATAATCAATCAACATCAGGGAAACCACACTCAGACAGTATGAGGCAAAGATATGATGATAATATTGCAGTGTGAATCACATTGTGCTACAGATTCTCTGTTTAATGTCACTTATTGTTTCATACACCAATTTACAAGTTATTTAACACCTTTAATAACAATTTGGCCAGGAGGACAAATTTTTAAGAAACATATTTAATTGTTTAATAAATTAAGAGTATGCAAGTTAGATCTGTGGTTGCAGAAGAATTTTAGGTGTACAGAGATGGTGTGCCCTCTTAATTATTCCATTGTTAACATATTAAATGTATGAGTATTGCTGAAGAAAGACATTTTGTTGAAGCTTTTCATCTTGCACTCATCAGGACATTGCACGGGAACACCAATTCAAAAGGAAAGCCAATTGAATAAAATAGACTGCCAACTGGTTAGCAAGTGGCTTCTACCAAATAGAATTATTACACATTTGATTTAATCCCTGCCGTCCCCTTCACTTTTTTGATCACGCTGCATTGCCCTTTGATGAGAAGGATATTGCTTATCACTGGCCACTCAAGTGTTTCCTTTCCTCATATACACCTATTGTTTTTCACTGTGTCCTACTCCTGCACACACACGACATGGGTGCTGTGGGGGGGAAAAGAAATTTTTAAAAACTATATATATATATATTTATAAAAAACCAGGAGATTTAGAATCTCCTCAGTTTAGGGGACTGACTCTGTGCTGGCTGGGCCACAGACAGTGCATTCCTGCTGCTACTGAGAAGGAGAGTTTCTTTTTCTTTAAAAAAAGAAGCATTACACACTCAGGTGTTCCTTGCTCCCTGGTGGTCGAATATGAATAAAGGATTCTGCACTCGTTGTTCTTCACTGTGTCCTACAACTGCACACACACGACATGGATGCTGGGGGAAATAAGCACCACTGCTGCTTGGCAGTAGTGTGGGGATTTTTTAAAGATTAAAAAAAGAAAAAGAAAGAAAAGAAAGAGCATTGCATTCACATCGACAAATGCACCAGTTCATGCTGATTGACAGCTAAGAGCCAGGTTCTGGTTAGATTTTGAACCAGACAGGTTACTGCTGATTGGTCAGCCCTGACAAATGAACCTACAATGGCTGTCATCTATTTTGTTGATTTGGAAATCAACACAGTATGTACACATTCTGTTTTCAAAAGTTAAAAATCACACAACACCAGGGTATTTGGAAGCACTCGCTGTGATTTTAACTTTGTATACCCCAATCCAACACCGGCAACTCCAAATCATGTTTTCAAATGAAGAGGGTCTGTGATTTAACATGTAGTTTCTAGTGCACACATTGTGACTCCAACTGACAATCCTGAACTAGTTGTCTGCAACAGTGCCTATCATTAGATTGAGTTTGCAACTAGACAACATTTGCTGAATGTGCAGAAAATTATGGCAACAATCAATTTGAGATCATGAATGAAAACTGTCAGTATCTGAAGGAATTGGAAATTTTAATTATTTCTACGAAAAGTATTTGTTAGTTTCACTAAGTATGCATATAAATAAAAAATTGAATATAGTATTAGTAAAGAATTTAAAAGTATTTTCATTGATTAATTAGGCAGCAAAAACAATAAGGAAAACTATGAAAAGCAATAGATTTTCTAGATGACTTAAGAAAACACGTCTATTTACTATATACTAATGTTATTTTGTGTCTCACAATATTACATTTAAAATATCATTGATAACACTTCTGTCAGGTCCATGATCCATTGTAAAATTGCCCTTTCACTTGCAGATTAATACTGTTATATAGGACTTTGTAATGTTAAAACAAACCATGTGGCTTTAGTTCCAAAAACAAGTGCTGCAAAGGCTTTGTCTTTTTTACTTTGGTGTGGGAAACAAAATGCCAATTTTTGATTAGTTTTCTATTATACTTTCTTCTCCATTAACCAATATCATCTTCAGGGTGTTGAATAGTTTCAGATGAAAACCATTTGGTTCAGATGTTCTATATAGAAGGTTAATAATGTAAAATGAAGCCTGAAAATTTGAACTCCTTTTCAGGAAACGTAATTTCCGTCAAAAAAAAAGAAAAAATCTTATGACACAAACAGTAATGTTGGAAATACCTGACAGTTCAGGCTGTAGAGAGTAAACTAGAATTATTATTT